>NW_012107042.1:516949-526923 GCF_000951045.1 Mandrillus leucophaeus
GTGAACCCGGGAGGCGGAGCTTGCAGTGAGCTGAGATCCGGCCACTGCACTCCAGCCTGGGCGACAGAGTGAGACTCTGTCTCAAAAAGAAAAAAAAAAAAAGAATAGTGTGAACCTGGAAGGCAGAGCTTGCAGTGAGCCGAGATTGTGCCACTGCACTCCCGCCTGGGCGACAGAGCAAGACTCCATCTCAAAAAAAATCAATCAATCAATAAATAACTGAGCTGGGCACGGTGGCTCACACTTGTAATCCTAGCACTTTGGGAGGCCAAGGCGGGCAGACTGCCTGAGAACAGCCTGGGCAACATGGTGAAACCCGCCTCTGCTAAAAAATACAAAAAATTAGCCGGGTGTGGTAGCATGTGCCTGTAGTCCCAGCTACTTGGGAGGCTGAGGCAGGAGAACTGCTTGAACCGGGGAGGTGGAGGTTGCAGTGAGCTGAGATCACACCACTGCACTCCACCTTGGGCAACACAGCAAGACTCTGTCTCAAAAAAAATAAAAAAACAAAACAGCCGGGCGCTGTGGCTCACACCTGTAATCCCAGCACTTTGGGAGGCTGAGGCGGGTGGATCACCTGAAATCAGGAATTCAAGATCAGCTTGGCCAGCATGGTGAAACTCCGTCTCTACTAAAAATACAAAAATTAGCTGGGGTGGTCGCACATGCCTGTAATCCCAGCTACTGTGGAAGCTGAGGCAGGAGAATCGCTTGAACCTAGGAGGCAGAGATTGCGGTGAGTGGAGATCACACCACTGCACTCCAGCCTGGGCAACAGAGCGATTCTCCGTCTCAAAAAAAAACCAAACAAGATAACTGTAGGCCAGGCGCGGTGGCTCATACCTGTAATCCCAGCACTTTGGGAGGATGAGGTGGACGGATCACCTGAGGTTGGCAGTTCGAGACCAGCCTAACCAACATGGAGAAACCCCATCTCTACTAAAAATACAAAATTAGCCGGGCGTGGTGGCACAAGCCTGTAATCCCAGCTACTTGGGAGGCTGAGGCAGGAGAATCGCTTGAACCCGGGAGGCACAGGTTGCAGTGAGCCGAGATCGTGCCACTGCACTCCAGCCTGGGCAACAAGAGCGAAACATCATCTCAAAAAGAAAAAAAAAATAGTAACTGTAATTCAGCAGGAAGTATAGGCACATTGTTTGGCGCACACCGTACCTTATCTTTGGCAGAGTATGTTCCCTCTTTTTCTAGACGGCAAGAGCTATATCTAGTTTGTTGCCATGGTGCTACGTACTTTTCATACAGGCGTTTATTGATTTGTTGAATGTAATACAGAAATGCTGAGGATGTGACGATGTTGTCACACCACCTCCTGCATGAAGCCTTCCCTAACCCTGCCCCCTTTCCCAGACTGAAAGTAATTTCCACATTCTCAGAATGTGGAATATTCTTACAGTTCCAAACACATGGAACCTTGAGGCACAATTACTCACATACTCGTCTTAATTTTCCAAACCACCCTGAATCTTGCTACAAAGAACAGAAATTCTATGTATATTCAATGTGACTTTGTGGCATAGATTAAGCATTACCTTTTGCTGAAGAAAGGTTATGGTTACATGGAACTTTAAAGCACATTTTAATGTTTATGAATACTTAATTTCCCCTTGTAATTTAGGTACTGATCTTCGAAGTTATAGGGTTTTTTATTTATAAAGTGACTCTGGGCCTGGCACAGTGGCTCACGCTTGTAATCCCAGCACTTTGGGAGGCTGAGGTGGGCGGCTCACCTGAGGAGTTCAAGACCAGCCTGGCCAACATGGTGAAACCCTGTCTCTACTGAAAATGCAAAAAAATGAGACCGGGCGAAGTGGCTTACACCTGTCTGTAATCCTAGCACTTTAGGAGGCCAAGGAGGGCGGATCATGAGTTCGAGACCAGCCTGACCAACATGGTGAAATCCCGTCTCTATTAAAAATACAAAAATTAGCCGGACATGGTGGCGCGCGCCTGTGATCCCAGCTACTCGGGAGGCTGAGGCAGGAAAATCGCTTGAACCCGGGAGGTGGAGGTTGCAGTGAGCCGAGATCCGGAGATCATGCCACTGCACTCCAGCCTGGGCAACAGAGCACGACTCTGCCTCAAAAAAAAAAAAAAAAAAAAAAAAAAGTGACTCTGGAAAACAAGAGTCATTTTGAGGTTGGGCGGTGCTCAACGCTATTATCGATGTCGTTGATATTGGGGTCTCAAAAAACGTCAACCAGTGTGTTACTGAAGACGGACAGGTGGTGGCAGGGTTCTTAGCTGAGGGACAGAAAAATGCTTGCTGCCTAGAATTCACTTACATTGTTTCCTCTCTCCAGGTTTCTGGCTCTGTGTGGAATAGGTACTGTCCTCCTGGCAGTTGTTAGGGAATCAGTTGTTGCATTCTGATCGTGATAAGTTACTTGCTTTTCTCCTTCGTTCACCTTAAATTGAAAGTGGAGAGGTGCAAATTCTGCCCCATCCTGGGAGGCAGCTCTTCCTTCTTAGCCAGCTCTGCAGCAGGTTCTGGTGTCCGCGACTTTCAAATTGCCTCGGGGGTCTTTCGGGAAGCACGTCGCAGGGGACAAGCGCGTGGTTATGGTTTGGGTACAGGCAGCGTTTTCCCCGAGGACTTGCTGGCGCCCGCTTCGGGACTGCGCATAAGCTCCCGGGGCTGCCTGCCAGTCCCTCGCACGCTCCGGAAATTGAAGGATTGTTAATCAAGAGGTCTCCACCAATGGATGGGCACAGGTCGTGGCTGGGCCAATCAGGCTCTGTCTCTAGGGCTTTGGCGCGAAAAGACACAAGGTCCAAAAAGAAAAAGAGGAAAAAAAAGAAAAAGGAAACGGGAGTGTGAGATTGATAGACTCTAGCAGCCCTCCTATGAGCCTGTCTATTAATTTCTCTTCTCTAAATGTCTGCCTTTTTTCTTCGTGTACAATTCCTTTTTGTCATCGTAGCAGGAATAAATATCAATCTCTATCAACGTTGGTGTAAAAGGACCCTGCCTTTTAGCAGATCATTCCGCCCCCAATAAAAGACTACACTTCCCAGCGACCCTTGCAGACCCGAAAACCTGCGGCACTCTAAAGCGGAGCCGCGACAACTTCCGACGCTCTAGGGGGTTGGGCCAGCCGCTTGGTGCCACAGCGTCGGCTGTGCCTGAAATCTTGTTGACTTTAGCCTCCTTCAACTCCGCGTTTTATGAAATACTGATACAGAGGGGTCATTGTGGTTAAAAAGTTACCCGCGATCAGGGGGTGTTTGGCCAGGGCTTGGTTGCAGAAGCAGCAGCTAAACTGGATAGTCGCTAAATGAAGGCGTAGCGCATCTGAGACCCAGCGATTCTCCTCCCAGGTGTATTGCGGACGGAATGTGCCAGGACGTGCGTAACACTTCATAATTGTCAAAACACAGAAATGACCCAAGTCGTTTATCAACAGATGAATTGTGGTATAATTATACAATGGATTGTTAACAAAACAATGAAAAAGATAATTACAACTACATGGAATAGCATGGATGACTATCACAGACATGATGTTGGGTGAAAGAAGCCAGATACAAGGCGTACCCCTTCATGAAGTCCAGGAACAGGTGATGGAGGTGCTAGAGGCCAAAAGAGTGGTTACCTGGGGCTAGGCATAGTGACAGGGAGAGGGGCATGAGAAGCCTCGGGGTGTGGAAACCGGTCTATGAGTGATGATTAGATGGGTGTGCACATGTGTAAAACTCGTAAGTTTGTACTCTTAAGATTGATGTTGTGTTGTTTTTTGAGATGGAGTTTCGCTCCGTCGCCCACGCTGGAGGGCAGTGGTGCGATCTCGGCTCACTGCGACCTCTGCCTCCTGGGTTCAAGCGATTCTCCTGCCTCAGCCTCCTGAGTAGCTGGGACTACAGGCGTGAGCCACCACGCTTGGCTAGTGAACCTTATCTTTTGTATATTACAATCATATGTATAGTATATCAAAAAAAAAAAAAAAAAAGGATGTAACATTCCATTCTTGAGTTTGTATTTCCCAAAGTATCCAAAATCAGGCCAGAAGGTTTTAGTGAAATTCTCTACTTTTGTTTAAATCAAATTTCATATTCTAGGAAATCAGTCCATTTCTCCTTCAGGCTGAAGTGCACACTCCTTTGATTAGTAATACGCAGTTAAGGAAGCAGGTTCTGGGGCCAGACTTCCTGGGCAGAAATCACATTTCTGCCTCTTACTAGCAGTGTGAGCCTGAAGAAACTATTTAACCAGTTTAACTCATTGGTAAAATGAAATAATCGCAGCCTGGCCAACATGGCAAAACCCCATCTCTAGGAAAAAAAAACAAAAATTAGCTGGGAGTGGTGGTGCACGCCTGTAATCCCAGCTACTTGGGAGGCTGAGATCAGAGAACCGCTTGAACCCAGGAGAGGTTGCAGTGAGCCAAGATCACGCCACTGCACTCCAGTCTGGGCGACAGAGCAAGACTGTCTCAAAAAAAAAAAAAAAAAAAAATTCATATTACCTACGTCCCAGGGTTGTTGAGTGGTTAAACGTGTGTTTATGAAAAGCACTTAGAATACTAAGAACAAAAGAATGCATGCTATTGTTATTGGTGCTCAGTATTATGATTGGTCCACAAGGCTCTTCCTGATCTATTTCTTATCAGCCTTTCAGCATCATGTCTCACCATTCTCCCTCTGGTTTCTCGCCATCCGAGTGTACCTAACCATGCTGCTTAACTTATTTTCATGTGCTGCTCCCTCTGCCCAAAACGCCCTTACCCCAGGCTGTAGCATCCACCATATAGTTTGAGCACACACTTAGGGCATCAGCAAAGCAGAGGCAACCCCCTAAAAAAAAAAGAAAGTGAGGAAAAATAATATATCTCTACAGTATTGGATGGTTGACACCCTGTCCCCTCCACCACCAGCAGAAAAAGCATGGAAGGAGTTATGGGGAAGTTGATACTTTATTGGGCTGCATTGCCCCTATTTTATGGTCTGGAGTTGTTTGTATGTGAAATACATTTGGATGGTGGGAGGAGTGTAATCTCTTCAGTACTGAGGCCCTTATAGGTCTTTGTGGCAGATGGTGTTTTCCAGAATGGCCACAATGATATTTCCCATCCCACATCCTCTTCCTGCAAGGTGACTTTGACACTCCTGGTGAGAGGTAGAACCTCTCCGCTTCAATCTGGGAGGACTTGTGACTATGGTGAAAGTGAGGCCGTGTCACTTCCAAGTCTGGGTGAGATAGCTTCTTCCTTGTTCCCAGGAAGTGTAGCCCCAGACCTGCTGTTGGAACCCAGCTTCTGTGCTATCAGGAAGTCTGGGCTACATGAAGAGGCAACATGGATTGTTCTGGTCAACAGCCCCAGCTGAGAGCCCAGCCAACAACTAGTGTCAACCGGTAGATACCAGTGAAGCCTTTAAGATGAATCAAGTACCAGCCCCTATCTCCCTGCAACTGTATCAGGGATCCTGAGAGAACCATACCAGCCAATTTCTAAAACCATGAAAAAGTAAAGTAAAATGTCGTTGTGCTAAGCCACTACATTTTGGAGTGATTAACAGTTATAATGGGGTCCTGTCCTTCCCCACCCAACTCATCCTATTTTTTTTTTTTTTGAGATGGAGTCTCGCCCTGTTGCCCAGGCAGGAGTGCAGTGGTGCGATCTGGGCTCACTGCAAGCTCCGCCTCCTGGGTTCATGCCATTCTTCTGCCTCAGCCTCCCAGTGGCTGGGATTACAGGCGCTCGCCACCATGCCCGGCTAATTTTTTGTATTTTTAGTAGAGACGGGGTTTCACGGTGTTAGCCAGGATGGTCTCGATCTCCTGACCTCGTGATCCGCCCGCCTCGGCCTCCCAAAGTGCTGGGATTACAGGCGTGAGCCACCGCGCCCGGCCATCCTATTTTTCTTTTTTTCTTTTTCTTTTTTTTTGAGACAGATCCTTGCTCTGTCACCCAGGCTGGAGTGCAGTGGTACAGTCATGGTTCACTGCAATCTCTGCCTCCCGGGTTCAAGTGATTCTCACGCTCAGCCTCTGGAGTAGCTGGGACTACAGGCATGCGCCACCACACCCAGCTAAGTTTTATATTTTTAGTAGATTCAGGGTTTAACCATGTTGGCCAGGCTGGTCTCAAACTCCTGGCCTCAAGTGATTCTCCTGCCTCAACCTCCCAAAGTGCTGGGATTATAGGCATGAGCCACCACACCCTTCCCTTCCCTCCCCTTCCCTCCCCTTCCTTTCCCTTCCTTTCGTTTTTTGAGACAGTTGCCCAGGCTAGAGTGCAGTGGTACAGTCATGGTTCACTGCAACCACTGCCTCCTGGGCTCAAGTCATCCTCCCGCTTCGGCCTCCCAAGTAGCTGGGACCATAGCCACATGCCACCACGCCTGGCCGATTTTTGTATTTTTAATTTTATTTTTGTAGAGATAGAGTTTCGCTGTGTTGCCCACGTTGGTCTTGAACTCCTGAGCTCAAGCAGTCTGCGTGCCTCAGCCTCTGAAAGAGCTGATATTACAGGCATCAGCCACTGTGCCCAGGTCCCTACTTGATTTTCTTTCTTTTTGAGACAGAGTCTCTCTTATCCGGGCTGCCCCACTTGATGTTCGAGACTGCTCCAGTGTCCCACCTGTAGGTGGCCTTCCCTGGCCTTTAGGACTGAGTGAGGCGCTTCCTCCAGGCTCTCACAGTCCTTTGCATCCCTCTGTCATGGCTCCAACATGCCGTATTATCACTGCCTGTTTGCTTGTCTGATGCCCTCATTTAAAAGTTTAAACTCCCGTGAGCAGTGACTGCACTTTTAAAATAAATCTTCTGTATTCTCAGTAGCTAGGACAGAGCTAGAAAAAAAAAAAAAAAAAAAAAAAGTAAGGGGTCGTAAAGTATACGGAGGGAACCACTTCAGCAAAACGGGTGCTTACAAGTCAAGCACTAGCTAGGCAAGTCAGAGCAGGGCTTAGGGGGACAGGCTGCCTGGTTCCCCATCCCAGTTACACTCCAGCCTGGGCAACACAGTGAGACTCGAACATTCTCTCTGACCTCTTCTATCCCTATCCTTAGACAAGTTACTGAACTTCTCTGTGTCCCAGTTTCTGAAATAATGGGAATGAGAATGGTACTCCCAAAGAGAAAAGTCTAATGTACAAATTTCATAACAAAGGAGTCTAGCTCTCAGAACAGCCAACTAACAACTGACAGATAAAAAGAGAAGGTGGTGGCCGGGCGCGGTGTCTCGTGCCTGTAATCCCAGCACTTTGGGAGACTGAGGTGGGGCAGATCACAAGGTCAGGAGATCGAGACCATCCTGGCTAACATGGTGAAACCCCGTCTCTACTAAAAATACAAAAACAAAATTAGCTGGGTGTGGTGGTGGGCGCCTGTAGTCCCAGCTACTCGGGAGGCTGAGGCAGGAGAATGGCGGGAATCTGGAAGGCGGAGCTTGCAGTGAGCCGAGATCACGGCACTGCACTCCAGCCTGGACAACAGAGCGAGACTCTGTCTCAAATAAATAAATAAATAAATAAATAAGGTGGTGCTTATTGTTCAATTTATTGTATAGATGTCATCAATTCTCATTGGAGGATGCTTGTCTTCTTTTGATAAAAACCAGAAATGTCTGTCTTTGGTTAATTAAAAACAATATATGGTTTATATAAGATGCCAAGCTTTTGGTGTATTTCAAGGCTTCCTGGAAGGTTTTATATTCATGGCCTGTCTCAGAATGCAAGGTTTTTAGAAATTGAAAGCTTTTTGTTTTTATTTTATTTCGAGAGATAGGCTTTCACTCTTTCACCCGTGCCAGAGTGCAGTGGTGTGATCATAGCTCACTGTAGCCTCAGACTCCTGAGTTGAAGGGTTCCCCCTGCCACAGCCTCCCGAGTAGCTGGGACTACCGGTGTACACCACCATGCCTGGCTAATTATTATTATTATTTTTTTTTTTGGTGGTGACAGGGTCTTGCTATGTTGCCCAGGCTGATGTTGAATTCCAAGCCTCAAGCAATCCTCCCACCTTGGCCTCCCAAAGCCCTGGGATTATAGGTGTAAGCCACCACCACTAGCCTTCCTTTTTACTTTTTGAAGTGTAAATATGTTCTGGGTTGAAGAGTCTAATGAGTCAACATCAGACGAGCCAGTCTCAACTACTTCATCGGGTTGTTATGAGGTTTAAATTATACATACGACTGACCCTTGAACAATACAGGTTGGAACTGGATGAGTCTATTTATAAATGGATTTTAAAAGATAAAATGTGCCTGCCTCTCTGTCTCCCCTTCCATCTCCTCCACCACTTCTTTGCCACTCCTAAGACAGCAAGACGAACCCCTCCTCCCCCTCTCCTTCCTCCTCTTTCTCCCCCTCCTCCTCTTCTGCCTTAGCCTACTCAACATGAAGATGATGAGGATGAAGACTTTTATGATGATCCGCTAAATATGTTTTCTTCCTTATGATCTTCTCCTTTTTTCTGAGACAGTGTCTTGCTCTGTCACCCATGCTGGAGTGCAGTGGCACAACCTTGGCTCACTGCAGCCTTGACCTCCAGGCTCAAGGGATCCTCCCAGCTCGGCTTCCTGAGTATCTGGGACCACAGGTGTGCACCACTACTCCTGTCTGATTTTTGTATTTTTTGTAGAGACAGGAATTCACCATGTTGCCCAGGCTGGTTTCGAACTCGTGGATTCAAGAGATCCTCCTGCCTTGGCCTCCCAAAGTGTTAGGATTACAGATGTGAGCCACTGCACCTGGCCTGATTTTCTTTCCTTTTCCTTTTTTTTTTTTTGAGATAGGGTCTCTGTCACCTTGGTTGGAGTGCAGTAACGGGATCTCAGCTCACTGCAACCTCAGCCTCCTAGGCTCAAGTGATCATCCTGCTTCAGCTTCCCAAGTAGCTGGAACTACAGGTTTGCACCTCCATGCCCAGCCTGGTTTTCTAAATAATGGTTTCTTTTCTCTAGCTTACTTTATTGTTAAGAATACAGAGTAGAATATGTATAACTTTTTAAAAATGTGTTGATCAACTTTATGTTATCGGTAAGGCTTCCCATCAACAGTAAGCTGTTGGTAGTTAAGCTTTGGGGAAATCCAATGTTATATGCAGTTTTTCAACTGTGTGGGGGGTTGGTGTTCCTAACGCTCCCCCCTCCCCATTGTTCAAGGGTCAGCTGTATATGTATGTATGGATGGATGGATCTATGTATCGTGATAGAACAGGTCTTAGTACACAGTAACTACTCAGGTATCAGTCAGCCTTGTTATTGCTGAGGCTTATCAAGGCCTCAGAAAGCCAGCTTCACATCCTCAGCCGCCACTAAAGCTGTGTGAGTTTGGGCATCTGAGCCGCAGTCCCTTGTGGGTGAAATGGAGATTGATGCCTGCTTCATAGGGCAGTTGTAAAGACCACACAAACATAGATGAAAAAGGGGTGGCCGGGTGCAGTGGCTCACGCCTGTAATTCCAGCACTTTGGGAGGCCAAGGTGGGCAGATTGCGTGAGGTCAGGAGTCTGAAACCAGCCTGGTCAACATGGTAAAACCCCGTCTCTACTAAAAAAAAATACCAAAAAAAGGCCAGACGCAGTGACTCAAGCCTGTAATCCCAGCACTGTAAGTGGCTAAGGTGGGGGGATCACCTGGGTCAGGAGTTCGAGACCAGCCTGGCCAACATGGTAAAACGCCGTCTCTACTAAAAGTACAAAAATTAGCCGGGCATGGTGGCAGGCATCTGTAATTGCAGCTACTCAGGATGCTGGGCAGGAGAATAGCTTGAACCTGGGAGGCGGAGGTTGCAATGAGCCAAGATCATGCCACTGCACTCCAGCCTGGGTGACAAGAGCAAGACTCTGTCTCAAAAAAATAAATTAGCTGGGCGTGGTGACACATGCCTGTAATCGCAGCTACTCGGGAGGCTAAGGCAGGAGAATTACATGAACCTGGGAGGTGGAGGTTGCAGTGAGCCAAGATTGTGCCACTGCACCCCAGCCTGGGTGACAGAGACTCCATCTCAAAA
>NW_012107042.1:527553-529920 GCF_000951045.1 Mandrillus leucophaeus
TTTTTTGAGACAGTCTCACTTTGTCACCCAGGCTGGAATGCAGTAGTGCGATCACAGCCCTGCAGCCTCAACCTCCTGGGCTCGAGTGATCCTCCCACCTCAGCCTCCTGAGTAGCTGGGGCTACAGATGCAAGCTACTACACCCAGCTCATTTATGTGTTTTTAATAGAGATGGGGTCTCACTATGTTGTGTAGGCCGGTCTCAAACTCCTGGGCTCAAGCAATCCTCCCGTCTTGGCCTCCCAAAGTGCTGGGATTACAGGCGTGAACCACCACACCTGACCAGAGAGAATGTTCTACATCACAAAGTATTTAAAATAATTGATTCTAAATAATCTATTTTAAATAAAATATTTTAGATTATCTATAATCACAATAAACTTTTAAATAAGCTGATTCGTGATGATGGTAACTTGAGAGTGGTCACCACAATCCTGCCCTCTGCTGTGAAATGGAAAGTGCAGGGTCATGTGAGTATCTGTAACAGTTACCCACTTGTGCTGTCATTAAAATAAGCCTTTTCTTGCAAATATCATGTGAACATAGACTTTAGAAACTGTTGCCATGTCTTGCACCAAAAAAGAAAAAAAAAAAGAAAAAAGGAAGAAAAGAAGACCCACAAAAAGGACATTATTTCTACATGGTTATGTTAGTTGATAGTTGTTGCTCTGGTGATAGTGTTGTCATGGTCATCTCTGTATTCTTAACAGGTACTTTTAAGGGTTACCTGTTAAATCTGAAGAGTATCATTGGTCTTCTTCTCTCTTCCCACATGCGTGATGGAAAATGTCCAACTCCTCTGGGCTTATTTAACAATGAGTTTGAGGGTTTGAATTAGGAAGTTGGACTCTGCTTATTAGGAAATTGTGATAATTCAACCTGCTTGGGACAGAAGTTGGCTCTTTTTTCCATGTAGGAAAATGGTTTTTAATGACATCACATTTTTTAGTGATTGAATCTGGTGGGCATTACTAATTTCAAACTAATATATTACATTTGTGATTACTTTGTTAACACTAAATTCTGGTTGGAAAGTCATAACATGAGGCTGGGTTTGGTGGCTCACACCTGTAATAACAGCACTTTGGGAGGCCGAGGCGGGTATATCACTTGAGCCCAAGAGTTTGAGACCAGCCTGGGCAACATGACAACATGTAGACTTTTTGTCTCTACAAAAAGTACAAAAATTAGCCAGGTGTGTTGGCATGTACCTGTAGTCCAAGCTACTTGGGGGGCTGAGGTGAGAGGATCACTTGAGCCTCGGAGGTCAAGGTTGCAGTGAACTGAGATCATCCCACTGCACTCCAGCCTGCATGCAGTGCCAGACCTTCTCTCAAAAAATAAAAATAAAAATAAAATCTATAACACTATTTGGCACAATTTTAATATTTCAGGATTTCCATAAATTCAAAAAGGACTCTTCTGTAATTTGAACAGGGTCAATGGCTTCTGCTGTTGACTCTTTCTGAGAAGGGCAGGAGAGAGGAAAACATACAGAGGAAAGAACAACACGAGCACTGAGGTCTTCAAGAAAATTGCTGAGCGGTTTTTAGTGGGCACCTCTAACTTTTCAAATAACAGCCTAATATACAGTACATGACTCTCCTGCATACATGTTCTCATCTTCTTTCCTAAAACGGGAGACACAAACTCCCCTCAGTCACCGTGTTCAGTTCTGAATGATGTTAATTCCTCTTCTATTTCAGTCACAGTCCTGGATAGTTTGTCCCTGGAGACTCTGAGGTTAATCACCATCCACTTTCCTTATGTAAAATAGCTGGAGAAAAGAGAAATAAAACTGAAATTGATTCATATATACAAATACAAGCAGAGACTAAAGTATGCATATTTACTACAGTCTTCTTTACTATAACTAGTCAGAGACCATCATTAATATTTATAACTCCCTTCTTTCACTACCTGTTTCATTGCTACCTTTGCCCTCAGCCACCCTCTCAGCTGATCAGGGTTCTGTATCTGGCGGAATGACCTAAAATTTTATTCCTGAAGGATCTGAGGCCTTAGTGATCTCATTTTTATAGAGTTGCTATGATCTTCCATTAACTTTTACTGTTGGACATAGAAATACCAAGAGACCCACCCCACCCTGAGAATGCCCTAAGGTCCAGGTCTAATCTTCTTTGCCCACATTTTGCATCAGCAACACTATTTCTCCTTGGTAATCAGGGCCAATCACTCAAGCCAGTATGTAACTCCCTTAATTGCCCATTGGTTCAATGGAAGACCTCAAAATAGCTATGAGGCCATCTCAACTTTCAGTTAAATGGAATAATTGGTGTGTTTCCTGATAGAAGGATTCCTCCATTATAAATGAAGACCTCTAAGCCAGATGATCTGTAGGAATGA
>NW_012107042.1:529970-532002 GCF_000951045.1 Mandrillus leucophaeus
GAATGACCTAAAATTTTATTCCTGAAGGATCTGAGGCCTTAGTGATCTCATTTTTATAGAGTTGCTATGATCTTCCATTAACTTTTACTGTTGGACATAGAAATACCAAGAGACCCACCCCACCCTGAGAATGCCCTAAGGTCCAGGTCTAATCTTCTTTGCCCACATTTTGCATCAGCAACACTATTTCTCCTTGGTAATCAGGGCCAATCACTCAAGCCAGTATGTAACTCCCTTAATTGCCCATTGGTTCAATGGAAGACCTCAAAATAGCTAGGAGGCCATCTCAACTTTCAGTTAAATGGAATAATTGGTGTGTTTCCTGATAGAAGGATTCCTCCATTATAAATGAAGACCTCTAAGCCAGATGATCTGTAGGAATGATAAGCAAACTTTTTGTGAGTTTTATGTGTAGGAATGAAGGGACACCTCACACTCTTTGGGATGGCTATTATTTAAACAACAACAACAACAACAACAAAATGGAAAGTAAGTGTTTGCAAAGCTGTGAAGAAAAACTTCTCGGCCGGGCACAGTGGCTCACGCCTATAATCCAGCACTTTGGGAGGCCGAGGCGGGTGGATCACAAGGTCAGGAGATCGAGACCGGCCTGGCTAACATGGTGAAACCACATCTCTACTAAAAATACACACACACAAAAAGAGAGAATTAGCTGGGTGTGGTGGTGGGTGCCTGTAGTCCCAGCTACTTGGCAGGCTGAGGCAGGAGAATGACATGAACCCAGGAGGTGGAGCTTTCAGTGAGCTGAGATGGCGCCACTGCACTCCAGCCTGGGCAACAGTTGAGACTCTGTCTCAAAAAAAGACAAAAAAATGAAAAACTTCTCAAATTTGATGAAACACATAAATCTATACATCTACACATCCAAGAAGCTCAATGTGCTCTAAAGAGGATAACTCAAAGGGATATATACTGAGAACATTTAAATCAAACTGTCAAGGACAATGACAAAGACAGAATCTTGAAAGCAGCAAGAGAAAAGCAACTTATCCTCTGTCTATCATCTGTCTATCAACAGGTAAATGGATAAACAAGTAAAAGTGATCTTCAGTAAGATTGACAGGTGATTTCTCACCAGTCCCCATGGAGGCCAGAAGGCAGGGGGGATAATGTATTTAAAGTGCTGAAGAACTTTACACCAAGAATTTGATATCTGGCAAAATAATTCTTCAAAAATTCAATAGGGCCAGGTGTGGTGGCTCATACCTATAATCCCAACACTTTGGGAGGCTGAGGTGGGAGGATCACTTGAGCCTACGACTTGAGATCAGTCTGGGCAATATAAGGAGACCCTGTCTCTACAAAAAATTTCTAAAAATTAGCCAAATGCAGTGTCACTCCTGTAATCCCAGCTACTTGGGAGGCTGAGGTGGGAAGATTGCTTGAGCCTAGGAGTTCAAGGTTGCAGTGAGCCATGCCACTGTATTCAGTCTGGGTGACACAGTGAAACACTGTCTCAAAAAGGCACTTGACCTTCACATGCCTGCTTGGGTCTCTTCCAGCATACTTTCCTTTCTTTCCTGTTTTAAAGCCTTTTTAAATAAACTTCCACTCCTGCTCTGGAAAAAAAAAAAAAAAAGAAAGAAAGAAAGAAAAAGAAGGATGGAAAAAAAAAAAGAAATTCAGACATTCCCAGATATACAAAAGTTAAGGGAATTTTTCATTTATAGACCTTCCCTACAAGAAATGCTAAACCCCTTCAGGCTGAAATGAAAGGACACCAGATAGTAACTCAAAGCTATATGAAGAAAGAAACTAGTAAAGGTAACTACTTAGGAAAATATAAAAGCCAGTATTATTGTACTTTTTTTTTTCCTATATAATTAAAAAACAAATAGATAAAATAATAATTGTAAATCTATGTTAATAGGCTCACAATATATAAAGATGTAACTGTGACAATAACAATATAAAGGAGAAGGATTGGAAATGTATAGGATGAAAGTATTTATGTACTATTTAAACTAAGGTGGTATTTTTCAAACCAGGTTGTTATAAATTTAAGATGTAA
>NW_012107042.1:532052-536503 GCF_000951045.1 Mandrillus leucophaeus
AATATAAGGAGACCCTGTCTCTACAAAAAATTTCTAAAAATTAGCCAAATGCAGTGTCACCCCTGTAATCCCAGCTACTTGGGAGGCTGAGGTGGGAAGATTGCTTGAGCCTAGGAGTTCAAGGTTGCAGTGAGCCATGCCACTGTATTCAGTCTAGGAGACACAGTGAAACACTGTCTCAAACAAAAAGGCACTTGACCTTCACATGCCCGCTTGGGTCTCTTCCAGCATACTTTCCTTTCTTTACTGTTTTAAAGCCTTTTTAAATAAACTTCCACTCCTGCTCTGAAAAAAAAAAAAAAAGAAAGAAAGAAAGAAAGAAAGAAAAAGAAAGAAGGAAAAAAAAAAGAAATTCAGACATTCCCAGATATACAAAAGTTAAGGGAATTTTTCATTTATAGACCTTCCCTACAAGAAATGCTAAACCCCTTCAGGCTGAAATGAAAGGATACCAGATAGTAACTCAAAGCTATATGAAGAAAGAAACTGGTAAAGGTAACTATTTAGGGAAATATAAAAGCCAGTATTATTGTACTTTTCTTTTTTGCTATATAATTAAAAAACAAATAGGAAAAATAATAATTGTAAATCTATGTTAATAGGCTCACAATATATAAAGATGTAATCTGTGACAATAACAATATAAAGGAGAAGGGTTGGAAATGTATAGGATGAAAGTATTTATGTACTATTTAAACTAAGGTGGTATTTTTCAAACCAGGTTGTTATAAATTTAAGATGTAACATGCAATTCACAAGGCAACCACTTAGACAATTACCAAAAACAGACAGAAAAGGAAGGAAGAGAGAAATCAAAATGAAACATTACAAAAAATCAACTAAATACAAAAAAGGCAGTAATGGAGGAATTGAGGAACCAAAAAACCGTATAAGACATACAGAAAACAGATAAATGGCAAGAACTCTACAAAATTTGTAGATTTGTATCCTAATCTAATTTTCTGTCTCTGTGAATTTGACAGAATGCAGATTAGAGTCTACCAGAGACTGGCTCATGGGGCAGAAGGGAGTTCTTGCAGAACATTACCATGACCCCAGAAAGTGTCCTCATGCTCCTTCTGGTCAGTCTCCATTGACAATCTCCCAAAGGAATTCACTGTCCTGATTTTTTTCCAACATAGACTTATTTAGCTTCTTCTAGAACTTTGTATAAATGGAACCATAGAGCATGGTTCCTTTAAGGCTTCTGTCACTCAGCAAAATGCTTTCAAGATTCATCTATGTTGTGGGTAGCAGCAACTCATTCCATTTTATTACTGAGTAGTGTTCCAATGAATGAATTCACTACAGTTGAACATTTTCCTATGGATGGCTGCTAGGGCTGCTTCCTGTTTGGGACTACTGTGAGTAAACCAGAAATGTACCTTATAGTACAAGTCTTTTGGTGAAAATACATTTCATTCCTCTTGGTGCACACCAAAGAGTGGGACACTGGGTCAGAGAGTAGGTGCATATTTAGTTTTACAAGAAACTCCAAGGCCTAGGTTGCAGTGACTAGATCATACCACTCCACTCCAGCCTGGGTGACAGAGTGAGAGTCCATCGCAAAACAACAACAACAACAACAACTACTCCTCCTCCCAGGCCTTTTCCCAAAGTGGTTAGACCAGTAGTGTGAGTTCTGGTTGTTCCACATCCTCACAAATATTCGACCTTGTGGGTTATGTTAATTTTAGCAATTTTGAAGGTATGAAATGGTGTGTGATGGATATGAAATGTAGTTTTAATTTACATTTCCCTGATGACTAACAATGTTGAACATTTTCATGGGTTAATTGGTTAGTCACATGTGTCTTCTCCAGCAAAGCATCTGTTCTAATCTTTTACTTTTTTTTTTTTAAGAATACAATACATTGTTATTAACTGTAGTCACCATGTTTTACAATAGGCCTCTTGAAGTTATTCCTGCTGTCTAACTGAAATTTGGTATCCTTTGATTAACATCATCCCATCGCTCCAGCCCCTGGTAACCATATTTGACTCTGCTTCTATGAATTCCACCTATTTTTTTTTTTTTTTTTTTGAGACAGGGTCTTACCCTATCACCCAGTCAGGAGTGTAGTGGCATAATCTCTGTTCACTGCAGCCTCAACCTTCCAGGCTCAAGCAATCTTCCCACTTCAGCCTCCCAAGCAACTAAGCAACTGGGACCACAGGCACGTGCCACCACACCTGGCTAATTTTTGCATTTTTAGTAGAGATAGGGGTTTCACCATATTGGCCAGGCTGGTTTTGAACTCCTGACCTCAAGTGATCCCCTTGCCTCAGCCTCCCAAAGTGCTAGTGTGTCCAGAATTGGTGGGTTCTTGGTCTCATTGACTTCAAGAATGAAGCCATGGACCCTCCTGGTGAGTGTTACAGTTCATAAAGGTGGCACATCCAGAGTTGTTGATTTCTCATGTCTGGAGTTGTTCGTCCCTCCCAGTGGGTTTGTGGTCTCACTGGCTTCAGGAGTGAAGCTGCAGACCTTCGCAGTGAGTGTTACAGCTCATGAAGGTGGCATGGACCCAAAGAGTGAGCAGTAGCAAGATTTATTGGGAAGAGTGAAAGATCTAAGCTTCCACAGCACAGAACACTTCCCCAGGGTATTGCCGCTGGTGGCCTGCTTTTATTCCCTTATTTGGCCCCACCCACATCCTGCTGATTGGTCCATTTTACAGAGAGCTGATTGGTCTATTTTACAGAGAGCTGATTGGTCCGTTTTGACAGAGTGCTGATTGGTGCGTTTACAAACCTTTAGCTAGACACAGAGAGCTGATTGAGCTGATTGGTGCGTTTACAATCCTTCAGCTAGACACAAAAGTTCTCCAAACCCCCACCCTATTAGCTAGACACAGAGTGCTGATTGGTGCGTTTACAATCCTTTAGCTAGACGGAAAAGTGCTCCAAGTCCCCACGCCTCCAAGAAGCCCAGCCAGCTTCCCCTCTCACTGGCACTGGCCGCGTTAGTTTGCAGCACCTAGCCCGGGCACTCCCACAGCCCAGAGGGAGCTCATCCCCCTATCAAGCCCAGCAGGCCCTGGCCGACCACGCCCAGTGCGGGGCTTGCGAGTCGGCACTCACCTGGATCCCGCGCCTTCCCGCGAGCGCAGCGCGCAGCGCGCAGCGGCGGCTCCCGCCGGCGCCTCTCCCTCGCCACTCTCAGCAAGCAGAGGCAGCCGGCTCCGGCCTCGGCCAGCCCCAGAGAGGGGCCCTCATAGCGCAGCGGTGGACTGAAGGGCTCCTCGAGTGTGGCCAGAGCGGACGCCCAGGCCTAGGAGGCGCCGAGAGCCAGCGAGGGCTGCTAGCACGTTGTCACCTCTCACTAGGATTACAGGCATGAGCCACTGCACTTGGCCAAGCTCGACCTTTTTTAGATTCCACACATAAGTGAGACTATGCCGTATTTATCTTTCAGCACCTCATGTGTTTCACATAACGTATCCTCCAAGTTCATCCATGGGAAACTTTTACCCATTTTTAAATTTAGTTATTAGGGTTTTATTGTTGAGTTGTAGAACTTTAACATTACATGATGGGTACTAGTGAGGCAGGAGAATAGGATCTGGAGGCAGGGAACCTGAAGGCAATTAGCGCTGACTTCCTAGAACTGAGCCAAAAGAAAAACCTCGCCACACCAAAGTAGCAAAAGAGTCAGAGGCTACTCCCTTTATACTGCCTTGCAGATGAAAAATGGAAAGTACTTCTGATTGATTCCCTCCCACAAATAAGAAATATTTATTTTTTGAGGTAGGGTCTCACTCTGTCACCCAGGCTCCATGGAGTGCAGTGGCGCAATCCTGACTCACTGCCGCTTCCACCCTCCAGGCTCAAGAGATCCTCCCACCTCAGCCTCCCAAGTAGGTGGGACTACAGGTATGCACCACCATATTCTGGCTAGTTTTTGTGTTTTTTATAGAGACAGGGTTTCGTCAGGTTGCCCAGGCTGGTCTTGAACTCCTGGCCTCAAGCAATCTGCCTGCCTCGGCCTCCCAAAGTGCTGGGATTACAGTCATGAGCCACTGCACCCAGTCAAAATATGAATAATAAAATAAAACACCAAAGATGTGGTGGCCAAACCCTTGCTGAAGAGATGAGACCTGCGACACTGGGATCCAACCAACCATCTCAGCAGAAACAGCTTGGATGGAATAAGAAAACAGCCTTTGCTGGAGGAGAAAACAGTCGTAGAGACACAGAGACAGACAAAGGAGAATGCCATGCGAAAATGGAGGCAGAGACAGGGTGAGAGCTACCTACAAGCCAGGGACACCAAGGGGCATGGCAGCCTCAAGAACTGGGGAGAGAAAGCAACCCTGGGACACCTCGATTTCAGGCTTCCAGTTTTCAGAACTGAGATTTATATTGTCTGTCCTTCCTTCCTTCCTTCCTTCCTGACTTCCTGCCTTCCTTCCTTCCTCCTTTTTCCTTTCTTCCTTTCTTCTTCCTTT
>NW_012107042.1:536644-541212 GCF_000951045.1 Mandrillus leucophaeus
TTTTTTTGTATTTTTTAGTAGAGACGGGGTTTCACCGGGTTAGCAAGGATGGTCTCGATCTCCTGACCTCGTGATCTGCCCGTCTCGGCCTCCCAAAGTGCTGGGATTACAGGCTTGAGCCACCGCACCTGGGAGGCTGAGGCATGAGAATCATGAACCTGGGAGGTGGAGGTTGCAGTGAACTGAGATGGCACCACTGCACTCCAGCCTGGGTGACAGAGTGAAACAACAACAACAAAAAACAGAGAGAGACAGAGACAGAGAGAAAAAGATAGAAAGAGATTCGCCTCCCTCAACCTCCCAAGTAGCTGGGACTATAGGCACCCACCACCATGCCTAATTTTTTGTATTTTTATAGAGATGGAGTTTCACCATGTTGGCCTGGCTGGTCTCGAATTCCTGACCTCAGGTGATCCATCCACCTCGGCCTCCCAAAGTGCTGGGATTACAGGCATGAGCCACTGTGCCTGGCCTAGTTCCATATGAATTTTACCATCATTTTTTATATTTCTGTGAAAAAAGTTGCTGGGAACAGGCCCCCCAAATCTGACCATAAATAGACCATGAGAAACTGCCCCTAAACAAAATCTCTGAAGCACTGTGACATGCTTGTGATGGCTATGACACCCATGCTGGAAGTTGTTGGTTTCCTGGAATGAGGGCAAGGAACACCTGGCCCACCAAGGGCAGAAAACCACTCAAGGCATTCCTAAACCACGAACAATAGCATGAGCGATCTGTGCCTTAAGGACACGTTCCTGCTGCAGATAACAAGCCAGAGCCTGTCCCTTTGTTTCCTGTAAGGAATGCTTTTAGCTAATCTATAATCTATAGAAACAATGATTATCACTGGCTTGCTGTCAACAAATATATGGGTCAAACTCTGTTCGTGGCTCTCAGCTCTGAAGGCCGTCAGCCCCTGATCCCACTCTGCACTCTATTTCTGTGTCTTTGTCTTCATTCCTCTAGTGCCACTGGGTTAAGGTCTCCACAACTGAGCTGGTCTTGGCAAGTGGCGCCCATACGTGGGGCTCAAACCTGGGTTGAAGGGTCGCTGGAGCGACAGTTGGAGAACGTGGAACTACACTGGAGGGCACCCGAATACTCTTACGCAATCCCCGTGGTGAGTAAGAAGGGGAGTTCGGAAGCATCAGGGTAACAATGGGATAAGGGTTGAGCAGGCATGAGGCTTATATGAATCTGCTTCGGCAGCTCCACAGAAAAGGAGGAGTGAAGGTTAGCACTAGCCGACTTATGCAGGTTTTTAGTGTGGTAGAGAAATATTGCCCCTGGTTTCTGGACCAAGGAACTGTGAATGTAGAGGTCTGGGAAAACCTAGGCAGCGCATTGAAAAAGGCATATAAGGATGGTGCTGAGGATATTTCTGTAACTGTCTGGTCAGTGTGGGTTCTGGTTCGTTCCACCTTAGAGCCTTTCCACACAGATGATGAGGAGGAGGAATCAGAGGAAGAAGGAGAATATAACGAAGTAACAGAAGAGGTGACAGAGCAGGTTTGTTTGCCAGCTAAAGCGGCAAAGAAGGGAGAGGTTTGTCCCTACCTCTCTGCACCCCCTCATTATTTTGAAGAAAAAGAGTGGCCTGACCCTCCGGATCTTTCTTTTCCAGAGGACACTGGACGAAAAGTAGTTGCCCCAGTGACTGTTCAAGCAGCGCATCAAGCGACCACTGTCAGTTCTATTCAGGCAGGAATCCAGCAAGATAGACGGGAGGGTAATATGAATGCTTGGCAGTTCCCTGTTAGAATACACCCACCTGATCAACAGGGGAATATTATAGCTACATTTAAGCCTTTTCTTTTTGAAATACTTAAAGAATTTACAGTGAAAGAATGTTGCTTTCTTCAGTCAGATGATTCCTACTGACTAGGATGCTTTTACTCAAGCTTGCCTGACTCCTGCTCAGTTCATACAATTTAAAACTTGGTGGGTAGATGAAGCTTCCATTCAGGCTGCTCACAACACCCAGGCCCAACCTCAAATTACTATAACTGCAGACCAACTTTTGGGGGTCAGCGGCTGGGCTGGTTTAGATGCACAAGTGGTCATGCAGGATGATGCCATAGAGCAGCTTAGAGGAGTGTGCATTAGAGCTTGGGAAAAAATCACTTCAGGAGGAGAACAATGCCCTTCTTTTAGTGCTGTAAAACAGGGACCAAAAGAACCATATGCAGATTTTATAGTTCAGTTAAAGAAGTCTCTTAGAAAGGTGATTGCAGATTCTGCTGCTCAGGATACACTGTTGTGGTTACTAGCTTTCAACAATGACAATCCTGAGTGCCAAGTTGCTCTGAGACCTATTAGAGGGAAAGCACATTTAGTTGATTATATTAAGGCCTGTGACAGTATCGGAGGTAATCTGCATAAAGCTACTTGGTTGGTGCAAGCCGTGGCAGGACTGAAAGTGGGTAAAGGAAATACTCCATGTCCTGGAGCTTGTTTTAACTGTGGGAAGCATGGTCATATTAAAAAAGAATGTAGGAAGAATCAGCGAGTCAGGCTGCCACATGGGGGGAGAAAAGAAAACTGCTGAGGCTGAAATATGTCCAAAATATAAAAAAGGAAAAAAAATTGGGCTAATCAATGTCACTCTAAGTTTGATAAAGATGGGAACCCGATTTGGGAAACGCCATGACGGGCCCGTCCTGGGCCCTGTTCCAAACTGGGGCATTTCCGGCTCAGGCCACTCCTTTACCCCTGTACAATGCCTGTCCCCCGCCACAGCCAGTAGTGCTGCAGTAGATTTATGCTGCACAAAAGCTGTGCGCCTTCTGCCTGGAGAACCCTGCAAAAAGCGCCAACAGGAGTCTGTGCACCCTTGCCAACAGGGACGGTAGGATTACTTCTAGGTAGGTCTAGTTTAAATTTAAATGAAGTGCAAATACATACAGGAGTCACTGATTCAGATTACAATGGGGAAATTGAAATTGTTGTGTCTCCTTCTGTTCCCTGGAAAGCAGAGCCAGGAGAGCGCATAGCACAGCTCCTGATTGTGCCATATGTGGGAATGGGGAAAAGTGAAATTAAACCAACAGGAGGATTTGGAAGCACAGATAAACAAGACAGAGCAGCTTACTGGGTAAATCAAATTACTGATAAACGTCCTACCTGTGAAATAACTATTCAGGGAAAGAAATTTAAAGGATTGGTAGATACAGGAGTGGGCATTTCAATCATTTCTCTACAGCACTGGCCGTCCACGTGGCCAATTCAACCCGTATTTTTAGAAGCAGCACTCCCTTTCCAGTGGCAAAATCTGTAATGGTTCCTAGGGCTTCCATAATAAATTGCCACAAACTTGGTGGCTTAAAACAACAGAAATTGATTCTCTCATGGTCCTTGAGGCCAGACGTTTGAAATCAAGATTTTGGCAGGGTTATGCTTTTGACAGCTCCGTGAAGAATCTGCTGTTGCCCCTTCCTGATTCCGCTGGCTGCCAGCCATCCTTGGCGTTCCTTGGGTTGAGTCACCCCAACCTCTGCCGCCGTCTTTACATGGCCTTCTTTCTGTGCACCTGTTCGTCATCAAATCTCTCCCTTTGTGAGGAATCAGCCAACGGATTTAGGGCCCATCCTAATCCCGTATGACCTCATCTTAACCTGTTTACATCTGCAAAGACCCTATTTTCAAATAAGTACCAGAAGTTAGGACTTTAACATATTTTGGTGGGGGTGGACACAATTCAACTCACAACAAAAATATCTGGATCTTTGATATTCTGCTGCATCCTGCAGCTGGCACCCTCCATCGTCTGTTGTGATTTCTTGATGCCAACAGTTGGATGGACACAAACCCAGACACTACATGGCTTTTTGGTCACTATCTCCTCAAGACTCCAACTTCTTCCTGCTAGCCTGGACTCCCATTTCCCTGCCTGGTGCATATATTAGCTATTTGTCCTAACCAGCATCGCAGCTCCCAACTCTCTTGTTTTGTTTTGTTTTTTTGAGACAGGGTCTTGTCACCCAGGCTGGAGATTAGAAGAGTGTTCACAGCTCACTTCCACCTCAACCTCCCAGGCTCAAGCAATCCTCTTGCCTCAGCATCTCAAAGCACTGGGATTACAGGTGTAAGTTACCACACTGGCCCCAACTCTCTCTTTCTGATAGGAGTAATTCTGGGCATCCTCCTTCCTGCTCCGTGCAGCTGTGTGGGGCCTGCTTGTCAAGGTGCCTCTCCTCCCCTGGCCAAGATGGGCTGGGTGACTCAAGTTAGCCAATCAGACTCTTCCTACTAGGGCTTTGACACCTAGGTAGAGTAGCAAGATGATGGAAAAATAGATGGGATGAATTCAACTTTGCCATGGGGCCCCCAGGCCACTCTCAGGTTTCATGATTCGCTAGAAGGGCTCACAGAACTTGGAAAAACTGTTATGCTCACAGTTACAGTTTATTACAGGAAAAGAATACATCAAAGACTTGCCAGAACTTGGGTATAAAAAGAATACAGATTAGGGGCCGGGCGCAGTGGCTCAAGCCTGTAATCCCAGCACTTTGGGAGGCCGAGACCGGCGGATCACGAGGTCAGGAGATCGAGACCATCCTGGCTAA
>NW_012107042.1:541482-548251 GCF_000951045.1 Mandrillus leucophaeus
ACAGATTAAAATCAGCGTAGAAAAAAAGGACAATAGGGCAGAGTTCAGGAGAAACCGGGAGTGAACTTCCAGGTGTTCTCTGCAGAGTCACAGGGACAACACTTAATCCTCCCAGCAACCGCACACCAATTACTGTCAACCAGGAAAGCTTACCCAAGTCTTGGTGCCGTGATTTTTAATGGAGGTCAGTCATATAGGCATGGAGCTCCTGTCATATAGACATGACCGTCCTTAGCCATTTATTCCCCAGTTCCCCACCCATCCAGAAGTCAAACAGATACAGCATGGCCCAGGGCTCCCAGCAAATAAAAACAGGTCTTCCCCATAAACCACACCGTTAGCATAAGGGGTAGGCAGGGCTGAAGTCTCAGGTCACAAAGGTGTTCTCCTCAGGCATATTCCAAAGGCCCAGAAGTTATCGCCCCAGAGCTGGTCAGGGGCCAGTCCTTCCTTTGAAATGCTCAGGATTTGAGCAACCCAGTTCCACCGAGGTAACCCTTTTTAGCACACACTTATTCCCTGATACTCAACATTTCATGAGAGGATAGGGAGTTTCTACTCCACTCCTCAGAATGGAGATTGGTGGGGAAAACATACATCTTACGCGAGGCCGATGACTTACCTGATTGCGGGAGTTTGAGAGACAAAACTGAGTTTGTCCTGTTCAGCGCCCCTTAGGATCCCCGCGCAGCACTTCCGGCTTGCTCTCTGCCATGTTGGATCTCAGGCTTGCCCACCCATTCTTGCCTAGGGGCTTTTGTCCTTGCTGCTCCTTCTGCCTGGAATGTTCTTCCTCGCGCATCTCCGTGGCCTCCTGCACTTCTTTCAGGCTTCACTAAACTTTACAGGAGCCAGTGTACATTTTCCTCATTATCACATTTGCTGGTTGTTCCTAATAGAAAAACAGGTCAGCAGCCTCGCTGGAGGGAACTCGGCAGCCTTGAGTCGGGGAACAGCATGTGTCCGTCACAGCTTGGCTCTCACTGCTGCTGTAGAGCCACTGCCTCCAGGCCCAGCTGCAGCTCCTTCTGTTAATTAATCTTCTTTCATTTGTTGGAGCTGAACAAGGCCCACCCACAGACCACATGGGCCTGAGGATGAAATGTTGTGTGATGCAGAAAGATTTCAGATGGGAACTAACAGTTAGTCCTTGACAAATGGAATAGTGGCAGAAAAGGCTGGTCGTAGGCCATATCCATTCTCCCCTTTAACTCTTAATGTTGTAATAAAAGAATCCTTGAGTTTTAACAAGGTTGGCAGAGGCTCAAGGTTGTGGGGAAAAAAAGGCTACAGACTCATAATTCAAAAGCAAGATTTTGCTGTTTATAAGAACTGCATCATAGTGAGGAGAGGGGTGTTCACCATGCAAAAGTGGGGACCCCAGATCTCAGTTCCTTACACACCAAAACAACAGGCTTTCTTCTACCCCTGAATATACCCAGGATCTCCCTATGGTCAGCAGGAGAGGAGGCAGGACAGATGAGACAGCAGGAGAGAAAAGGGCATACAGGATTATTTTTGCATTGTCAATTTCCTTCTTTTTTTTTTTTTTTCTTAACCACCTGAAGACATCAGTTAGATTTCAGTAAGCCTTGTTTATTAAGAATAAACAATCAAACATAAAAAATCAAAATGTCGCCAGCTGAGACTGGGCGTGGTGACTCACGCCTATAATCCCAGCACTTTGAGAGGACAAGGCAGACGGATCACCTGAGGTCATCAGTTTGAGACCAGCCTGGCCAACATGATGAAAACTCATCTCTACTAAAAATATAAAAATTAGCCGGGCGTGGTGGTGCATACCTGTAATCCCAGACAATCGCTTGAACCCAGGAGGCAGAGGTTGCAGTGAACCAAGATTACCCCCACTGCACTCCAGCTTGGGTGATAAAGTAAGACTCCGCCTCAAAAAAAAAAAAAAAAAAGAAAAGTTGCCAGCTGATGTGTTGGAATCAGCTGACAACATTTCAGAAGGCAAACGGGAAAAAGAAAGCAAGCAAGCCCTCATCTCTAGGATTGAAACCAGCTCGGGGCAATCTGTTTAACTTCATACCAAGTGCTCATGCTCAGAAATCAAAGCCAACTGGCATTTCAACCACCTCCAGTATTTTTCTTTAATTTACAAAGGGCTACGCTATCTTCCTTGTGCTGTCTCCCTGTGTGGATGCGCTTTGCAAAGGTCCTGGATAGAAGCAGATACCGTCTGTGTGAGGCATTCGCGGGCTCCCTGAGACAGCGTGGGGCATTCCCTCCCTTCTGCACCCATCTCCCACTTTTTTTTTTTAGATGGTGTCTCGCTCTGTTGCCCAGGCTGGGGTGCAGTGGCATGATCTCAGCTGACTGCAACCTCTACTTCCTGGGCTCAAGTGATTCTCATGCCTCAGCCTCCCAAGTAGCTGGGATTACAGGCTTACGCCACCAGGCCCGGCTAGTTTTTGTAATTTTAGTAGAGATGCAGTTTCACCATGTTGGCCAGGCTGGTCTTGAACTCCTGACCTCAAGTGATCCACCTGCCTCAGCCTCCCAAAGTGCTGGAGTTACAGGTGGGAGCCACCACACCCGGCCCCATCTCCTGCTTTCTATACTCGCTTCTGCATGGCACACGTCAGGTTCTAGCTCATGTAAGAGTTACTGGCATGCATGGTTCTTTCTTCATGGACTGTGAATCCCTGAGAGCCAGGAATGGAATGTCTTATTCACCTAGTATCTCCTAATACCTAGTCTAGTTCTAAATAATAACAATGACTCCCATTTGTCATACCTTGCTATGTACCATGTACCATGCTAAATGTGCTTTCAGTATATCATCCAGTCATCATATCCTTCTGTCACAGATAGCATAAGGGACTTTTTTTCCTTTTTTGGCTGGCCAATATCCAAACATTCTTCTTATTTGGGGGAATCTTCTGCTGTATGGGGATTGATGGGAGGCAAGGTCTCCTACTCACCAGGGTGGTGAAGGGGACCCTGGTGTTCTAGGATGCAGCATGTGATCAGGGCTCAGCCACCAGAGACCCCACCACCACCACCAGATGAGATGTGGATTCTGAAGGATGCTTTAAAGGTGCAAAGCTTGGGAGAGATTGTTCCAGGCAGCAATGCAGACCTGGGAGTCTATTGGTGTCTGCAGAGAGGTTCCAGGGACTGTGGCATCAGCACCAACATTCTCACCAGTAGTGGGACCAAGGCTGACAGCCTGGCATGGAACCTGGCACTCCAGCCTGACTGTCCATACTGCGCACTCTCCCATGGCCTCCCAATAAGGTCTCAGCCTACGTGAGCCTTTGTCAGTCCCAGAAACTGCCTCATGTAGGTTCATACCATCATAATCCCCAATAGACACTTAGGAAAATGGGAAAAGCAGCACAGCTAAGTGACTTGAATGTGGTCATAGTGGATCTTGGATTTAAACTCACGCCATCTGATGCCAGAACTTGAGCTCCAGACTCTGAAATATTGCTCAATATGTGCTTCAATCAAATCGAGTAACTGGACATCGTTGGCCTGCTTGGCCAGGCAAAAAATTATAAGAATTTGTTGAAACTCCCTGCTCCATAGGTTCTCAACATGAAGTCCTCCTTCGTGACTCTTGGTGACAAAATGCATTTGGGAGCTATGCTATTTTCAGTGCAACCTATCTTCTGACACTGATGCCTCTGAATATATACCACTTCAGTAAAACAAGCAGTGAGATAAAATGAACATTTCGCTTATAGGGATTTTATACACTGCAGTGAGTAGAACTGTGTCTCCCAAAAAGATACACAATGTGACTTTATTTAGAAATAGGGTCACTGCAGATGTAATCAAGTTAAGGTCATACTAGATTAGACTGGGCCTAGTGTCATCATAAGAAAAGAAAACAAAGCTGGGTGCAGTGGCTCATGCCTGTAGTCCTGGTTACTTGGGTGACTGAGGCAGGAGAATTGCTTGAGGCCAGGAGTTGAAGGCTAGCCTGGGCAACATAGCAAGATTCCATCTCAAAACAACAATAAAAACAATGAAAAGAAAACAGAGACATAAACGCTTATGGACTGACACAGCACGGAAGGCCCTGTGAAGATGGAGGCAGAGGTTGGGGTGATGCAGCTGCAAGCTGAGGGGAACAAGGAGCATGGCAGCCTTCAGAAGCCAGAAGAGAAGCATGGAACAGTCTCCCTCAGAGCTTCCAGTAGGAACTAACCCTGCTAACACCTTGGTTTCACACTTTTAGCTCCAGAACTATGGCGGAATATGTTTCTACTGCTTAATTTTGAGGTGCATGATTAAAAAAGTCTAGATTGTCTTGAAGAGATTGTTAGAAACATAGAAATTAAAGGTGATTCTGGTGAGAGAGCTCTGGAATAAGTGAGGAGAGCTGTAGAGAAAGTTTCCATCATTCTAGAGAATACATATATCGTCATGAACAGAGTGTTGCTACTGTAGCCTGGGATATGAATGTTAAAGGTGATTCTGGAGAGGCCCTAGGAGAAAATGATAGACATGTTATTGGATGCTGGAGGAAAAGCAACCTTTGTTATAAAGTGGTAGAAACTTGTCTGAGTTGTGTTGTGCTGTTGGGTGGAAAGTAAAACTTGTAAGAAATGAACTTGGGTATTTAGCTGAGTATATTTCCAAGCAAAGTGTGGAAGGTGCATCCCGGTTTCTTCTTGGTGCTTGTGGCAAAAGACAATAGGAGAGAGAGAAATTGAGGCATGAGCTGTTAAGCAAATAGAATCCAGAGCTTGAAGATCTGGAAAATTCTCAGTCTATCCACATTGCAAAAGATGCTAAGGCAGGCACTGGCAAGAAAGTGTGACTGGATGATCTTCCGCTGGTGAGATTAAGCAGATGCAGATTAAAATCAGCATGTGTGACTCATGGATCCAGTCAGCCATCTTAGCAGAAGTCAGGAATTGGAGTAGGTTTATCCAAGAAGGACCTGTGGAGGACCCTTTTATTTAATGGAATGGATCCCTCTTGACATGCACAGGAGACCACAATGATTTGGAGAATGTTACCTCACCAAAAATTACTGCCAGCTTGGATTGAAGGGGACAGAGACAGGGTGAAACCAAGGAAGGCTGTCAGACTTCTCAGATTCTATGAGTAGGAAATGGGCTGATGGAGCTACTCAGCTGCAAACATGCGTTATCCTTCAAGAAAAGGGAAGAATGGCTTCTCCATGGCAGCTCAGAGGTTGGTGGGGACGGCCAGGTTTCTGCCTCTGCAAGCAGCCCGGAAGCCAGGGCCAATGTAACCTCCATGGCTGGCCCAGAGAGCAAAGCATCAAGCCGCAAGAGATTATTGTCAGGACTTGAATCCGAATTAAATTTGCCCTGCTGGGTTTTGGACTTTCTTAGAACACATGGCTCCTTTATCCTTTCCAATTTATCCCTTTAGCAATGAGAATGTTGATTCTATATCTGTCCCACCATTATATTTCAGAAGCAGGCAACTTATTTTCTAGTTTTCTAGGTGAACAGATGGGAAAGAATTTTGAACCTGGGATGGCCCATACCCAGAACCTCACCTGGGCCTGATTTAGAAGATGAGATTTGGGACCTTAGCCAGGTGCAGAGGCTCACACCTATAATCCCAGCACTTTGGGAGGCCGAGGGGGGTGGATCACCTGAGGTCAGGAGTTTGAGACCAGCCTGACCAATGTGGAGAAAATGGTGAAACCTTGTCCCTCCTAAAAGTACAAAATTAGTTGGGCGTGGTGTTGCGTGCATGCAATCCCAGCTATTTAGGAGGCTGAGGCAGGAGAATTGCTTGAATCTGCGAGGCAGAGGTTGCCGTGAGCCAAGATCGCACCTTTGCACTCCAGCCTGGGCAACAAGAGAGAAACTTCATCTCAAAAAAAGAAAAAAGAAAGAAAGAAAGAAATTTGGGACTTTTGGAGTTGACAGTATTTAGATGAGATTTTGTAATTGGAGTTGATAATGGAATGGGTTCAGACTTTTAGGGGTGTTGGAATAGGGTGACTATACATTGCAAATGGGAAGAACGTGACTTTATGGGAGCCAGAGGGTAGACTATTGTGGGTAGATTCATATCCCTCAAAAAGACCTGTTGAAGTCCTGTCGTTTTAAGCCACCCACTTTGTGTTGATTTGCTTTGGCAGCCACAGGAAACTACCCCAGCGGGCAGTGTGAAAGGGTTGTCAGCGGGAGGCCAGGCTCCAGCAGGGGCCAGCATGCAGCAGGCTGTTCCCCAAAAGGGCTGTATGTGCAAAATGGCCCCCAAATGCCAAAGGAGCCAAGAAACCAAAGAATGGGGCAGACAAATTCAGTTGTCAGTATAGGCTGATTTATTAGGGGCATTTACAGACAGAAGCGTGGTCTTGGGTGGCCACAAGACAGGTTGATCCTCACGTTGCAATCCCCCAGATCCAGGACTTACATCTTGGGTAAGAAGCATAGTGCTCTGGAAGGAGTGTGTAGGTGGCTGTGGGCATCACAGCCTATGATGTATGCAGCAACATTCAGGGTTGTTTTGGAAGAAAGGTGAATCTTACAGTGACTAGGTGTGTCTACATAAAGAGCAATATGTCAACCAGACATTTTGGAGGCATTCCTGGACTCAGAGTTAGTCAGAAGTCGTGTGGTGGATTAGTATTTAAAATAGAGTCACGCTTGTCCCCACAGATGAAATGCAGGTCCCTTAGGTAAGAACTTATAAGAGCAAGGCAGGCTGGGCATGGTGGCTCACACCTGTAATCCCAGCACTTTGGGAGGCCGAGGCAGGCAGATCACAAGGTCAGGAGTTCGAGACCAGCCTGGCCAAT
>NW_012107042.1:548741-553637 GCF_000951045.1 Mandrillus leucophaeus
GAAAGCTGGGTCTCAGTTTTGGTGACCACAAAAAAAAAAAAAAAAAAAAAAAAAGAGCCTTGGTCCTAGGGTGCCACAAACTACTGTGGCTCACAGATGAAAATAAGGCCGGGCATGGTGGCTCACACCTGTAATCCCAGCACTTTGACAGGCCAAGGTGGGAGGATTGCTTGAGCCCAGAGGTTTGACACCAGCCTGGGCAAAATAGCAAGATCCCATCTCTACAAAGAATTTGAAAAATTAGCCAGGCATGGTGGTGCACACTTACAGTCCCAGCTACTTGGGAGGCTGAGGTAGAAGGATGACTTGAGCCCTGGAGATTGAGGCTGCAGTGAGCTGTGATTGTACCACTGCACTCTAGCCTGGGTGACAGAGCAAGACCTCATCTAAAAAAAAAAATCCAGGTAACTTTCAGTGTCTCTTATGGCTGGGTGTTGCCATGTGACTAAGTTCTGACCAGTGAAGATTTGAGCACAAGTATCCTGTGTCCCTTTTAAGTGCGTATCCTTTAAGGGACAGGATGGTACCTTCCCTGCCCTTTCCCCTTCTCTCTTCCTGGTGGCTGTGGCTGGAGGTGGCAGTGTGCAGGGATACCGTGCAGACCCGGCCATGCTGCAGGGATGATGGAGGCAGCCTGAGTTCTGGGCACTGACGCTGACTCTCTGGGCGCAGACTTCTTACACCCAAGGCGGCTCTGAAATAAACAACTGCCTTGTTCAAGCTCTCTTGTCTTGTGTTGCTATTACACGTGGCCAAAGCTATATTCTAATACATAAAGACCTGGAATTGGGGTGTGAAATCCAGGCCCGATGGCCTAGGGAGTAGGGGATGTGGTGGGCTGGGTGGCTCAGCTGAGGTGGCCGGGGGGTGGCAGGCAGGGTGGTCTTGGAGCCCAGGCATCGGTCACGTGGAAGGGATGGCTGCAGGAGCTGCCGGAGCGGCCTTAGCTGTGGGCCTAGACACAGTTCTTGGGCTAAGTGGGACAGGAGCCGGGAGCAGGGGTGCCTCTCTCGGGCCTGGATCTCAGTTCGCCCTCCACCCTGCATCAGTCCTAGGGCCTCACATGTCTTGAGGTCCTGTGTTTTCAAACCACAAGTCAGGACTCAGTAATGAGTCAGGAAATGAATTTAGAGACAAATTCTAATGAAATAGAGGAGAAGACACCAGAGAGTATTATACCTAGCAGGCATAAGCGCTGCTTTGTGACATCATTATTTCAGTTATCGCAGTCGGCCCTCTTTATCCACAAGTTCCACATTCTCTGATTCAACCAAGGGCAGATGGAAAACCTTTGAAAACAATAACAATAAAAAATAACATTTCAGGCTGGGCGCAGTGGCTCACACCTGTAATCCCAGCACTGTGGAAGGCCGAGGTGGGTGGATCACGAGGTCAGGAGATCGAGACCATCCTGGCTAACATGGTGAAAGCCCGTCTCTACTAAAAATACAAAAAAACTAGCTGGGCATGGTGGCGGGCGCCTGTAATCCCAGCTACTCGGGAGGCTGAGGCAGGAGAATGGCGTGAACCCGGGAGGCAGAGCTTGCAGTGAGCCGAGATCATGCCACTGCACTCCAGCCTGGGCGACAGAGCAAGACTCCGTCTCAAAAAAAATAATAATAATAAAATAAATAAATAAGTAAATAACATTTCAACAATAAAAAATAATATAAATAAAAATACAGTATAGCAACTATTTCCACATCATTTACATTGTATGAGGTACTATAGGTAACCTAGAGATGATTTAAAGGACACGAGAGAGCCAGGCATGGTGGCTCACACTTGTAATCCCAATACTTTGGGAAGTCGAAGCGGGCAAATCACCTTAGGTCAGGAGTTCGAGACCAGCCTGGCCAACATCGTGAAACCCTGTCTCCACTAAAAATACAAAAATTAGCCAGGCTTCGTAGAGTGGCCTGTACTCCCAGCTACTTGGGAGGCTGAGGCAGGAGAATCGCTTGAACCCGGGAGGCAGAGGTTACAGTGAGCCGAGATTGTGCCACTGCACTGCAGCTTGGGGGACAGAGTGAGACTCCATATCAAACAAACAAAAAACTACACAGGAGGATGTGCGTGGGTTATATGCAAAAACTATGCCATTTTATATCAGGAGGCAGAGGTTGCAGTGAGCTGAGGTTGTGCCACTGCACTCCAGCCTGATAATAGAGGGAGACTCCATCTCAAAACAAAACAAAACAAACAAACAAAAAAGGCTGGGCGCGGTGGCTCATGCCTGTAATACCAGCACTTTGGGAGGCTAAGGCAGGCAGATCACGAGGTCAGGAGATCGAGACCATCCTGGCTAGCACGGTGAAACCCCGTCTCTACTAAAAATACAAAAAATTAGCCGGGCATAGTGGCAGACGCCTGTACTTGGGAGGCTGAGGCAGGAGAATGGCGTGAACCCAGGAGGCAGAGGTTGCAGTGAGCCAAGATCACACCACTGCACTCCATCCAGCCTGCGCAACAAAACGAGACTCCGTCTCAAAAAAAAAAATCTGCAAAGTGCTTAGTATGGGATGTGGCACATAGTTAGCCTGTCTTCTGCTTCCTTCTCGTTATCATTACCAATCACAGTAATAGTAATTAGTGTTACATTTATTGGACTTAAAACTTGTGGGGAAGAAGTATTATTATTATCATTGTCAGTTACACCTGAAGCAGATAGGGAACATTTCCCCTCTGGAGACTAAGAATGCAAAATACATTTATCTAAAACTACAAGTCTAGGTTTGGGATCGGAGGCTTGTATTGATGTTAACCCAATTGACCTAATGCCCTCTACTGCAACCTTTTGAATTCGTGTTTGACCTGGAGGCTTAGAGAGCTCACTGGTCAACCCCCTTATTTTATAGGGGGCCCAGACAAGGGAAGAGATTTTCCCAGCCCAGGAGTTGAGGGCCCAGCACAGCCAAGAACAGATCTGTGTCGTGAGGCCCTCCTCGAAGCCCTCTCTGGAGGCTTCTCCCACCCCAGCCCTGCAGTGGCTGCTGTCCATGTTCTTGGTCCAGACCCGTGGCATTAACAACACAGCCCGTTTGCTGTCCTCATGCACACAGCCACTCCTTCCTCCCCTCCCGAGGCCCTAGGACCAGGCCATGGGTGGTCTGTGCCCTTGGGGCTTATTCCAGGACCTTGCCCAAAAGCATCGGAGGCCACTCGTAGCCTCCCAAATTCATTCATTCTGTTTGCTTCTCTTGGTCACTTACAGTCAGTCACTCTCGAGGGAACGGAATGACAAAGAGTTGGTGAACAACCGTCGGGGGCCTTTGCTCCCTTGCATTTGGTGGCGAGTCCCTCTGGCTAGTGTCTCTACGGGGTCCTACCTGACCTCCTGCTGACTGGCTGGTCCGGAAGGAACATGCGATCCTTTCCTATGGCTGCCGTAACAAGCTACCACAAGCTTAGTGGCTTAACACATTTAATCTCAGGAGAATGTTTCTGGAAGTCAGAAGTCTGAAATCAGCTTCACAGGGCAAAAGTCAGGGTGTAGGCAGAGCTGGTTCCTTCTAGAGGCTCGAGGGGAGAACGAGTGTCCTTGTGTCTTTCAGCTTCCAGTGGCCGCCTGTGTTCCTAACTGAGCCCAATTCTCATGTCACTACATCCCCTCTGTTGTCAACGTCTCCTGCTGCTGCTCATCCTGCCCCACTTTGATGAGGCCCTGTGATTACACTGAACCCACCTGGTTGGTCCAGGGTCATCTCCCATCTCAAGTCCTGGGGATTAGGATGTGGTCCTTCTGTAACCGTCATTCAGCCTGCCACTTTGGAGGGCTTTGGAATTCCAGGAACTGGGGCAGAACTTTTGCTCTGCCCCTTACCACTCCTGCTGTCTGAACTCCTTCCTCAAAAACGAAGCAGAAATATTAACATCTATCATTTAACTAAGTGAAATGAAATGATGCTGGGGGCAGTGGCTCACACCTGTTATCCCAGCGGCTTGGGAGGCCGAGGCGGGAGGATCGTTTGAGGCCAGGAGTTTGAGATCAGCCTGGGCAACATAACAAGACCATATCTCTAGAACTCTACCAAAAAAAAAAAAAATTAGCTGGGCATGGTGGCACACGTTGTGTAGTCCCAGATTCTTAGGAGGCTGAGGTAGAAGGACCTCTGGAATCTGGGAGTTTGAGACTGCAGTGAGCCGTGATCAGGCCACTGATTCCAGCCTGGGCAACAGAGCAAGACCCTAACTCAAACAAACAAACAAACAACAACAACAAAAAGAAAAAGAGAAAAGATGACTCTGGATTCAGGAGATCTGGGGAGGAGGCAGGGTCACTGTCTGTGGACCTGGCAATGGAGGTGGAGAGGAAAGGAAGTAGATATTCTCCTGGGGAGGAATGAGCAGGACTTGGTAATGGATAAGAAGAAATAAATGTGTGAAAGCCGGCAGAGCTCCTGGGGCAGACAGAATCATGTGAGGGGGTAAACGGGAAGCATTTACGAGTATTTACTGAGGGGCAGGCACCTGCCTATAAAGGGAGAGAGAAAACAAACATGATAGAAGTAATTTGATGTGGACACATAGAAAGCAGGTTAAAGGGAATCTGAGATGCTGAATGAGGAGGTGGTGCAAGTTTAATAGAATGGTCAGGAGGAGCTCATCGAGAAAAGGACGTTTGAGCAACTTGGCAAGGGAGCATGCTGTATCCAGGGAAGAGCCTTCCAGACCACAGGCAGTAGGTGCAAAAGTCCTGGGGCAGGAATGTTCCTGGTGTTTTGGAGGAGCTGGAAGGAGTGGGAATGGGGCTGGAGTGGACAGAAAGGGGACAGTGGAGGAGATGGCCATGGAGGAATGGCTGGTTGTAAAGGCCTGGGTTTTTTGTGTGTGTGTGTGTGTGTATGGTAAAATATGCAAAACGTAATATATTCATAATTTTAACCACTTTATATA
>NW_012107042.1:554702-559159 GCF_000951045.1 Mandrillus leucophaeus
ACAGAGTCTCACCCTGTCACCCAGGCTGGAGTGCAATGGTGTGATCTTGGCTCACTGCAACCTCCACCTCCTGTGTTCAAGTGATTCTCCTGCCTCAGCCTCCCAAGTAGCTGGGATGACAGGCACGTGCCACCACGCCTGGCTAATTTTTTGTATCTTTAGTAGAGACAGGGTTTCACCATGTTGGCCAGGCTGGTCTTGAACTCCTGACCTTGTGATCTGCCCGCCTCAGCCTTCCAAAGTGCTGGGATTACAGGCATGAGCCACTGCGCCCGGCCCCACTTTTTATAATTTTAATGCAATACTTTAAAATTTTTTTTATTGAGGTGAAATTCACAGAATATAAAACTAACCATTTTAAAGTGTACAATTCAGCGACATTAAGTGCATCCTTAATGTTATGCATTCAGACACTTTCATCACCCCAAAAGGAAATCTCGTTCCCGTTAAGACTGCCCCTTTGCTCCTCCCCCTGGTCCCTGACAACTACTAATCTACCTCCTATTCTGGACATGTTATATACGTGGAATTGTACAACGTGTGGCCTTCTGTCTTGCTTCTTTCACTCAGCATCACGTTTTTGAGGTTCATCCATGTTGTAGCAGGCATCAGTACTCCATTCCTTTTTATGGTAGAATGATATTCTGTTTTATGGAGATACCACATTTTGCTGATCCATTCATCTGCTGATGGATGTTTGGGTTGTTTTAAGGACTTTGCTTTGATGCTGAGTGAGGTAGGGGACATTGCAGGATTCTGAGCAGGAAGGGGACAGGACCCGGCTGAAGTGAAGAAGAGACAGGGAAGGAAATCTGTTAGGGTTTAGAGCAGTCACGTAGGTAAAACATAAAGGTGGCTTGGCCCAGCATGGCAGCAATGAGGGTGCTGGATGTATTTCAAGGTACAGTGGGATTCACTGCCGGCAACACAGACACCTGAAGGGAGAGCCTCCCACATGCTCTGCGAGCCCTCCACTCTGTGCCCAGCTTTTCTCACTGTCCTGCCAGCTCCTTAATCTGCTGGGGTGCTATCTGGGTGCAGAGGTGAGTGCAAACAAGGGAAAATGGAAAACAGAGCCCTTTATCATGTGAACAGGAATGTGACCTGCAAGGCACATCTGGAGGATAGAAATGAAAGCCAAGTGCTCCATCTCCGTTCTGGAGATCAGCTGAGTCGTCTGGCCTAAGACTGATGGCCAGACCTCTCCCTCCTCTCTCTCCTGCACCGCAAAGCTGCCCCCTGAGCTGGGTAGACCCTGGAAATTCGTGACATGGTGTGCGTCTGTTCAGCTGCCATCACCCTTGGGCCTCAGGCATCCTGATGCCAGAGAGCTAGGCACCCAATGTAGGGCTTTACCTTTGTGGTTCCCTAGCGGAAGAGAGTAAGAGCTGCCTCCTCACCCTGGTGGCACATCTGAGGTCACTGGTGCCTTGGAAACACCAAGGAGTGGCGTGCTGTCTGGTTCCCGCTCCTCACTGAGCAAGACTTTCAGTGTCTGAATAGCCAAGTGTCAAGAACACATTGAGAATGCCCGGCAGGAGGGGGCTGGAAATTTCTGGGGATCTGACTTCTTGACCCCTCCAAAGCTCCCAGTATGGACAACTCTGGTGCTACAGCCCCGGGAAGTGTGAAGTTGGCCAAGTCTGGCCTTGACAGATGCTGTCCCTACTCCTGGGTTAGGAGGCAGCTACTCAGCTCCCCTCCCTGTCTTGCCTGGGGCTTTTGGGGTTACCTTCCATAGGCAGTTTAAGTTTATCATGAGACAATTATGACATTAACAGGAAGTAAGAAAATCAGAGAAAGAACCCATCTCCGGCCCACTGCGTGGCGGAGCAGCAGGCACACTGGGAAGAACTGGTGTTGGGGATGTGACACTGTATGAACTTGGGCAGATTGTCTGATTTGCCTGGCCCAGATCTCTTCGTCTGTAAAGTGGGGTTAATGACCGCCCCCCGCCCCATGGAATGCCGGATCTCACACGCCTGACGTGATGCCTGGCACACAGTGCTCGCTCAGTCCATGCTGTCGTGGTGGTGAGGAGGATGCTGGTGTCCACAGGATCCCTTCCAGCCTGTGTCTGTGGACTTCTGCATCGTGTGGTGCATGTAACGATTGGGTCAAATGTATTAAGGGAGGAGACCACCCCTCATACTGTCTTATGCCCAATTTCTGCCTCCAAAGAAAGAAGTAAAAACTAAAAGGCAGAAATGAAATCCACAAGCAGACAGCCCCGCTCCGTGCCCTGGGCCTGGTAGTTAAAGATTGACTCCTGACCTAATTGGTTATTTGCATAAAAAAGCACTGTGAAGATCCCTGTCCTGTTCTGCTCCTTTCTAATTACTGGTGCATGCATCCCCCAGTCACATATCCCCTGCTCAATCAATCACGACCCTCTTACACGCACCTCCTTAGAGTTGTGAGCCCTTAAAAGGGACAGGAATTGCTCACTCGGGGAGGTCAGCTGTTGAGACAGGAGTCTTGCCGATGCTCCCAGCCAAATAAACCCCTTTCCTCTTTAACACAGTGTCTGAGGGGTTTCGTCTGCAGCTCTTCCTGCTGCAGTATGACTCATGTTACCATGTGCCAGATTGCCCTAAATTCTGCTTTTGTTTGTTTTTTGGAGGTAGAGTCTCACTTTGTGGCCTAGGCTGGAGTGCAGTGGCGTGATTTTGGGTCACTGCAACCTCTGCCTCCAGGTTCAAGCTGTTCTCCTGCCTCAGCCTCCCAAGTAGCTGGGACTACAGGGGCATGCCACCACACCTGGCTAATTTATTAATTTTTATTTTTATAGAGATGGATTTTGCCATCTTGCTCAGGCTGGTCTCAAACTCCTGGATTCAAGTGATCCACCCGCCTCAGCCTCCCAAAGTGCTGGGATTATAGGCGTGAGCCACCACACCTGGCCTGCCCTAAATTCTCTACTGTTTGTAACTTATTTAATCTTTATAACAGCCCCATAATGTGCATATTGTCATTACCTCATGTTACAAATTAGGAAACTGAGGCAGCAACTTGCTCAAAGTCATATGCCTGTAAGCACTGCAGACAGAATTGGAACCTAGGCCGTCTGGTCCCAGACCCAGGCTCTTTTTTTTTTTTGAGACTAAGTCTCACTCTGTTGCCCAGGCAGGGGTGCAGTGGTGCAATCTTGGCTCACTGCAACCTCTGCTTCCTGGGTTTAAACTACTCTCGTGCCTCAGCCTCCTGAATAGCTGGGATTACAGACGTGCACCATCATGCTTGGCTAATTTTTGTGTTTTTAGTAGAGATGGGGTTTCACCACGTTGGCTGGGCTAGTCTCGAACTCCTGACCTTAAGTGATCCGTCCTCCTCAGCCTCCCGAAGTGCTGGGATTACAGGCATTAGCCTGTAATAATTACTACAGGGCCTGAAGCCATATCCAGCCACTTTCTGACTTTAATTGTAACACAGGATGCTTTACTTTGCCCCCTTACAGGCATGTATTCCTAGCTATTTTAGAAATTATGTCCTCCGTGCTTTCTTTTGTATGGAGGAGAATTCTAATAGTCAAACTATTTCAACACGCCCTCATGTGCTAGGGCCTTTCATGGAGTCAGTATGCAAGGTTCTCTCATTAAGTAAAGATGAATTAGGAGCAAAACAACCAAATGATGAAGATGAATGAGACTGAGACAAGGACTGTGGCCAAAGCCACATTCCACTGACTTCAGGACGTGATCTCCTGCATTCTGTGGGGACAACAGCCTCGGATGCTTGTATCCACTGTGACCTTGGGGAGGTGATCTGAGTTCCCAGAGGTTCTGTTTACCTGTCCATAAGAATGGGATGAAAGCACACACCTCACAGGATTATGGCAAGGGTCACATGAGATCATTGGTGGAAAAGTCCTTTAAAACCTACAAAGAGGCAGGGTGGTGGCTCACACCTGTAATCCACACACTTTGGGAGGCTGAGGTAGGTGGATCACCCGCGGTCAGGAGTTCGAGACCAGCCTGACTAAAATGGGGAAACTCTGTCTCTACCGAAAATACAAAAATTAGTGGGGTGTAGTGGCACACGCCTGTAGTTCCAACTACTTGGAAGGCTGAGGCAGGAGAATCGCCTGAACCTGGGAGGCAGAGGTTTCAGTGAGCTGAGATCGCGTCATTGCACTCCAGCCTGGGCAACAAGAGGGAAACTCAGTCTTGGAAAAAACAACAACAACAAAAACCTACCAAGAGTCATGCGCATAGATGGTAATGCTATTTTTCTTCTCTACTCTTTTTTTCTTCTTCTTAGTGGAAAATATTACGCAACATGATATATGGCAATCTCTGCTTTGGCAATTTGGAGGAATTAATGCAAAATAAATAATCTATTAAGACATTTGTGGGCTGGGCGCAGTGGCTCACGCCTGTAATCTCAGCACTTTGGGAGGCCGAGGTGGGTGGATCACGAGGTCAGGAGTTCAAGACCATCCTGGCCAACATGGTGAA
>NW_012107042.1:559674-568148 GCF_000951045.1 Mandrillus leucophaeus
TGGCTAGTTTTTTGTATTTTTAGTAGTGACGGGGTTTCACCGTGTTAGCCAGGATGGTCTCGATCTCCTGACCTCGTGATCTGCCCATCTCGGCCTCCCAAAGTGCTGGGATTACAGGCTTGAGCCACTGCGCCCGGCCCCATACAACTCTCTAAACTTAAAGATTAATGAGCAGACAACCAATAAGGTGCGGTGATTTTCCTTTGTCACCAGCAGAAGAGCCTACTCCAGAGCTTTTGGTTGCATTTCCCAGGAGAGTATGATTCTCAGAGTGTGGTGCTTCGCCAGCAGCAGCGCCTGGGGATGTGGATTCTCAGGCCCCACTCTGGACCTACAAAATCACAAACTCGGGGTGCAGCCAGGCACCCCAAGCTGCTTCTGTTGTGTGCCCTAGTTTGAGAAGGATCGCGGTAGAGCATTAACATTTTCCAGCTGATGAGCAAATATTATCTCAGTATTCCCTCTCCCACCACTGACTATAAAATTCCCTTTTCCCCATATCATCTTTTGTCTTGTCTATGTCTTCCTGTTGGTTCCACTAATGAGTTAAACACAATTTTCACGTGTGCTCACTACTCATTTTTATGAGAATTATGTTTTTAACATTTTGAAAATTAGACTCTGACACCAACACTAAGGGAAATGCACTGAGTTTCTGTTTCTGGTTGTGCTTCCTGGTGGGTGCCGACGGGGCCTCTGTCACACTCCTGTGGCTTCCCAGCACCTCGTGAGCAGCCACCCTGTGTTTGGGGAACATTCCACATGAAGGGTCTCACATCTTCAGGATGGGAAGGCCACAAATTCACTTTCACAGACTCCATTTCCTCAAGGGTGCATCACCTGCTCAGGATCCACCACACGGGCGTGCCTGGGAGGGACTGCAGGAGACAGTGCAAACATGCTTCCCAGGCCCGTTTGCTGGTGGAGGTAACTGGAGGAGTTCTCACTCTCTGGCCTCTTAGAATTCTGATGGTCTCTTTTTCTTTTCATTTGTTTATTTTAGAGATGAGGTCTTGTTGTGTTGCCCAGGCTGGTCTCAAACGATCCTCCTGCCTCGGCCTCAAATGATCCTCCTGCCTCGGCCTCCCAAAGTGTTGTTGATGGCAGCGGGGGCCATCCAGCGTGGCCACTGCCATCATGCCAGCTGCAACAGGGAGGTACAGGCAGTGGTGGCAGGAGGCAGGAGTGGCTGCAGGAGCAGCAGTGGCAGTGGAGGGTCCTCTGTGCCCCGTCTCAGAGGCAGCCCACAGCATCATCCCCACCCTTACATAGCCAGGCAGGACCCTCTCCCAGGCCCGGAGCCTCTGCTGTGGCTTCAACCTCGCTCCCCACCATGTCCCAGGAGCCCATGAGCACCGAGGTGAAGGCACAGCTGGGGCTTCCAGGGCCAGCCCACAGAGCATCAGGTTCATTTGTGCAGGGTTGGCCAGGGCCACCATGCCACCTGCACCTCACCTGCCACCACTGCAGGGAAAACACAGAGAGGAGGTGGGCAGTCCCTGGAGCCCCCCTCTGGCAGCCCTTCAAAGCCTGTCACCCTGGGAGCCGCCATGATGGGGCCAGGTTGAGTTGCCTGCCAGTGGGGGAGCAGTGTGGTTGAGCATGGAGGGACGGGCAGAAAGGGGCTCCAAGGCAGAGCTGGACCGGAGGCAGTGCCATGATCCATGGAGCTGGCAGGAGCCAGAAGCAGGCAGGAGCCCCACCCTCCCAAGCACGGCTGCAGCAGCCCAAGTCACAGCTGGGGACCCTGGCCTCCCTGTACTCTTGGGGGCTGGAAGCAGGCAGGAGCCCTACCCTCCTGGGGGCAGCTGCAGCTGCCCAAGCTGTGGCTGTGGACCCAGGCATCTCTGCACTCTTGTGGGCCATGATGGCCCCCGTTCCCCCCATAGGCTTGGAGTGTCTGCTCCCACTGTCTGGCCTCTCCCTGCTCCTGGCACCCACTCCAATCTTGGAGCAAGGCTGGGGCTGAGCCTGGGCACTGTCGCAGACCAGCCAGGTGTGCGCACACTCAGTCCCCTGCCGCCTCAGCCCCTTCTGGACTTGGGCACTGATGAGCAGGGGAAGGAGGCTGAGAGTGGGCTGAGGGCAGGCGGAGGGCAGCTTGGTGCTGGCCAGCAGGCACCCTCTGGCATGAACATCCTAGGCTTCATGAACAGCAGCAGGAGGCATACAGGCCCCAGGGCAGAAGGCGACGTGTCCCCAGTGAAGCCCCAACTTCAAGCCAGGGACTGGGCTGCCGGTGCTGTGGACTGGAGTGGGAACTTGTGGTGCTTTTTCTGGGCCCACCCATGGCTGTCCATGGAACAATTGGCATGCACTTCCTCCCTTCTGAGGCCCATAAAAACCCTGGACTCAGCCAGAGCAGAAGAGACATTGGAACTGCCAGCTGCAAAGACGAGCTACCTACTCTAGGGTCTCCTCTCTGCTGAGAGCAGGGAGACGACAGGACGACCTTCTCTGCAGAGGAGCTACCCTCTCTGCTGACAGCTGATTACTCATTGGGACGACCTGCCTGGCAGAGAGGAGCTACCCTCTCCATTAAGGGCTGAACACTCGTTGGGACACCCTGGCTACGGAGAGGAGCTACTCACTGTGGCTCTCCTCTGAGCTGTTCCATTGCTCAAGAAAGCTTCTCTTCGTCTTGCTCAAACCCTTCACTTGTCTGAGTATTTCATTCTTCCTGGACATGGGACAAGAACTCAGGACCTGATAAATTGCAGGGTTAAGAGAGCTGTAACACAAACAGGGCTGAAACACACCCCTTGCTTGCCACATTGTGGTGACAAGGAGAAAAAAAGAGAGAAGGAGAGAAGAGCTGTGGCCCTTTGGGAAGCCCAGACCTAGGAGCTCCCTGAGCCAGGGTTGTGACACCCCCTTTAGGGCTCTGTGGTTCCTGGTGTCTCCAAGCTTCCAGGCATCACTGTGTTCCTTAGTGTCAGCTGTGGAAGTTGCTTATGGTATTCCTGGTCTAGCCACAGCCTCGCAGGGAGCTGATGCCTGTGCAGGTGCCTGGAACTGCCTGCCCAGCTGCAGCTGGTGTGCCTGGCTGTGCACAGTGGCCAGGCCCCATGCTTGCTCACACACCCCTTGCTGCTCCTCACCTGGCTCACCCTTGGCAAGCATGAGATCTAAGCCAGTAACGCCAGCTGAGCACAGCCTGCCAGGCTGAGTGGGCAGAATGAGCCCAACAGGCCAGAGCAAAACTTGGACAAAGGTGCCACTGGCCACAGAGGTTTCTGGCTGGTGAAGTCACACTCCAAGGATCCTGTAGTATTGGGATTACAGGCATGAGTCACTGCACCCAGCAGTGGTGTCCTTTTCTTCCTTTTCTGCTTAAATAAAAGCATATTTCTTTTTTTTTTTTTGAGATGAAGTTTCACTCTTGTCACCCAGGCTAGAGTACAGTGGTGCAGTCTCGGCTCACTGAAACCTCCCTCTCCTGGGTTCAAGTGATTCTCCCGCCTCAACCTCCTGAGTAGCTGGGATAATAGGTGCCCACCACCACGCCCAGTTAATTTTTATTTTTTAGACGGAGTCTCTCTCTGTGGTCCAGGCTGGAGTGCAGTGGCACGATCTCGGCTCACTGGAACCTCCACCTCCCTGGTTCAAGTGATTTGCCTGGCTCAGCCTCCCAAGTAGCTGGGACTACAGGTGTGCGCCACCATGCTTAGCTCATTTTTGTATTTTTAGTACAGACAGGGTTTCATCACATTGACCAAGATGGTCTTGATCTCTTGACCTTGTGATCTGCCCGCTCTGGCCTCTGAAAGTGCTGGGATTACAGGCGTGAGCCACTCTGCCCGGCTTAATTTTTGCATTTTTAGTAGAGATGGGGTTTCACCACGTTGGCCAGGTTGGTCTCGAACTCCCAACCTTAGGTGATCCACCCGCCTCAGCCTCCCAAAGTGCTGGGATTACAGGCATGAGCCACCATGCTGGGCCGAAGAGCATATTTCTTACTATTTCTTACTGCAAACTTTGATACAAATCAAAAAGAGTCTATTTGATATGGCATTTTCCCGCATATCATTACAAAATTCAAGATAATTTATGTGGAAAGAGACAGTCAAACAATAAGGATTATATCATGTCTAAGCAATGTGTGCTTTCGTAGAAATGAGGTCTGGGGGCCACCTCTCTGCTGTGTTTGAATGGCATGTGGCTTAGGGTTTGCCTCCTGGTACCCTGGACCACCAGGTTCTTGGCAACTGCAGGGAACATGCATCTCCTCACTTTTTTCTCCCTCCCTGGCAGCCTGGAGAGCCCCATCCTGACAGCATGACTCACAGCTCCTTCAGCTTCCGTCTGCAGCTCCCTTTGTGGGAGAAAGAGAGCCAGAGGAATACAATTTTAAAACAAGAGCTTGTTGCTACATTGCAAGAAGGAAGAAAGAGAATGCCACAGGGCAGTCTGGGACTCTTTGACCCCCCCAAGTTCTTTAACACATCAAAATGACAAACTGTCTTTTACATCTGAATATACCCAAGATATCTACCAGAAATCACTTTGGGATTTGCAGGGAGGAGAGGGCCCTGTGCACCCAAAGTAATGAAATTTCAGGCCAGGCACAATGGCTCATGCCTGTAATCCCAGCACTTTGGGAAGCCAAGGCAGGACGATCACTTGAGTTCCGGCGTTTGAAGAGCATGGGCAACACAGCAAGATCTCGTCTCTCGAAAAAAAAAAAAAAAAAAAAAAGCCAGGTGTGGTGGCTGTGGTTTGTGGTTCAAGCTACTCAAGTGGCTGAGGCAAGAGGATCAGTTGAACCCGGGAGGTCAAGGCTGCAGTGAGCCATGATTGCACCACTGCACTCCAGCTTTGTTGAAAGAGTGAGATCCTGTCTTAAAAATAAATAAATAGATAATAAAGAAATTACACAAGGCTTATGAAATGCATTGTATATAAGGCAATGTGTATAGTGGAATGTATTGTACTAAAGTTTCCAGTATATGATAATTGTACCATGGTTTTGCCGAAGAAACTAGTTCTTCTAGTTTGTCTGCAAGTAACTCAAAGTGTGTCTGTAAGTAACTCAAACACAAAATTTAAAATAAAAATATGTGTGGAGAGATAAGGCAAAGTGGTAACAAAACTGGATTAAAAACGTATCGCTAATTAGAGAATCTAGATGAAGTATCTTTGGGTGCTCACTGCATAATTCTTATGACTTTTCTTTAGGTTAGAAAATAGTCAAAAATAAGGTAGAATTGGGGAGTTTGGGTAGAAGCTTATGTGTGTAGGGTCTCCCAGTTTCTCCCACTTTCTTTCTGAGAAACAGAGAGCACCTTGGCCACTCTGTGATCTGGCTGACTGCATGCTTCCCCTGTGGGCTGGAACCTGGGCTGGGGCCCTGAACAGTCCCAGGCACTGATAAACTTGCTTACATTGTTGTCCAAAACACTTCAAGGTCAAACATCTTGCTAAACATGTAGCAACTGACACCTTCCCCCCACCCCTCTGCATGGGCTCCTCTTTGGGGGGCACCCTGTCCATGGGCTCCTCTCGGGCGGGCACCTGTTTCCCTGAAGGCCACCTGAGGACTGTGGGAGCCCTATGTATGTAAACGCCCTAATGCATGCTTTGCACTGGTCATCCTGGCATTCAGTGTTTCTTCCTTTGGAATCCCATTCAGGAATGGTCTGGGGCAGTCCCTTGAGGGGACATCCTTGTCGCAACCCTAGCTGTGGGTTTGGCTGAGAGGATGCAATTTCTGACAAGACTGACATCCTTTCAGTTTTTGGTCATCCTTTCAGTTGGGTGGCTGGCCTTATCTGAGGCTTCAGTGTAATATTCATTCTAACATTCCATAGAAAAGTTTTTTAAAGGCTGCACATCTGAAAACAGATCTGAATGCGCATTTTGATAATAAGGGAGCTCTCCTGCATCAGTTCAGAAGTTCAAAGGGGAGGGTGTTACTGAAGGTCTGTACAGGAGTCACAAGTTATTCACGGGAATAACATTAGGGAACATTTTTGAGGTGGTTTTTTTTTTGTTTTTTTGGAGACAGTGTCTCACTCTGTCACCCAGGCTGGAATGCAGTGGCGCAATCTCGGCTCACTACAGCCTCCGCCTCCTGGGTTCAAGCAATTCTCCAGCCTCGGTCTCCCGAGTAGCTGGGATTACAAGCACATGCCTCCATGCCTGGCTAATTTTTTTGTATTTTTAGTAGAGGCGGGGTTTCACCATGTTGCCCAGGCTGGTCTCTAACTAATGAGCTTAGGCAATCCGCCTGCCTTGGTCTCCCAAAGTGCTAGGATTACAGGCGTGAGCCACCGCGCCTGGCCACATTTTTGAGTTTTAAACTTTTAGAATACATGATGTAAAGTTCTGTGATGACAGAGGGGCAATTTTCCTCTTTGTTCTCTACTCTGTGGATGTAAAAATCCACTCCTGTATATTTGTTAGGCTATAAATGTACCATTTCCAGGATGGTAATACAACCTAATAGGGACAAACCTGTAGTCCCAAAAAAATGGATTTCTTAGCCTCCTTGCAGCAAAAGAGATCACTTACCGGAGGAACCTGGTGTCCTCCTCAAAGATAGGGGCAGGGGCAGGGTTCTTACAGGATCTGGAGGAGGGTGGAGGTTAGGTCCAATATAACCAAAGCAGTGTTGTGGATAGGTGCGAAGCGAACAGGATTACGTGTGTAAAGCTGTAAAGGAGTTAACATTAGAAGCCGACCCAGGGTTCTGTTCCCTTAGAAACTACAAAGTTAAAATAAATGTAGGATGTTGTGCTTTAAAATCTCCTTTCTTTTTTTTTTTTTTTTTTGAGACAGAGTCTCTGTTGCCCAGGCTGGAGTGCAGTGGCGCGATCTCAGCTCACTGCAAGCTCCACCTCCCGGGTTCACGCCATTCTCCTGCCTCAGACTCCTGAGTAGCTGGGACTACAGGCGCCCGCCACCACGCCCAGCTAATTTTTTGTGTTTTTAGTAGAGACGGGGTTTCACTGTGTTAGCCAGTATGGTCTTGATCTCCTGACCTTGTGATCCGCCCACCTCAGCCTCCCAAAGTTAAAAAGCTCCTTTCTAAAAAAAGAAAAGAAAAGAGAAAAATTCTGTTTCTGAAGCTCTGCATTTGGGCTGGAAATTGAGGCTGCTTCTTTGTGTCAAAGAATGTTCCCGTCTCACTAACATGGTTTCAAACAGCAAAGTTTCTGGCAGTCCGTGACTTTACAGAACAAGGTTCTTTACAATCCATAGTCGACAGTTTCCATAGGTTGACAATTACAGAGGAGGACTGTGGCTAAGAGACACTCCTGCAGGTGGTCACGGTAAGATGGGGAAGGAGGACTCCCAGGTGGACAGGACAGGATAAAGATGATTCTGAAGCTGTAAGTGGCACTGTGCCCAGGGCATTTTAGGATCCAGTTCAAGCTGTGGTCCTAGGGTCATCCTCACACCTCCCTTCACAGTGTGGCCCTCACTCCTTCAGTCTGGATGCCACTGGGTACCCTGTTTACCCTTCAAAGCTCTCAATCTTAAGTTGTGTCTGTGTCGGTAGACAAGCCAGGCTCTCCCGTGACGGTGGCAGTCTTGGTGAGGTTGTGCGGGGTGTCCATGTGTGGGTGATTCTCATAATGAGCTGCACGAACCCACATACGGTGAGGTTACACTGCATGGTGAAGGGGGTCCAGGGAGTTTCACAGCTGGCCTATGCGGTGGAAAGCAGTCAGTGTCCTCCGGATTTCCAACTGGAAAGGATGTGTTGCTATGGGACCCAGGGTTGGCCTGGCAGGCCCTTAGTAACGTGAAAAGAAATTGGACTAAAAGAGAGATTTTTGTTTCGTTTTGAGCTAGCGTCTCGCTCTGTCGCCCAGGCTGGAGTGCAGTGGTGAGATCTCGGCTCACTGCAGCCTCTGCCTCCTGAGTTCAATGGATTCTCCCACCTCAGCCTCCCTAGTAGTTGGGACTACAGGCACCTGCCACTACACCCAGCTAATTTTTTGTAGAGACAGGGTTTCACCAGGTTGGCCAGGTTGGTCTCGAACTCTTGACCTCAAGTGATCCACCCTCCTCGGCTTCCCAAAGTGCTGGGATTACGTGCGTGAGCCACCACTTCCAGCCAGAAGAGAGGTTTTGAAGGAACACCCAGAACCTGCATGGAAAGCCCCACAGCCTCCCTGCAAAGGACTGCCTGGGATCCAAAGCCAAAATCGGTGATTTTGCTTTACATCTTCATCTGACAACTGGAAGGACCCAGGCCGTTTGCAGCCTGTGTGGCTGTGGTTGATCCCAACTATGAACTGAGCTCTGCCTGGGTTCTGGTTTGAGAACCAGAGGGTCTAATCTGACCACTAGCTATGGTTATTATGTCAGTGATCCCATAACTTGAAGTGGGCAGGGGTCACATGGCCTGGGTCTCTGGATTAGTCATGTGTATGACCTATCCCTTCTGTCCACCCACAGAACTCTGTAGCTCCCATCCAAGCTGACACACTCTTTTTTTTTTTTTTTTTTTTGAGACGGAGTCT
>NW_012107042.1:568237-575380 GCF_000951045.1 Mandrillus leucophaeus
CATTCTCCTGCCTCAGCCTCCCCAGTAGCTGGGACTACAGGCGCCCGCCACCACGCCCAGCTAGTTTTTTTGTATTTTTTTTAGTAGAGACGGGGTTTCACCGTGTTAGCCAGGATGGTTTCGATCTCCTGACCTCGTGATCCGCCCGTCTCGGCCTCCCAAAGTGCTGGGATTACAGGCTTGAGCCTCCGCGCCCGGCCCGCTGACACACTCTTAAGACATGCAAATATTTGGGGCCAGGCGCAGTGACTCTCACGCCTGTAATCCCAGCACTTTGGGAGGACAAGGCGGGCGGATCACCTGAGGTTGGGAGTTTGAGACCAGCCTGACCAACATGGAGAAACCCTGTCTCTACTAAAAATACAAAATTAGCCGGGTGTGGTGACACATGCCTGTAGTCCCAGCTACTCGGGAGGCTGAGGCATGAGAATCGCTTGAACCTGGGAGGCGGAGGTTGCCGTGAACCGAGATCACGCCACTGCACTCCAACCTGGGCAATAAGAGCGAAACTCCATCTCAAAAAAAAAAAAAAAAAGAAAAGATATGCACATCTGACATGTCCAATACACTAGTTGCTAGCCATATGTGGCTACTGAGCACTTCAAATCTGACTAGCATGACTGAGGAACTGAATGTTTAATTTTATTTAATTTTAATTAATTGAAATTGAAATTGAGAAACTGATTCTTGATTCGGTTTTGGAAAACCTGTATGTTTGGAATGCCTTGGCTACTTGGCTCTACTGACTCTCCTACAGAGACTGTAATTCCATGTAATCAGGTTGCTTGACGTTGTCCTTCAGCTCCGTGCATTTTTGTTGGCTTTTTTATATCTACCGTGTTTCTACTGAACATGTTCAATCTCTCCTCTAGCTTTTTGAACAGACGGAGTATATTTGCAGTAGCCATTTTAGTGCCCTTGCCTGCTAAATCTGTGTCCTGCATTTCATTTTGAGGTCTCTTTCTGTGGCCTGAATTTTCTCTTCTTTCTAGGTTGCGGATTTCTGCTTCTTTGCGTGCTTGGTGAGTTTTGATTGGATGCTAGACACTGACATTTTTACCTTGTTTGATGCTTCTCCTTCCCACCGCCTTCTTTCTCTTTAAAAAATATTTTGGTTCTGTATTCCTTAATCGTTTGAGAGGCTTTGTTCTGGATCACAGGGAAGTTACTGGAAGCAGTTTGTTCCTTTTAAGCTTTTATGCTTTATAAGGAATGACCAGGTAGATCAGCCTTATTCTAGGGCTACTTTGCCCCCACTACTAAGGCAATCCCCTCTTGAGCTCCCTTCCCGATGACCTATGTATTACCAGGTGTCTCCACTCTGGCTGTTGGGAATGTGAACTGTTTCCAGCCCTGTGAGCTCTAGGAATTGTTCCATCTGCTTTTTTTCTGGCAGTTATTTCCCCTGCCTCGTGTAATTTCAGTAAAAACTTAACTTGAAGCCTCCACGACAGGTCAACCTACAACGGCCTGTAAGCAAAAAGCCTTGAGGGGATCAGTGGCAGATTTCTGAAATGCTGTCTCTGTCCAGCTCTCTTTGGTCATCTGTCCCGTGAATCCCAGCCACTGTTACCTCCCTACATTCTCAACTCATGGAACGTGTTGGTCTCTGTCTGGGAAAGTGGCCAATCTTCCCAGTTTAACCAGGACTGAGGAGTTCCCAGGACCAGGACTCTTGGCATCAAAGCTGGGGAATCTCAGGTGTCCTGCACTGGGCTGCCTGGCCTCATACTGTAGCCTGTAAGCTCTGTCCAGGCAGCAGCTGGAGAGCTGCAGGGCTGGAATCACGGTTCTGCACTTCCTGTTTTCCAGTGTTTGGAAACCAATGTTTCTTATAGTTTGTCTGGGTTTTCATTGTTGTTGTTTAAAGCAGGAAGTAAAATCTGTCCTGACACTCCATTGCAGCTGGAAGTGCAAGACATTTAGTCTAGTACATCTAGTGGAATTACTGATAACGTTCGTAGTTACATCTGCTATTTCATTACTTGATTTTTGTTTGTTCTCTGTGATTTCGTTCCTCTTTTTCTTCCTTTCCTGCCTTATTTTGGGTTATTTGAATATTGTTATAATTCTATTTTCTGGTCGGGCATGGTGGCTCACGCCTGTAACCCCAGCACTTTGGGAGGCCAAAGTGGGTGGATCATCTAAGTTCAGGAGTTTGAGACCAGCCTGAGCAACATGGAGAGATCCTGTCTCCACGAAAAATACAAAAAAATTAGCTGGGGTGGTGGCACGTGGCTGTAGTCCCACCTACTCAGGAGGCTGAGGTGGGAGGATCACTTGAGCCTGGGAGACAGAGGTTATAGTGAGCCAAGATCCTGCCACTGCACTCCAGCCTAGGTAACAGAGTGAAATCCTGTCTCAAAAAAAAAAAAAAAAAAAAAAAAATTTTCAGTTACACCTAAAAGTGGCTGTTGTAGGGATTATAACATCAACCTTTGTCTTTTCATAATCTATTTAAATTTAATATTGTAGCTCTTCACATAAAATATGAAAATCTTAGAACCTTATAAGTCCATTTACACTCCTTCCTGTCCCTTGTGTAATAGCTATCATATGCATTGTATCTATGCATATATTATAAATCCTTGGAAATAATGTTATGATTTTTGCTTTAAATAATCATATGTATTCTGATGCTCTTCATTTTATGCCTTGAATATCTAAGTCTCCATCTGGTACTTTTCCCCTTTGGCCCATAGAACTTCCTTCTCTTTTTTTTTTTTTTTTTTTCTCTGAGACGGAGTCTCGCTCTGTCATCCAGGCTGGAATGCAGTGGCGTGATCTCGGCTCATTGCAACCTCCATCTCCCAGGTTCAAGTGATTCTTCCATCTCAGCCTCTTGAGCAGTTGGGATGACAGGTACAAGACACCATGCCCAGCTAATTTTTGTATTTTTTGTTGGGTAGGGTTTTTGCTATGTTGCTTAGGCTGGTCTCAAACTCCAGAGTTCAAGTGATCTGTCCACTTCGGCCTCCCAAAATGCTGGGATTACAGGTATGAGCCACTGCACCCAGCCCTCATTTCTTGTAGTACAGATTTGCTGGAGAAAAATTCTCTTAAATTTATTTTATGTGAAATTTATTTATCTTTATCACTGATGGATATTTTCATTACATATAGAAATAGGTGTTGACAATTTTTGTCTTTCAACACTTTCAAAATACTGTTCCACTGCCATGTGGCACCCACTGTTCTCTTATTTTCTTTCATTTCAATAGATTTTTGGGGAACAGGTGGTGTTTGGTTACATGAATAAGTTGAACAAGTTCTTTAGTGGTGATTTCTGAGATTTTGGTGCAACTCTTCCTCTTTTTTTTTTTTTTTTGAGATGGAGTCTCGCTCTGTCACCCAGGCTGGATGGAATGCAGTGGCGTGATCTCGGCTCACTGCAACCTCCGCCTCGTGGGTTCAAGCTATCTCCTGCCTCAGCCTCCCAAGTAGCTGGGATTACAGGCACATGCCACCATGCCTGGCTAATTTTTTTTTGTATTTTTTAGTAGAGACAGGGTTTCACCATGTTGAGCAGGCTGGTCTTGAACTCCTGACCTCAGGCAATCTACCCGCCTCAGCCTCCTAAAGTGCTGGGATTGCAGGCTTGAATCACTGTGCCCAGCCCTCTTATTTTCTTGATAAGAAAAAAGCCATTGTTCCCTTTAAATAATCTCTTATTTTCCTGTGGCTTCTGTCAAAATTTGCTCTTTACTATTTGTTTTCAGCAGTTAAACTATAATGGGCTTATATGCATTTTCTTCTCATTGATCCTACTTGGAATTCAATGGCATTTTTGAATCTGTAAATTTGCATCTTTCAGCAAACTTGGGAAAATGTCTGCCAGTATCCCTTCAGATATTTTTTTCTCTCTCATTCTTCCACCTTTCCCTCCAGGACTTGAATTACACATATGCTTGGCCTTTGATATTGCCCTACAGTTTCTGAGACTTTGTTCTTTTTTTCTTACCAACTATTTTTTTTGCTTTGTTCTTATGTCATTTCCATTCTGCCTTTAAGCACATTTGGTGACTTTTTTATTGCAGATATTGATATTTCAGTTCCAGGATTTCTATTTGGTTCTTTTGTATAGTTTTCAGTTTTCATTTCACTGCTATATTCTTTTTTTTTTTTTTTTTGAGACAGGGTCTGGCTCTGTTGCCCAGGCTGGAACGCAGTGGTGTAATCACGGCTCACTGCAGCCTCCAACTCCTGGGCTCCAGTGATCCTCCCACCTCAGCTACCCAAGTAGCCGGGATTACAGGTGTGTGCCACCACATGCAGCTCAATTTTTTTTTTTTTTTTTTTTTCTGTAGAGACAGAGTTTCATCATGTTATCCAGGCTGGAATTTGTTTTTTGTTGAGACAGAGTCTCACTATGTTGCCTAGGCTGGTCTTGAACTCCTGGCCTCAAGCTATCCTGCTGTCTCAGCCTCCCCAAGTGCTGGGATTACAGGTGTGAACTACTGCACCTGGCCTTCATTGCTATTTTCCATCTTTTCATTCATTTCAGACATACTTTCCTTTACCTCATTGTGCACAGTTACCATAGCTGCTTTGAATTCCTCATATACTAATTTCAATATCTGACAAACCTTATGGTTGGTCATTTTTGCTGTTTTATTTCTTAGAAAAGGGCACATTTTCCTGTTTCTTCATATGTCAAATAATTTTGGGCTGGGCGCAGTGGCTCATGCCTGTAACCAGCACTTTGAGAGGCTGAGGTGGGTGGATCACCTGAGGTTGGGAGTTCGATACCAGCCTGACCAACATGGAGAAACCCCGTCTCTACTAAAAAATACAAAATTGGCCAGATATGGTGGAGCATGCCTGTAGTCCCAGCTACTCGGGAGGCTGGGGCAGGAGAATTGCTTGAACCTGGGAGGTGGAGGTTGCAGTGAGCCAAGATTGCGCCGCTGCGCTCCAGCCTAGGCAACAAGAGCGAAACACCATCTCAAAATAATAATAATAATAATAATTTTGGATCATATCCTGGACATTACTACTGTTATGTTGTTGAAAATATGAATTTTGTTATATCCCTCCAAAGACAGTTAATATTTTTGTTTTAGCAGGCAATTACTGGTATTTTAGTGGTTTCTTGACTAGTAGCTTACATCTCTGCTCACTTCTTTTTGTTCTGGTTTGGCTGCTTGGAATTTACCACATAGGAGTGGTTTGGTGGTCAAGCGGACCCCTGGATGTAGTTTATGCATAGATTCTGGGGCTTCCTGTCTCTGAATCTATTCTCACTTTTCAGTCAGACTACTACAGGGCTTCACCAGGTAATTTTGAGTACCTGCACGTAGCCAATACAGTTCTGGGAACCTGCGGCTGTAGTAGTCAATAAAACATAAAAATATCATTACCCTCTTGGAGGCCGGGCGCCGTGGCTCACGCCTGTAATCTCAGCACTTTGGGAAGCTGAGGCAGGTGGACCACTTGCGGTCAGAAGTTCAAGACCAGCCTGGAAAAATCCCATCTCTAGTGAAAGTTCCAGACCAACATGGTGAAAGCCCCTCTCTACTAAAAATGCAAAAATTAGCCAGGTGTGGTGGCAGACACCTGTAGTGCCAGCTACTGGGGAGGCTGAGGCAGGAGAATCGCTTGAATCTGGGAGGCAGAGGTTTCAGTGAGCTGAGATTGCACCACTGTACTCCAGCCTTGGGCAACAGAGCGAGACTCTGTCTCAAAAAAAAAAAGAAAAAAATCATTACCTTCTTGGAATTTTTCATGCGATTAAGGGAAGAAACAATAAAAAAAAAAGTAAATATTCATTACGCCAGATAGTGATAAATTCTTTGGAGAAAAACAAAGCAGGGTAAGGGAATGGAGAATTTTGGGGGGCTTGCAATTTTCATTAGGGTGGCAGTGCAAGTCCTCACGGAAAAGGAGGTGTGTGATAAAGCTGGAAGGAGGTGAGCGATCAGCCATGGAATATAAGGATGCGGGGCGGGTGGGATTAGGGGGTGGGGAAAACGTTTTAGGCAGAGGGTACTACAAGCACAAAGGCCATGAGGCAAAAACCTGTGCTAGGCAATTTATCTTGGCCACAAAAACTTTATTCCAGTCGTCGGCCCATTAAACCCTGTAGCTTTAAGTGTTGTGAGATCACAATCTTTATTTTTTAACTTGTGATGGCTCTGGACGGCAATTGCTGTTTCTTGCAATCTGTGGATGAATGAGCAAAGCAGTTAGCAGTGGGAGGAGTACCAGGGAGCAGCACCACGCCTCACACCTCATCCAAGTTCCCCCAGATTCTTGGCGCCCTGGCTCTCCGGGAACATTGTTTGCATTCGTCTTTAAAGGTCTTTTCAGTTTGCCTTGGGTCAGTTGTTTGTATACCGATTAGACCTGTGCAGCCCACTGCGGTAGCAGCTAGTAGGAATTGGATGTGCTGTTGTGTAAATACCAGATTTCGAAGACTTGCAAAAACTGTAAAATATTCCACTAACGATTTTTGCAATACTGCGTACATGTTGAAATATTTTGACCCTATTGGGTTAAGATATATTACTATATTTAACTTTCTTTTCATTAGAAAAACGTAGCCACCAGCAAATGCGAAGTGTCAGCGTGTGGCGTGTATCTTCTTTCAACTGGATGGCGCCGGGGTGGCCCTCGCTATCCGCGGGCTCCCGACAGGAGGTGCCGCAGCTTGAGGCAGGCAGCGGCGCGGAGCAGGCAGTTGGCAGTTCCAGCCCCGAGCCACGGCACTGCAGGGTCCGACCCAGGTTGCGGCAACCGGGGGCCTGCAGACAGCGCCCGAACAGGGGATGCTGTTGGGTGGGAAAGCGCAGGCCCTGGATGGAGGCCCGACCTGCAGGGATCCAGCTCGTCGCCCCGCCTCTTTGCGGCAGAGCTCAGGCCGGCGCAAACCGGTTCAGTGCTAGGACGGACGCCTCGCGCCGCCCAACCGCAGCACGCCCCCGCCTCCCTAGTCCGATGGAAGAGACAGGGAACGTCTCGTCGCCAGACGGACTGTACTGAGAGCCTATGAAAATGGCCGAAGATGCTGGGGGGTGGCCGACGACCAATAGAGGAAGGGAAGGGGCGGGCTCTCATTAGCTTCCCCTCGCCCCACCACGCTTCCTTGGGCTCCGGTCTACCCAGAGCCTACGGGCGCGCGAGAGGGGGGAAGGGCCTGGCGCG
>NW_012107042.1:576305-579031 GCF_000951045.1 Mandrillus leucophaeus
TCTCTCCGCCTTCCCCCTCCCTTATCCTTCTTGGCCCGGGAGGGGCGAGTGCTTCCGGGCGGGGGGCGGTGTTCTTCTGCCCGGCTGCCTGGGGAGCCTGGGACTTCAGTGGGCGGTCCCGGTCGTTCGTGCGAGAGGTCCCTGCGGGGAACTCTCTTGGTTCCAGAGGGTTCGGGGCTGGATGGGGGTGCAGAGAAAGAAATATCTCAAACAAATGAGTAAAGGGTGGGGGATGCCGTCGGGGTCTGGGCGTTGGTCTGCAGCGATCACCCGCCGCCGGGAGCGACCTTGGACGGGAGCTGGGGCAGGGGGCGGGTTGGGGGACGCTGGACGTCAGCTTCGCGGCTGCCTTGGGGCCCGCGGGGAACTGGAGGTGGAGAGCGGCAGGTGCTGGGGCTGGAGCGAGCCTGTGGGTGCGGAGCCGCGGCCCGGGTTTTCGATGCGGCCGAGACGTGGACTTGGAAGCGCGCCGTGTGTTGTGGGAAGCCTTAGCCAGGAACGAGTCCCCTTCGGGAGCCCGGTCTTGGCGTCCAGCAGTTAGGCCTGCTAAGGATTTGGAAATCAGAACGTAACATGATTCTTCTATGTGAGTGAACTTTATTTTTACAGTTTCACGCGCTTTTGTAGATTACAGTCCGAGATTGGGAGTTGTGAGGGCAGTTTCTACCTTGAGTGGCATTTTTTTTTTATGGGAATACCAACAGGCCTGCTGAGATTGTAGGGTATATTAAGCAGCAACTCAAAAAAAAATTTTTTTTTTTTTGAGACGAAGTCTCGCTCTTGTTCCCCAGGCTGGAGTGCAGTGGCGCGATTTCAGCTCACTGCAACCTCCGCCTCCGGGGTTGAAGCGATTCTCCTGCCTCAGCCTCCAGAGTAGCTGGGATTACAGCTCCTGCCACCATGCCCGGCTAATTTTTGTATTTTTACTAGAGACGGGGTTTCACCATGTTAGCCAGGCTGATCTCGAACTCCTGACCTCAGGTGATCCACCCGCCTCGGCCTCCCAAAGTATTAGGATTACAGGCGTAAGCCACCGCGCCCGGACTCAAAATTTTTTTTATCTGTAAAGATATCGGGAAGCACTATGTCTAGGTGAACTAAAATCAGAGATAAAACGTTTCTGTTAGGATCGGAGTTAGAGTCTTGCTAGTAGAATTGTGTGTCTTGAAGAAAAGATGGCCTGGCGTGGCGCGGTGGCCTCACACCTGTAATCCCAGCACTTGGGGAGGCAGAGGCAGGCAGATCACGAGGTCAGGAGTTCGAGACCAGCCTGGCCAACATGGTGAAACCTTGTCTCTACTAGAAATACAAAAATTAGCCGAGTGTGGTGACGGGCGCCTGTAATCCCAGCTACTCGAGAGGGTGAGGCAGGAGAATCATCACTTGAACGCGGGAGGCAGAGGTTACAGTGAGTGGTGATCGGGCCACTGCACTCCAGCTTGGGTGACAGAACAAGACCCTGTCTGGAAAAAAAAAAAAAAAGATGACCTGGTTGAAGCCGGCCTTCTGGTGTCTGGATTGGGACGTGGCGCGCCCAAGATTCGTTTGTACTTTGGATGAAGTGGGGAATGCCCCACTCTTCCTCTCCCTCCTCCTTTTCTTTTTCCCTTCCATCCCTCTCTCTCCCTTTCTTCCCCCCCTCTGGTATTTTTAACAAAGCTGAAGGAGTCAAGTTTAAACCATTATTAACTAACTTTGCCTAATTTCCTAAAGGAAAGAATTACTTTTTTTGTGTGTGTGTGTTACTTATGGCTCTGATTAATCTTTTAATTTCAGATGTCAGTTGCTTAGTTTCAAAACTGTTGAGCCACATGTATGTTATTTACCAGTTAGAAGTTGAGCTGTAGACGGATAGTGAAAAAAGTTTTCAAAATTCAGGTGGGGGCTGCTGCAGTGCTAGTTGACAGTGTGCCAGCAAGGAGCCCCTTAAGCCCTCCATGTTTTTAACTGACTCGGGACTGACTTACCTGTATCACTTCATGTGCGGTGTACTGCGTTTCTAGCACTCTCTAGTGGCCCAGTTAAGCAAGAGTTGGTTTGAGAAATAGTTTAACAAACCTGGTGGTTAACAGTTGGACAACCTGCATAGGATTCCTATCAGATCTGTAAGCTTAGGACAGTTTTGTTTTTTAAATTTTATTTTATTAAAAATCATTTTTTTTGTAGAGGCAGAGCCTTGCTCTGTGACCCAGGCTGGAATGCAATGGTCTGATCAGTGATCACTGCAGCCTCAGGCTACTGGACTCCAGCCTCTCCTGAGTAGCTGGGACTACAGGCGTGTGTCACCATGCCCGGCTAATGTTTTTTTTACTTTTTGTAGAGACAGTGTCTCACTATATCGCACAGGCTGGTCTTGAACTCCTGGACTCAAGCCATCCTCCTGTCTCCCAAGGTGTTGAGATTACAGGCCAGAGCCACTGAGCCCAGCCATATTTTTGGTTTTAATGATGTGAACTTGACTGTAAAAGTACTTTAAGCTGATGATTGTGCCGCTGTACTTGATTGTGCCACTGTACTCCAGCCTAGGCAACAAAACCTATCTCAAAACAAACTTCAACTTGAATTATAATCTTTGTAAACAAACAAAGATACTTTTTGAGACTGACATCTCAGGTACAGTTTAACTACAGAAATGAATCCCTGAATGAATAGGAATTAAGAGTTTTGTTATCTAAGGACAGGTGGGTTATGGAATTTGTACCCAAACTTTGATTTTTTTTTTTTTT
>NW_012107042.1:579086-641841 GCF_000951045.1 Mandrillus leucophaeus
ACGCCATTCTCCTGCCTCAGCCTCCCGAGTAGCTGGGACTACAGGCGCCCGCCACCTTGCCCGGCTAGTTTTTTTTTGTATTTTTTAGTAGAGACAAGGTTTCACCGTGTTAGCCAGGATGGTCTGGATCTCCTGACCTCGTGATCCGCCTGTCTTGGCCTCCCAAAGTGCTGGGATTACAGGCTTGAGCCACCGCGCCCGGCTTGATTTTTCTTTTAATAGGCAGAACATGACAAACACATGACTAGGCTTGATAAGTTTCTGTCCAAAAGAAGCTTGAATTGGAGTAAAACTCTTTTTTTTTTTGAGATGGAGTTTCGCTCTTTTTTCCCAGGCTGTAGTGCAATGGTACGATCTTGGTTCCCCGCAGCCTCTGCCTCCTGGGTTCAAGTGATTATCCTGCCTCAGCCTCCCAAGTAGCTGGGATTACAGGCATACGCCACCACGCCCAACTAATTTTGTATTTTTAGTAGAGACGGGGTTTCTCCATGTTGGTCAAGCTGGTCTCAAACTCCCGACCTCAGGTGATCTGTCCATCTTGGCCTCCCAAAGTGCTGGGGTTACAGGCATGAGCCACTGCACCTGGCCAGAATTGTGGTAAAACTCTTGTATTGCTGACTATAAAAATATTTCTGCTGGGCGTGGTGGCTCATGCCTGTAATCCCAGCACTTTGGGAGGCCGAGGCAGGCGGATCACGAGGTCAGGAGATCGAGACCATCCCGGCTAACAAGGTGAAACCTTGTCTCTACTAAAAATATAAAAAATTAGCTGGGCATGGTGACACGCGCCTGTAATCTTAGCTACTCGCGAGGCTGAGGCAGGAGAATCGCTTGAACCCGGGAGGCAGAGGTTGCAGTGAGCTGATACCACGCCACTACACTCCAACCTGGGCGACAGAGCAAGACTCTGTCTCCAAAAAAAAAAAGATATATATATATATATTTCCATGATTTAGGACTGGCACGACCACAGTGGCCTCTCCTTTGTGTTTTTGGTGTGTGTAAAATATAAGAAAATTCTTACCATTTCAGGGTTTGTCTGTAAAGATAGGAACTGGCAGAAAGTGATTGTGATATAACATTTTACGTTATATTTTGAATATAGACACTTTGGAGAACAGGTAAGTTTTGTTGTTGTTGCTGTTGTTGTTGTTTTTTGAGACGGAGTCTGGCTCTGTCGTCCAGGCTGGAGTGCAGTGGCGCGATCTCGGCTCACTGCAAGCTCCTCCTCCCGGATTTACGCCATTCTCCTGCCTCAGCCTCCTGAGGAGCTGGGACCACAGGTGCCCGTCAATACGCCTGGCTAATTTTTTGTATTTTTAGTAGAGACGGGATTTCACTGTGTTAGTGAGGATGATCTCTTATCTCCTGACCTCGTGATCCGCCTGTCTCGGCCTCCCAAAGTGCTGGGATTACAGGCATGAGCCACCATGCCTGGCCAGAGAACAGGTAATATATTTAAGATCATTTCTCTCTTTGAATCTAAAATTTTATAGCACTGTGTTCTCAAAACACATTTTTTTATTTTTTTATTTTTTATGTATTTATTTTTTTTGAGACACGGTCTGTCTTTCAGGCTAGAGTGCAGTGGTATGATCATGGCTCAATGCAGCCTCGACTTCCTGGGCTCCAGTGATCCTCCTGCCTCAGCCTCCCAAGTAGCTGGGACTACAGGCATGTACCTGGCTAATTTTTGTATTTTTGGTAGTAATGAGTTTTGCCATGTTGCCCAGGCTGGTCTTGAACTTCTGAGCTAAGTGATCCTCTTGCCTTGGCCTCCCAAAGTGCTGGGATTACAGGCATGAGTCATCCCTCCCAGCCATCCAACAATGCCTCAGTTAGTCTTTACTGGCTCAGCCAGGTGCTGGGATGGTGGTGAGCACATTGTAGACAGCTCTCATTACTTGTTTTTAATAGTTTAGCTCATTTTCCTGATACGTGCTATTGTATTTTATCATTTATTTATTTATTTAAAAAAATAAAGACTGGGTCTCCCTATGTTACCCAGGCTGGTCTTGAACTCCTGGCCTTAGGAGGTTCACCTTGGCCTCCTACAGTGCTGGGATGATACGTGCTATTTTAAAAGTAGACTTTTAAAGTTCGTTTATTTGAAGAGTGTACTTTTTACTTTATAGTGAACTGGCTCTTTCAAATCATCACAACAAAACATTACACCGTTCATACTAAGTGGGGTCTAAGTAAAAGATCTAAAATGTAAACATTTTTCTGTTTAAGGTTTTAATTTTGAGTTCATTATAGATTGACATACTGGTGTAAGAAAATAGAGTAATCCTGTGTATCTTTCCCCATTCCCCTAAGGGTGACTTCTTGCAGAAATGGAGTACAATTACCACCAGGATATTGACATTGGTACAGTCTATCTTTGATAAAATCCACCGTCTCATTCAGATTTCCCCGCTTTTACTTCTACTCATTTGTGTTTGTGTATTTAGTTCATTCACTACACTGCGTACTTTATTTGGAACTCATTGGTTTTTATCTGATGGCCTTATTCTGTCTCAGAATCCCACATTACTTTGAGTCTTCATGTCCCCTTGGACTCTTTTAGGCAGTGACAGTTTCTCGGGCTGTCTTTTTTGGTGACCTTGAGAGTTTTGAGGAGTCCTGGTCATGTAGTTTGTAGAATGTCCCTCAGTTTTGGTTTTCTGATGTTTTTCTCGTGATTCAACTGTGGTTATGGGTTTTGGGAAGGAAGACCACAGAGGTGAAGTGCTCTTCTCATTCCCGTATATTAAGGATGATGCTGTCAAGATGTATTGGGTTGCTGGGCTTGACTGAATGTCCAAGGTCATGTTTGCCAGGTTTCTCTACTGCAGAGTGACTGTTTCCCTCTTTTATGTACTGTTTATTTTGGAAGAGAGTTACTCTGCATAGGTACTGTACTAGGATGGGGAGTTCTGTTCCTCCTCCTTGAGGGTGGAGTAGCTATTTAAGTTATTTGGAACATTTCTGTGTGGAAGATTTGCTCATCCTCACTCGTGTGTTTACTCACTTGTGTATATCAACATGGACTTGTGGATATTGAATGTATGCTTTGGGTTATCATCCAGTGCTGTGTGGTTTGTTTTGTTGCTCCCATCATCTGGCTGTATCCACTGGAAGCTCTTTCAGCTGGCTCCGGTGTCCCTTTCACATAGCCACATGATTTTTTGTTTGTTGTTTTTGAGCACTTCCTTACTTCCTGGAAGGACACTATGTTCTGGGATCATCTTATGTGTTTTCTGCCCCAGCCTTAGACTCCAGCATTTTCCAAGGATCCCTAGTTCCTTTTTTGGGAGAATGGAATTAGAAACCAAGATCTGGGCACTGGTGTGCTCATTACTACTGGGATATCCTGGCTTCTTGGCCCCCTCAAGGGACAGAGCTGGGAAACAGGTGTGTATATACAAATGCGTGTATATACAGGTCTGTAATTATTTTGATATATACCCATCAGCATCCACATGAAGCTCTACATGAGTTCATGTTGGTATCTCCAGCTCTCATCCATATCTATAGGGATTATTCTAGCCTTCCCCTCCAGCTTATCTGTAACTTTTCTGTCCAGCAGAGAAAATCCTGGCTCCCACTGTCCACAGTCTGTTTACTTACCTCTTCTGCTTTGGTATACCTGAATAGAGGTTTCAGAATTGTTGTCCTGTACTTCCTTGCGAAACGACTGTCCCCTCATTTCCACGTTATGTAGGTGCTTCCCTCCCCACCCCTCTTGGCGGAGTTGTGTCCTATGTGTGTAATACAATCTGTTTCTTCTGCCTCAGCGTGCATTCCGTAGGGCCTCATCAATGGTTTAAAAAATCATTTACATTAAGGTTTGCTCTTTGTGCTTTAAAGCTCAGTGGATTTTGACAGAGGCATCCACAACTACAGCACTGTACAGAATAGTTGCACTACCCCAAGAAATTCCTGTGCTTCACCTACTGACTCTCCACAACCACTGATCTCTTCTCCGTCTCGGAGGTTTTTTCCTTTCCAGAATGTTATATCATTGGGTTCATACAGTCTGCAACCTTTTCATACTGGCTTCTTTCGTCTAGCAATATCCATTGAGTGGATTGAAAGTTCATTCCTTTTTTTTTGTTTTTGAGATGGAGTCTTGCTCTGTCGCCCAGACTGGGGTGCAGTGGCGTGATCTTGGCTCACTGCAAGCTCCGCCTCCCGGGTTCACGCCATTCTCCTGCCTAGTAGAGACAGGGTTTCACTGTGTTAACCAGGATGGTCTCGATCTCCTGACCTCATGATCCACCCATCTCGGCCTCCCAAAGTGCTGGGATTACAGGCGTGAGCCACTGCGCCCCGGCTGAGGTGAACTCAATTTAAAGGAAGGCTAGCCTAAGCTGGTCAGTACCAGGAGGATTTTGCCCCGGCTTGCTTCTGCCCAAGTGTGTGTCCCTCGGCAGCTCCCAGCATCTCTTGGGCTTCCTCATTTCCCATTTATGGTAATCCAGTACTCACCCCCATCCTTGAGGGATACATTCCAAGACCCCCGATAGATACCTGAAACCACAGATAATACTGAATCCCTTATGTATTATGTGCAAACTTTTTTCCTTCATAATTTCGTGGATAGATTTGTTCTTACTGTAGATCTTAGCAAACTCATCATTTAATATTGTTTTCTTTCCTTATTAAGAATTTTCACCTTTTCATGTAAAAGAAGCCCTTTACAACTTTTCTTGGCATATCCAAATTGCAGCATCAGTACTCTCAAGCTTTGGGGCCATATTAAGCTAAATAAAAGTGGCTTGAACACAAACGACGGCAACAGTTGATGTGATCGGCAAGATAGCTACCAAGTGACTAGTGGGCAGGTGGCTTAGACGGCATGGAGAAGCTGGACAAAGGGATGGTCATGGGACAGAGCGGGATGTCACTCAGTTTCATCCTGCTTCTCAGAACGGCAGGCAGTTTTAAGCTTCTGAATTGTTTATTTCTGGCATTTCCATGTTACTATTTTCAGACTGAGGTTGACTGTGGGTAACTGAAACCACAGCAAGTGAAACTGTAGGTGAGGGAGGACTGCTGCAATATTTTATATTTCATACATAATTTCATTCTGGTTTTGGTACTTGGGATACACTTTTTAGGTAGGCCTGGCAAGTAAGTCTCCTGACCTGTCCAAGGACATCACCAGTAACTGCTGGGTCCCAGCCTTAAATGAAGTCAGTCTGAGGTCTTGCCCTTGCTGAATGAAATTACCCCTTTTATAGATTGAAAGGTGTGTAGTCGCTGTACCCTTAGATTGATTTTGGCTCTGAGATTGAGGGGCCTGAGTCTGTACGCTGAGGTTTCTGAGGTTGGAGAACTTAATTTGAGAAGATTATCTCATTTTGGTGAAGTCTTTAGCTTTTTAGTGCCGTATTTTTTTCCGATAAAAGATAGAATATTTAGGCCAGGCGTGCTGGCTCACGCCTGTAATCCCAACACTTCGGGAGCCCGAGGCGGGCAGATCACCTGAGGTCAGTAGTTCAAGACCATCCTGGCCAACATGGTGAAACCCTGTCTCTACTAAAATACAAAAAAATTAGCTGGCCATGGTGGCACGCGCCTGTAGTCCCGGATACTCGGGAGGCTGAGGCAGGGAAATCACTTGAACCCAGGAGGCGGAGCTTGCAGTGAGCTGAGATTGTGTCACTGCACTCCAGCCTGGTGACAGAGCAAGACCCCATCTCAAAAAAAAAAAATTTTTTTATTTTATACTTGTCCCTTCACTTATGTCGGTATTTGAGTCCTTGAAAAAGTCGCTGAGGAGAAAGCACAAGAATTAAACTTATCTTCCTAAGATGCTCAGGTTTTAGACCAGTAGGAAGTCATGGGTAGTGTGTGAAGAGTGTACTACCTCTTAAGGTGGTGTGTCATGTTTGCACACTTTTAAAAACTGGACTCAATTCAATGTACTGTTGAGTCATCCCATAGGGTAAGCCCACAGCTGGTTGACTACAAGGCCTCTGAACCTCTTGCTCCTCCCCATCCTTCTTGGTTGGGGTGGGAGGTAGTGTGAGTAAGGAGGTAAGAGAATAGGATATTCAGAGGAATATTCTTAATATTGGGACCGAATTAATGAATTTGGCGGGTGTTTCTGCACTGCGTAAGATGAGCAACAATTAAATTGCTGCTTCCTCTCCTAATTCCTGTCACATACAAATCCTAGTGATGTTTCAGAATTTCTTGCAGTCTACTGAATCTAGTTGAATTAATTTATAGGAGAAAGGGATTTAATTCAGAAATCATTGCAAGGGCTATGGGAGTAGTAGATTCTAGGTTGAGTTTCTAGGAAAACCCGCCAGCCTGGGGAATCCTGCCTCTGCAGAAGCCACCACATCAGGAAGTGGTGTGCTGGGCTGCTTAAACAGAGCCACCCCTCCGGGGTCCATTTTAGCATGTGGGTGCCCCCACTGGGCTTCTCTCCTTGGCTTACTCACCAGCCCCACTGTCTGCAAATGTGTCCTAAGATATGTTTGGAACATGAGCCGCACGGTTGCCTGGGGAATGAATTTTTTTTTTTTTTTGAGATGGAGTCTGGGTCAGTCACCCAGGTTGGAGTGCAGTGGCGCGATCTAGTCTCACAGCAAGCTCCGCCTCCCTGGTACACGCCATTCTCCTGCCTCAGCCTCCCAAGTAGCTGGGACCACAGGTACCCACTACCATGCCTGGCTAATTTTTTTGTGTATTTTTAGTAGATATGAGGTTTCACCGTGTTAGCCAGGATGGTCTCGATCTCTTGACCTCATGATCTACCTGCTTTGGCCTCCCAAAGTGCTGGGATTACAGGCGTGAACCACCACGCCCGGCCGGGGAATGCATTTTCAACTTTTCTTTTTTTTTGAGACAGGATCTGGTTCTGTTGCTCAGGCTAAAGGGCAGTGGTGTGATCTTGGCTCACTGCAGCCTTGACCTCCCGGGCTCAAACCATCCTGAGTAGGTGGGACTACAGGTGTGCGCCACCACGCCCAGCTAATTTTTGCATTTTTTGTAGAGATGAGGTTTTACCATTTGGCCCAGGCTGGTTTTGAACTCCTGGCCTCAAGCTGTCCGCCCACCTCGGCCTCCCAAAATGCTTTATTCCTGGCGTGAGCCAACGCGCCAACTGTGTTTTATACTTTACAGTGCTGTGAAGGGAGATAGAATAAAAATGAATGTGAATCCCACGTGAGTGACCTGGGCCTGCTGTAACAAACCACCACAAACCAAGTAACTAAGCACCACAGAAATTTCATCTCAAATTCTGAGACTAGAAGTCCAGAATAAAGTGTTTGCAGGGTAGCCGCTCCAGAGGCTATTCCTGGCCTCCTCCAGACACCGGAAGACGCGTGCTACCTCACTCATGCGTCTGCCTCTATTACATTTAAATCTGATACAGTATTATCAATGGAAGTGCTGTTCCACAGTGTAGATTGGGGAAAAATAATAATACAGTTTTGGCATTGTTTAAATACATTCTGAGAAATGCATTGTTAGGCAATTTTGTCTTTGTGTGAACGTCATAGAGTGACTTAACACAAAGCTAGATGGTACAGCCTGCTGCACACCCAGGCTGTGTGATGGAGCCTGTTGCTCCTAGGCTGCAAACCTGTACAGCATGTACTGTACTGAACACTGTAGGCAATTGAAACACGATTGTAAGCATTTGTGTATCTATAGCTAAACATAGAGAAGGTTACAGTAAAAATATTATACTATAATCTTCCAGGACCACAATTGTACATGCAACCTGTCATTCACTGAAACATTGCTATGTGGTGCGTGACTATACCAGACATTAAGGTTTTATCGGTATGTCAGAGACAGCTGTTTATTGTATTTAGCGCCAATTGTCTTGTTGATTGGCTGCTTGAATAATGTTAGAGAAACTGTCTCTTAGCTATGTTGGCTCCATAAGGCCTGTAAACTGTGTCTTCCCTGGTGATTGGTAAACCGGTGCAGAAGAGCATCCTAGGTTATATAATAGAGATAGAATATGATGGAGTGTGTAGCACAGCAGGAGCTTATTGTGTTTAGCTGTTTTGTTGAGTGTTACATTTCTGAGATTCATCCACGCTGTTGAGTATATCATAGGTTCCTTTTCATTGCTGTCTACTGAATTAACTGTACTGTAGTTTATTCTTTTTACTAGTAATGAACATTTTTGTTTATTTTCAGTGTTGGAGTGTTGCAAGTAATAATGCTACAAAAGTCCTTGTACGTGTCTTTGGTTGTATATAAACCCATGAGTTGAATGGTTAGGCTGTAGGGTACATATGTTCAGTTTAATAGTTTTTGAAAATAAGAAACCTACAACCATTAGCAAGAATGCTAAAATGAATATTGTATACATTTATATGGATTCATTAGTTGTTAGCTTCTTGCTAACTGGTTTTATTTCCGTATCTTTTTCTGAATCACCTGAGGGCTGATTGTAGACATCATGATAGTTTACCTTCTAAGAACTGGGATAGTCTCCTACATAAGCACAATACAGTTATCACACTCAGAGTTTAACTTTTCAAATAGTATTATCTAACATATATTGTCCAACTTTAAATGCCTGAATTGTTCCAATATCCTTTATGCCTTTAAAAATTTGCATATCGGATTCAATCCAAGATCATGAATTGCATTTGTTTTCATATGTCTTTAGATTTGGGTCATCTAGAAATTCCTAGCCTATTTTTCTTTCATTACATGAATATTTTTGAAGAGCTCAGGTCAGTCATTTTGCAGAAGTCTTTCAATTTGGACACGCCTCCCTACTTCTCAGGAGCAGATTCCAGATGGGTCATGTTGGTCTGAGCACCCCACAGGCGCTGCCACGTTGTCCTCTGCACCTGCGTGCTCCGTGGCGGAGATAAGTTTGGTTAGGGTGGCGTTGGCCAGAGTTCTCTATTGTAGAGGTAATCTTTTCCTGTTTAATTGACTGAAGTAGTCTGGAGTGATACTCTGAAACTGTAGGTATCTATTGCCTCAATACACAGGTACACATGTGTACATACATATATACGTACATACATACATACACAAGCGGTCTGAGTTCCATCTCTGTGGGTTCAATCACAAATCAAAGATATTTGGGGGAAGAAAGGGATAGGTGCATCAGTAATGAACATGTACAGACTTTTTCTTATCTCATTATTCCTGAAACAATACACTGTAACTGCTAGCATAGCATCTACTTTGTATTAGGTATTGTAAGTAATCTAGAGATGATTGAAAGTTTATGGGAGGATATGCATAGGTTCTTTGCAAGTACATTTTATATCAGGGACTTTAATATCCATGGATTTTGGTACCTGAGGGGATCCTGGAATCAATTCCTAGATACTGAGGGACAGTTGTATATGTAACTTAATGTATTTTTTTATCCAGGTGACATTCACATAATACAATTAACCGTTTCAGAGGAATTGTTCAGCAACATTTTGTGGTTCACACTACTGTGCAGTCACTGCCCTACCTCTATCAAATTTGAAAACGTTTTAATTTGTTCCTTGTTCTACCTGTCCCCAGCCCCTGGCAACGTCCCATCTGAGTTGTGTTGGTGGATTTACCTATCCTGAGTATTTCATATAAACAGACTCATAGGATATGTGATCCTTTGTTTCTGGCTTCCTTCACTTAGCATGATGTTTTCAAGGCTAGTCTGCACTGTAGTGTGTGTCAGTACTTTACTCCTTTCTGTGGTGGAGTAATTAATATTCCATTGTGTATATGCTACAGTTTGTTCATCCGCTCATCTGTTGATGAATATATGGGCCATTTCTGCTATTTTGACAGTTGTGAATGACACAATTTTTTTTTTTTTTTTTTTTTTTTGAGACGGAGTCTCGCTCTGTTGCCCAGGCTGGAGTGCAATGGCACAATCTCGGCTCACTGCAAGCTCCGCCTCCCGGGTTCACGCCATTCTCCTGCCTCAGCCTCCTGAGTAGCTGGGACTACAGGCGCCCGCCACCTCGCCCGGCTAGTTTTTTTTCTTTTTTAGTAGAGACGGGGTTTCACCGTATTAGCCAGGATGGTCTCGATCTGACCTCGTGATCCACCCGTCTCGGCCTTCCAAAGTGCTGGGATTACAGGCTTGAGCCACCGTGCCCGGCCAACACAATATTTTTTACCCAATGGTTCTAGCATCCACTGATGATTCTTGCCTGAATCGGTTATTACTATGATAAATATAAAATGAAGATCTTGTATTTTTGTCGTTCTACGATATTAGATGGAATTCTGTGAAGAAGACTTTGTGTTTGTATAGTATTAATTTCTTTTTTAAAAAATCTGAGGGGTACATAGTAGGTGTATATGTTTTATCAATCTGGACTTAGGGATTCTTTTAAAACTCAGTATAAATAAGTCCTCTTATTCATTTCTGTGCTCGAATCATGCAAATATTGGCAGTGGTGGCTGTCCCTTTTCACACATCCGGTTAGTATTGTGAGTCAGTGGCGCTCCTGGGTGGTTGGGGGTGTAAGGATTGGTTAGCACTGTGCTCATCATTGCCGTGATTAACATTTCAGGTTTCTGAGGTCTGTTTCTTGGTAGTGCCCTGCTCCTTTTTCTTTCTTCTGTACTTTGCTTTGATTCATGTCTCCCTCCCTTTTTCTTACTGCTTCTAAATTTGCTGTGGTCCTGGAACCTGGATTCGCAAACCTTTAATGACGTCTGGGTTAAGGGTGACTAGGTGTGAGTTGCTGGCCTGCAGTGGGGATGGGAGCTGGGCTTGGGGTGCCCGTCAGGATCAGGAGGAGGAGGTGTGTGAACATCTCGGTAATTTACAGGGTTTTGGCAGTTGTGGTTGTGGGCTGAGTTTTCTTATGGGGAGCTAGTTTTCAACTCAGTGAAGTCCTGTTTGGGAGGACTGAAAGGATTAAACTGATCCTCTAGAGTGATAAGCCTTGGAGATGGAATTCCCTTGTCCTTTCCTCCAGTAGCTGTCTTGGGGGAATGCTTTGCTTGACTGTTTCCTCAGAGCACCCCTGTCCTATCACACAGTGCTCACCCTTCCTCTTCTCTGAATTTCAGGCCAAGTCCTGCATCTGCCATGTCTGTGGCGTCCACCTCAACAGGCTGCATTCCTGCCTCTACTGCGTCTTCTTCGGCTGTTTCACAAAGAAGCATATTCACGAGCATGCGAAGTCAAAGCGGCACAACTTGGGTGAGGCGAGCTTCTGGGATGGGGAGATAGTTGTGGCCCCCAAATTGCTACTGTTCAATTTTTAATTTGCAGTTCCACTCTTCCAAAAGTCCACTTTGTCATTTATCTCAAATAATGCGTGCCCCTCACTGGTGACACTTGGCAAGGGAAGTGAAAGGGACAAGCCGAGCTCAGCTGAATCGCGCCCCCAGTTTGCCTTAGCATCAGAGGGTTCTGAGTGAATGGCCTGCTATGTCCAGCTGACTTCCTGTGAAAAGTTACACTGTCCCTGCTAATGAAATATCAGACTCTTTGAAACACATAGTTAGGAATCACCTTAGGCAAACATTTATAAGGAAAGAGCTCCATGCAATGTGAGGTCCCTGAGGCCAGTGAGGGGTTGGATGTGCATAGGTGATTTTATGGCCTTCAGCAATGGGTTTCATTGTTTCCAGTCACACAGTTCTTGAAAAGGCTCCCTTAGCACTGTGTGTGGCCTCAAGATTAATTTACCTTTCACAGCCTTGCAAAATCAAACTCATTCTACATTCTAGAAGTTACATAAAACTCAGTTTTGCTCTTGACTTTTTCTTCCTTTTTTTTTTTGAGATGGAGTCTTGCTCTGTCACCCAGGGTGAAGTGCAGTGGTTTGATCTTGGCTCACTGCAGCCTCTGCCTCCTGGGCTCAAGCAGTTCTCCTGCCTCAGCCTCCCAAGTAACAGATTACAGGTGCCTGCTACCACGCCTGGCTAATTTTTGTAATTTTAGTAGAGACGGGGTTTCACCCTGTTGGCCAGGTTGGTCTCAAAACTCATGACCTCACATGATCCTCCTGCCTCGGCCTCCCAAAGTGCAAGGATTACAGGCATGAGTCACCGCACCTGGCTGGCTTTTTTTTCTGACTTTGTGCATTAAATGTTTTTTCTTCTACACGGTAGTGTTTTCCTTGGAATGCTGATGGAGTTGGCAGGATATCCTTCAGAATAGCATTTTCAAGGGGTCCAAGCCAGAGACCTGTTTTAGCTAATAGTTCATGTGAGCTTAGCAATTCCAGGTAAAGATATTTTTAGGCCTTTCCACCCCGAAGTTCTGTAATTTGATGCTCTCTTAAAAGCATTAGCCTAGAAAGACCTATTGGAAACATCGTGTGAGTCCATAAAGTTACTGCACCCACGTCCCGTACAGCTCTCTACAAGGAGTACTCATAGTAAAGGATAAGACCCACGGATTTAACTGAGGCTGACACGGAAAGTGTGTCTGATTTTTTTTTTTTTTCTTTTTTTTTTGGAGACAGGGTCTCGCTTTGTCTGGAGTCCAGGCTGGAGTGCAGTGGTGCAGTCCTGGCTCCCTGCGGCCTTGACCTCCTGGGCTCAAGAGATCCGTCTACCTCAGCCTCTCATTGGGACCACAGGCACACACCGCCACACCTGGAATCCCAGCACTTTGGGAGGCCAAGTGACTTCCTGTGTTTAAAAATTTTTTGTTGGCTGGGTGCGGTGGCTCACGCCTGTAATCCCAGCACTTTGGGAGGCCAAGGCAGGCAGATTATGAGGTCAGGAGATTGAGACCATCCCAGCCAACATGGTGAAACCCCATCTCTACTAAAAATAACAAAAAAAATTAGGTGGGTGCTGTGGCGGGTGCCTGTAGTCCCAGCTACTTGGGAGGCTGAGGCAGGAGACTTGCTTGAACCCAGGAGGCGGAGGTTGCGGTGAGCTGAGATCGGGCCATTGTACTCCATCCTGGGCGACAGAGCGAGAATGTGTCTCAAAAAAAAAAAAAAATTGTAGAGGCAGGGTCTCACTGTGTTGCCTAGGCTTGTCTTGAACTCCTGGGCTCAAGCAGTCCTTTGGCTGTGGCCTCCCAAAGTGCTGGGATTACAGGCCTGAGCGACCATGCCTGGCCACAGTGTGTCTGATTTTGTTCTTAGTAATTTTTTTTCTGTTGTGTTTTAAAGAAGTGAGACGAGGGAGGAGCGGTGTGGCTTGCACCTGTAATCCCAGCACTTTGGGAGGCTGAGGTGGGCAAATTACCTGAACTCAGGAGCTCAAGACCAGTCTGGGCAACATGGTAAAATCCTGTCTGTACAAAAAAATTTAAAAATTAGCAGGGCAAGGTGGTGTGTGCCTGTGGTCCCAGCTACTCACTCAGGAGGCTGAGGTGGGAGGCTCACTTGAGCCTAGGAGGTCAAGGCTGTGGTGAGCTGTGATCAAGCCACTGCACTCGAACCTGGATGATAGAGCAAGACTCAAAAAAAATAAAAAAGAAGTGAGATGATTTTAAGGCAAAATATACCTCTGTCTTCTATGATGTGTTTATGATCCAGCTGTTTTCTTATGGACATCTGGAAGCTGTCACCTCAGTATCACACTGTGTAATGGCGCCGTCTCAGCTCACTGCAACCTCTGCCTCCCAGGTTCAAACGATTCCCCTGCCTCAGCCACCCGAGTAGCTGGGATTACAGATGCACACCAACATGCCCAGCTAATTTTTGTATTTTTGTAGAAACGGGATTTCACCATGTTGGCCAAGCTGGTCTTGAACTCCTGACCTCAGGTGATCCATCCGCCTCAGCCTCCCAAAGTGCTGGGATTACAGGCTTGAGCCACCACGCCTGACCCAGTTAACCATTTTTAAGTCTACAACTCGGTGACATTTAGCACATTTACGGTGTTGTGTGTCCTCCACCTCTCTAGTTCAAAACTTTTTTGCACCGCAGAGGAATGCGCTGTTAACAGATCACCGCCTGTCGCTCTCTCCTGTCCATTGGTGACTGGAATCTGCTTTCCGTCTCTGTGGGTTTGCCTATCCTGGATATTTGATATGTGTGGAATCATATAACATGTGGCCCTTTGTGTCTGGCTTCTTTCTGCTAGCATGCATTTGTGATTCATCCGAGTTGTGTTATGAATTGGTATTTCATTCCTTCCTATGGCTCAGTCACGCTCCATTGTGTATGTAGACCACATTTTTCATCCGTTCATCTGCTGATGGACGTTTGGGTTGTTCCCACCTTCTTGGCTCTTAGGAATAGTGCCACTATGGACATCGTTTGTAATTCTAGGGGGACATGTTTTCATTTCTCTTGGATGTACACCTAGAAGTGAGCTGGCAGGGTCATCAAATCACTCTGCTTAACTTATGTGAAGCACCATCTTTTCTTTTGTGGCTGCACCATTTTAATTCCCACCGGTGATGGACAAGCTTTCCAGTTTGTTCACATCCTTGCCAACATTTATTTTTTAATACCCATCATAGTGAGTGTGAAATGGTATCTCTTGTGGCTTTGGTTTTCATTTTCTTAATGACCAATAATGTTTATTATTTTTTCATGTGCCTTTTGGGCCATTTGTATGTTTGGAGAAATACCAGTTCACATCCATTGCGTTTTTTTAATCGGACTGTTTGGTGGTTGTTGCTCTTTATATGTACACATGCACATTATACAGTGTGTGCGTGTGTTGCAGTGCGTGGGTATATTCTGGATGCTGGACTCTGCGCAGATGTATGATTTGCAAATGTTTTCTCCCATTCTGTAGGTTCTTTTTAGTTTCTTGATAGTGTCCTTTGAAGCACAGGATCAGATGTTTTTAATGGTGATGAAGTCCAGTTTCTTTTTTCTTTTCTTTCTTTTTTTGAGACACTATCTCACTCTGTCACCCAGGCTGGAGTGCAGTGGCACAGCCACAGCTCACTACAGCCTCAGCCTCCCAAGCTGAAGTTGTCCTCCCACCTCAGCCTCCTAAGTGGCTGGGACCACAGGTACGCACCCCCATGCCTGGCTAATTTTTTGTATTTTGTGTAGAGATGGGGTTTCACCATGTTTCCAAGGTGATCTTGAACTTTGGGCTCAAGTGATCCTCCCGCCTCCGCCTCCCAAAGTGCTGGCATTCCAGGTGTGAGCTGCCACCATCCAGCCAAGTTTATTTTTTTTGTTGCTGGTGGTTTTGGTGTCAGATCTAAGAATTGCTTACCAAATCCGAGGTCGCGAAGACTTGCCCCTGTGTTTTCTTCTACGAGTTTTATACTTTTGGTTCTCCTATTTAGGTCTGTGATCCATTCGAGTTAATTTTTGTATACGGTATGAGGTAAGGATTTGTATGTGAATATACAGTTGTCCCAGCAGCATTTGTTAAAGAGATATCCTCTCCCCTCGAATGGTCCTGACGCCTTGTGGATGTCAGTTGGTTTTAGGCAGTGGGAGTGTTGCAGTGTGAAGGCGTCTTAAAGAAGGCCTAAATCTAGAAGGATTTACATAGTAGGCCCTGGAATGGTGATCTGTCTTCCCAGGGTAGAGTTTTTGTTGTCAGCTATATGTGTGGGCTGTTTTTCACGGAATGTCTCGGCCTTACTGTAAATTCTCATCACCCTTATTGTAAACTTGTCTCTGTCAGGATTTCTCTGTGATGTCCATGTGCTGGGGCTGTACTGCTGATGAACAGGAAGTGGCAAAGGGTTGATGGCTGAGCTCTGCGACAGCTCCCACCAGGACTTTAACATCGTTGTTGGCATTTTGTGAATTTTTTGAGTAGGGCAGAAGGTAGCCTTGGGTATCTTAAACTGCTATTTTGAGTTTCAACAGATCTGCTTTGGAAGACTTCAAAGAGCTACCACAGTCTAAGTCATAGTAGCTTAAGACATGAAATAGAATAAAACTGATGTTCCAAGACTTCCCTGTTTATCTGGGGATGCACTTAAATTATATACTAACCTAACCATCACACAGCCCTGGGAAGCACTAGTGCAGTTGCTATCAGCATCTTACCGCAGAGGAAACTGAGGCTCAGAGGCATGGAGTAACTGATGAAGGGTACACAGTTGGCAGGTGGCAGAGTGAGGGCTGGTGCCAGTTACTCTCAGTCCATGCTCTTTCCTCTGTGCCTTGCTGCTTCCCAGGTGTCTGACATTGCGTGGATTTAAGCCCCACTCTCCCCCCACTTTTTTGTTTTTGGGAGACAGAGTCTGCCACTCTCGCCCAGGCTGGAGTGCAGTAGTGCAATCTTGGCTCACTTCAGTCAAGCCATCCTTCCACCTAAGCCTCCTGAGTAGCTGGGACCATAGACATGCACCACCACACCCGGCTAATTTTTGTAGAGATGGGGGTTCACCATGTTGCCTAGTCTGGTCTTGAACTCCTGAGCTCAAGTGATCCACTCACCTCAGCTTCCCAAAGCGCTGGGATGACAGGTGTGAGCCACCATGCTGAGTTTCTCTTCCAGTTTCACACCTTTCTCCTTCTCAGCCTCCCGAGTAGATGGGAGTACGGGCACGTGCCACCGTGCCCGGCTAATTTTTTGTACTTTGAGTAGAGACAGGGTTTTACCGTGTTAGCAAGGATGGTCTCCATCTCCTGACCTCATGATCCACCCGCCTCGGCCTCCCAAAGTGCTAGGATTACAGGCATGAGCCACCGCGCCTGGCCAACCCCGGTTGTTTTTAAATTGTTAAATGGAGACAGTACCTTTTTTCAGGCGCTCAGAGGACTTTATCTCACTTGATTTTATAAATAAAATAAGAGCCCAAGCTGTTAGTCCTATTTTATTTTATTTTATTTTTTTTACTTTTTACAAATTATTGCTTTTAACAAAGAAAGCTAAAGTGGATATTTCCATAAAATAAAAGTTTATGTTGACAATTAAAAACTGGACATGCACACGATTAGAAAGTTCAAACGACACGAAAAGGTATACTTCTCCTCGAAGGAAACGACTATGAACAGTTTCTTGTGACTGTTTTAGAAAATTGAAATTTATACATACATATTGTATCTCTTCTTGTTTGTAAAAAGAATATACTAGTATTACTATAATTTTTTTATTTTTATTTTTTGAGACAGAGTCTCATTCTGTTGCCCAGGCTGGAGTGCAGTGGCAAGATCTTGGCACACTGCAACCTCCCCTTTCCAGCTTTCAGCTATTCTCATGCCTCAGCCTCCCAAGTTGCTGGGGTTACAGGCGTGTGCCACCATGCCTGGCTAATTTTTGTACTTTAGTAGAGATGGGGTTCCACCCTGTTGACCAGGCTGGTCTTGAACTTCTGGCCTCAAATGATCTGCCCACATCGGCTTCCCAAAGTGCTGGGGTAACAGGCATGAGCCACAGCTCCCAGCCTATTAGTCCCGTTTTATAGAAGATGCAGTTGAGAAACTGTGGTGGAAGACCCACCTTCAGGTAACTCTGGGTCAAGATGTCAATGAAGGTCATCTGATAAGAAACTATTTTCCCCCTGTCCTTAAGGTAAGAGTAGCAAATGCCGCCAATCACAAAAGTCACATCAAGTTGCTGTCACATTCTTTATGGTGATGGTGTCAGGAATCTAGATGGAGGGAAGCATAGTCACTCCGTGTCAGGTGGCCAGGACTGAAAATATCCAATGCAGTTGTACCAGTTTTAAATACCACGCAGAGAAGGTGGCAGAGGTCCCGATCCTGGAGTATTGGCTGCTTTGAAAAGTATGTGTGGGTTGCCTCTGTTTTTTAGACACTTCAGCCCTGGGTGTGAGCTGCCAAACACAGTGCATGCCCCTCACCTGCTCAGGATAGGAGACCCCACTGGACTGGCTTCCCCGCTTATGCATAGGAAGGTGCTATGGACAGTCAGTGTCTACAGAACCTCACTGTGTTTAACTCTGCCTTGCAGCCTTACCCTGTGGTTTTTAATTCAATCGGTTTCTCCTCCCTCCTTTCTCTCCTCAGCCATTGATCTGATGTACGGAGGCATCTACTGCTTTCTGTGCCAGGACTACATCTACGACAAAGACATGGAAATAATCGCCAAGGAGGAGCAGCGGAAGGCTTGGAAAATGCAAGGTTTGGTTCCTCCTCAATTTACCTGCTTGATCCTGCAGTTCCCTCATGTCCATCAAGGGCAGACCCAGTAGGAGAAAGAGAAGTAGCTAGGTGGGAAGTGGTGGGCTGGTGGGAACAGGCCCCCTACCTTCCCCTAGGGCCCACAGTGGAGTCAGCTGAAGCTGTGCACGGCAGGGGAGGGGGCTAGCGTCGAGGCATGCATAGCTGCCTGTTTGCCTGGGACTGCTTCCAAGGTGTTCCCTTGCAGGTACCCCAGGGCCCGCAGCTGGGTCAGGGGAACAACTCCAGCAGTACTTAAGCTCTCCCACAGTGCACCTGCAGATGTGGGGCTGAACCAGTGTGGCGAGGTCACACCTCTCGGGGACAGGCGACTCCGTATCTGGACGTCCCTGAGTGGTTTGCCCTCAGCTCTGTTGAATTCTAGCAAGCGATCTCTTTGCAGTAATGTTATGTGTAAACATACCTCCTTCCTCCCGGGAGAGCAGACTATTTTCTGATCAGTTGTCGTAGAATCTGTTTTAAAACTCTGGACTGTTTGGGTGATGTTAAATCCATGTCAACAGCGTGAACCCACCACATGGAAACAGAGTTTCCCAGCAGCTCCACTGCACAGTCAGATCCTTGCAATCCTGTGAGCTGCCCTCGTGGCTCTTGCACCAGTGTGGGTTTCGCACTTGCTGTTGCCTCTCTGTGGCCACACGCTCTGGTTATTGGCTGCACAGGGGGAGAGGGGCAAACATTTGCTTTATCATTTATTTCATCTTGGCTTCCCTGAGTTTGTTTGTGTTTTTTTTTGGTTTTTAATTCTGACAGATGCTCGTAGTGGTTGACAGTGATAGCGACATAGTGGCAGGTGTGGTTTGCCCCAGTTGACAGGTGAGCATCTGATCTCTCCAGTAGCAAAGCCATCGCTGTTGGCAAAGGAAACATACGAACCTGACACCTGTTTTACGTTCTTGCCTTGATTCCTCTCCATTGAACACACCGCAGTGTTTTGAGAACGGAGGAATAGCAACAGGGGCTCTTTCAGTGAGCGGAGTTACTTGTGTTTTAACAAGTCTTTTCTGGAGCAGTCTTTGACTTGTGTTCCCTCTTCTCAGGGAACACTCTCAGAAATGTAATAACATTGTGACTAAGTGTGGGTGTCTTGTTTTGTGCAGAGCATTTAAAGCACAGGCCTAAGAAATGTATGTCCAGGGTTAAAATGGAATTCTTCTAGAGTCATTTTATAAATTCCATCTATCCAACATGACGTGTCTCTTAAAGTATTTTGAAGTATTCATAAACGTTGGTTGGCATGGAACAAGTACCTCTGAGTGCATAGGGTATGCGTTGAATGGAATACGATGCCGATTAGCATTTATACCACTCTCTTTAAATATTTTGTGGCACACACATTTTTAACTGTTGGATCTATTTTAGTTTGGTAACTCTACGCTGTGTTTATGCTATTTCAGTTTGCTGAAAAGTGCATTGCTCTCTCCTTCAGTTTCACTTGTTTGCAGGAGAATCCTTCATATAAGTTCCCGTTGGTGCTGATGCTGCCATCTGTGTGCTGAAGGATGGAAGACATTTGAAAAACAACTGTTTCGGCATTGGCTTTGGGGTAGTTTTGACTGGAGGTGCTGCTTTTCTTCTTGCAGGAAACGCAGCTCACATGCTCATGCCCTCTGTGAGAAGCTGCTTTAAGTGTTGTGTGTAGCCCCTGTCAGCACAGTCGAGTTTGAGAAAGCCCTGGTGCTGTGGATGTCGCCCACTGAAATATGCACCCTGACAGACAGCACAGCGCCACAGCTTTTATGTGTAAGCACACTTGATGTGAAAATGTAGCTAATAGCACTTGGAACTGTCCTTCATCTGCTTGCTTTAGGCGCTGGAGAGAAGTTTTCAACTTGGGAACCAACCAAACGGGAGCTTGAACTGCTGAAGCACAACCCAAAAAGGAGAAAGATCACCTCGAACTGCACCATAGGTGGGTGGAGGGCGTCGTCACTCAGCTGGGTTGCTTTCCGGGCTTTAAAAGTAAATACAGAATTGTGAGTTTCGTAAATCCACGTGATTCTGTTGAAGCCCTGCATAACTGTCACTCATCGATGTGCTCAGCGACCAGCTCTTGAGCACCTGTTCTCTGCAGGGACCTGCAGTGGGCGTGGGGTGCAGAGTGATGTGTGGCAATGGCCCTGCCTTCGGTGTCTGTGTGGGTAAAGGGACTCAAGTTGATTCTGGCCAGGGTGAGGCTGGGCACAGTAATCATCAGGGAGAGAAATGTGTGTGAGTGTAAGTGTTCGCTGAATTTTCTACAAGTTGAGGGAATACCCTTTAGAACTTTTTTTTTTTTTTTTTTTTAGACAGAGTCTTGCTCTGTCGCCCAGGCTGGAGCGCAATTCACTGCAGCCTCCGAGCAGTGATCCTGGGCCCAAGTGATCCTTCCACCTCAGCCTCCTAAGTAGTTGGCATTGCAGGTGCACACCACCATGCTTGGTTAATTTTTGTGTTTTGCATAGAGACGTTTCACCATGTTTCCCAGGCTGGTGTCGAACTCCTGGGCTCCAGTGATCCTCATGCCTTGGCTTCCCAAAGTGCTGGGATTACAAGTATGAGCCCCTGCACCTGGCCCTAGAACATTTTTTTTTTTTAATTATTATTATACTTTAAGTTCTAGGGTACATGTGCACAACGTGCAGATTTGTTCCATATGTATACATGTGCCGTGTTTGGTGTGCTGCACCCATTAACTCGTCATTTACATTAGGTATATCTCCTAATGCTATCCCTCCCCCCTCCCCACGACAGGCCCCGGTGTGTGATGTTCCCCTTCGTGTGTCCAAGTATCCTAGAACATTTTTAAAAAGCTGTTTTGTTTGTTTGTTAGGCTCCACTCTGACCTGGTCCGTTGCCGTAGAAACTATATTTGTGTAATTCTGTCAAAGCATACAATGGCTGAAGTGGGAGGGGGCGATGGTGGTGGACATTCTTCAATACCGTTCATGTAGAAGTGGCGTAAAAACTAGCAAAATGCGATACCTCATCGTTTTCTGGCTTCTTGAATGAATGAATGAAAGAAAATGAGTACGTAGAGGTAGAGGAAGCCGCTGGGATCCAGCGGCACCTGTGGCTCAGCACACGGGTAACCCCGGCTCTCCGGCGACTTGTGTCCAGGTCTGCGCGGGCTCATCAACCTTGGAAACACGTGCTTCATGAACTGCATCGTGCAGGCGTTGACCCACACGCCACTTCTGCGGGACTTCTTCCTGTCTGACAGGCACCGCTGTGAGATGCAGAGCCCCAGCTCCTGTCTGGTGTGTGAGATGTCCTCACTGTTTCAGGAGGTGAGCACCATTGACTAATGCAGGGGAGCATTTCTGTTACTTTGTTTCCACTTAAAAAAAAAAAAATTCAATAGGGTGGACCCTGATAAAGAAAGATACATTTAGAACCTTTTGTAGTAAGTTACTGTTTAATATACATGTCTATTATGGAAAACACAGTTTTCCAAAAAGGGAAGACCTGACATGATTTGGGGGGACGGGCTGCTGACTCAGAACAAGGAGGAGCTCTTTGAGAGGCGTGTGGCAGAGAGTTCCCTGGCGGGTGACATTTGTCTCTAAAGGCAGGTGATTCTCCCCATTCCTCTTCCTCCATGGTCTACCTTCCTGGCTCAGAAAGGCATGCATGTGCCACCCTCCTGCGCCCTGGTATGTGGGTCTCCTCCGCTGCCAGGCCTCTCTAAGCATGCCCAGTCAGAGCCTCTGTCCTCATGAGCTACGTGCTACACGTTGGCAGTTCTTGTGGGCTGCATGTGTAGCATTCCTGTCCACGTCTGTCCCTGGCGTCAGAGCATGGCAGTGCTCAGGGCAAGGCGTATCATGGCTGCCGCCTCAGCCCCCACTGGCTCCGTGACTCAGACATGCTTCTCAGAGCTGAAGCAGCTCAGTTACCTCAACTAATAACCAGGCTGGTGCCTGTTCTTCAGGAGCCTTGCACAGCAGCCCTGGCCTGTTTCTGTTGGTAACCTCTGAGAGACGCAGCCATGCCCGCTCACTCGTGTATGTCTGGTCATTGGTCACTTTTGTGGAGTTGCAGAGTTGAGCTCTGCAACACAGCTGCAGAGTTGAGCATTTGGACAGAGGCTATTCAACCTGGAAAGCTGAAATTATTTACTGCCTGGGCCTTTCAAAAACAGATTGCCAGCCTCTGGTTGCGCCTAAGCCATTTCCTCAAAGTACCTGCAATGTGCCATAAGTGCTGGGGGCACGGCCCAAATAGGAGAAAGGAGGGGGCAGCTGGGAAGTTGGTGGGCGGTTGTGTCACTGACTTCAGTGATAAGCTCCTTGTGTTAGATTGTTTTTAGACTCAGGTTTGTTAAGGTGTAAATTACAGTCACATCCACCTTTTAGTGTATAGGTAGATGGGTTTTGATGAATGCATAGTTTTGTAACTGCTGCTACTCAAGATGAAGAGCCGTCACCTCCCCAAACTCCCTCATGCCCTTCTGAAGTCAACCCCTCGTCCCCAGACCCCGGCAGCCGCCTATCTGTCTTCGGTACCTTGAGTGTCCTTTACCAGCACATCATACGGATGGATGCATGCAGGAAGTAGCCTTTCAGAATCTGGCTGTCCCTACTTAACATAATACTGGGTGGATTCACCCGTGTCTTGCGCGCATCCATGACGTGTGCTTTCGATGGCTGAGTTGGGTTCCATTATGTAGATGGGCTATGGTTGTCTCTTTCCCAATTCAGACACATTTGGGTGGTCTATGGTTTTGGGGTTTTTTGATGAGGAATAAAACTGTCATGAATTCTGTATTTGAACAGGCAAGACCATTCTGTGGGTCTGACCTGGTGAGGAAGCCGTGGGATGGAAGGTGTGCTGCTGGGTCTGGGTCCTGAATGGAGCTGGTGGAGAGGATTGATTGGCTGGCAAGCCCTGAGCTCATTCCTATTAGCCTCGGAGCCAGAGAGTCCTGTGGCTGATGCTGGTGAATTCTGCATCATCACAGTGATGTGCTTCCCTTTGTGGCGGTGCTGGTGTCCATGGGCCAGAGTGGTTTGGCTGGTGCTTTGAGGAAACTAGTATTGGGCAAATCGAGTCACTTTTATTTGCATGTGATCTCATAGTAGCAAGTCGTAGTTCATCTTTTAGGCTTATATGTGGAAAACTAGATGGTGGAAAGGTAAAAATTCATATGAGGACTCAAAAAGTCCAATGAGCCCAGATAAAAATAGACTTTGCAAAAAGTAGAAAAGTAAAATTGAACCATTTGTGTCAAATGAACCACAGCCAATGGTAGGCATCTGATAAAGGTTTTGATTGTGTGTACTCTGTGTTCAGAGTCTACATTTATTCCTGACAAGGTTTCCTTTCCCCACCCTCTGGCAGTTTTACTCCGGACACCGGTCCCCTCACATCCCTTATAAGTTGCTGCACCTGGTGTGGACCCACGCGAGGCACCTGGCAGGCTACGAGCAGCAGGATGCCCACGAGTTCCTCATCGCGGCCCTGGACGTGCTCCACCGACACTGCAAAGGTGGGCGCTGGGCTCTGTGCCCTCCACCAGCGCAGGATGTTTTCCTCGAAGGGGAAGGAAGCAAAGCGAGCGTGTGCGCTCGTGCAGAAAGGGGCACAGGTGACACGTTCCATTGTTTTGTAGCCTTTGTTGTCATTTGTTTCTGAGGTCACCATAACTAATGACCTCAGAGAGGCTCCTCCTGGTTTGTTTTTAAGAGGCGAGGAAGTAGTTCCAGCAGTATGGCAGGTCCTCAGTGACCCATCACAGTGAACAGCAAGTTCTTGGAGCCCTCTTGGGCCTGTGCTTTGAGGCCCCTGCCTGCCTTGGCATTTCTGGGATCCTGTGGGTTATCAGGCCTGAGGCTTCTGGACATCCCCCAAACACAATCAGCCAGCCGTCTCCTTCCCCTTGGGGACTCTCCAGGAGGACTGGTGGTTGCTCTGAAATAGCCGGAGAGCTGGGACACAGGACGAGCAAAGCTTCTCTTGGGGTCTCATTGGGCCTGGGCCATCTCCCACAACATCGTCCCACAGCCTGGCCCCAGGGTGGTGCCCTCGAGGTTCTCAGAGGTGTGTGCTGTTGATAGTTGGCGGGGGCAGCTCTTAGGGCTGGAGGTGGGAGGCTAGGACTGAATGACTTCAGCCAAGATCGGCTCCTCAGCACTCGTCACGGTGGAGATCCCAGTGTGAGAGACCTGCAGCTGAAGTCTGTCTCTACAGGCAGAGAGACTGAGGGGTGATTCTCACACAGTGGGCTGGTCACTTGCAGGTCTTCCTAAAGCGCGTGCTGGCGTTTCTGATTCAGCAGGTCTCCGGGGGGCGAGGGCTGCTTTACTCCTACTCGGTTGCCAGACGATGCTGATGCCGCTGGTTCAGATGCCACGCTCTGAGAAGCCGTGCCCTCAGCTAACAGGGCACCTGGTTGCTTGTGAGTTACCTGTGGCTTCTGGGCTGGCACAGCTAGTTGTAGGCGATATCCTACTGGTTAATTTTAACGTGGAGTCTTTCAGAGAACAGAGTCCTCTTCTGACAGTTCACCGAGTTGAGCAGCCTGGTGGGCTGGCCTTCCCATCGCTTCTCACCAGTCTCAGGGCTGTGCAGCCGGGGCTAGGCGCTGACGCACACCCTGTGGGTTCTGAGAACACAGCCCAGAAACAACCCACAGTTGAGCTAAAATGGCTGGTTTTGGTCAAATGTGACTGGGTTCTGTTTTCTTTTGGTGCTTTTTTTTTTTCCGCTCTGAAAAACTGCGTGATCCTTTTAATCCTTACCCTAGAAATCAAAGGAAAGTTACTTAGTGTTTAGTAGCTTAGGTAGAGTTTTGTTTCCTAGTATGATTTACGAGAGGAAAGAGCACTGTGGAAGTCGACTACGCTATTATCTCAAGCACCTAGTCAGAATAACGAAGAGCCTTCTGCAAGCAGCAGAAAGATGTTCTAAAAATCACTTGTTCAAAAATGCATCGCTGTTAAAATAGTCATATGACCAAAAATGTGACCAAACCAGTGACGTGCTTCTGACAGAATTCCCTTGGAAATGTCTGATGTCGGGTTCTTCTGTTTAGAAACGTGGTTGCCAGAGCCATTTAGCAAGGTAGCCTGGCCACGTGCCCTTGGTTACGTGCAGTTGTTTATCCTTTTGGCCTCCACGGCATCTTTCTGTTTATCGACTTTTGTTTTCTTTTGTTTTTGAGTCAGAGTCTCGCCGTCTCACCGTCTTGCCGGGCTGGAGTGCAGAGGTGCGATCTCAGCTCACTGCAACCTCTGCCTCCTGGGTTCAAGTGATTCTCCTGCCTCAGCTTCCTGAGTAGCTGGGACTACAGGCGTGTGCCACCACACCCAGCTAGTTTTTCGTATTTTTAGTAAAGATGGGGTTTCACTGTGTTAGCCAGGATGGTCTTGATCTCCTGACCTCGTGATCCGCCCGCCTCGGCCTCCCAAAGTGCTGGAATTACAGGCGTGAGCCATCGCGCCCGGCCATTCTGTTCATCATTCTTTGCGTCTTCCTGTATGGATATTCTTGTCCCCTAACATTTTGTCCCATGAATTTGAGATCCCTCTCAGAAGACTCAATGGCCACTCTCTATTCCTGTGTCATAATTCAGTGTCTTTGAACTGTGACATATATACAGGTGGCCTCGTGCCCTGTCCCCACTGTCTAGTGAAGTTATTTAGAATATGTATTCCACATATGAATTAAGTTCTGCTACTTAAGTTTCTTCTTTGCAGATGCACACACATGAATATGAATGAAGCGTGTATTGAATAGAGAGGATGGGAGTGGCACTTCCAGATGCAACTGACTGGAAGACACCCTGTCCCCCGGGGGCTCCAACTGATGAGGACAGCCTGAGAGTGTCCTGCGGTGTCACTTTCTGAACTCGGGGCACCATGCTACCTAGTCAGGGAGCAGGGTTGTATGGGGCTTCCCCAGGTGTACCTGGCCCACCGTATGTTCAGCTGTCTCACCGGAACAATATTGATTCAATCATTCTTCGTATGAAAATGGGAATCAATTACCCTGCTCAGTCATTGGGCATTAGGTGGGTTTTCTTGGCGAGATTGAAGCTGTGGGGCTCTTAGGGAATGAGAAAAAGGAACATTGAAAATCCAAGTGCTGTAATTTCTCATCACATTAAAATAACGAGGAGACCCTCTGCTAAAATGAGACGTGTCCTCATGTGGCCTTTTAAAGCACCGGCCCTGGCTTCCCCAGGCCTCTGCAGGGTGAACTGCTCTTTCCTTAGAGACTCCCCATCTTTGGGGCGCGCAGACGCTAATCCCAGAGCCGTGGTCTGTCCCCAGGTGATGACAACGGGAAGAAGGCCAACAACCCCAACCACTGCAACTGCATCATAGACCAGATCTTCACGGGCGGGCTGCAGTCAGACGTCACCTGCCAAGTTTGCCAGTAAGTGAGAGGCTGCGTGCTTGGCAGTGTCAAACCCTCTGGGGCCGTACTGACATCCTCCCAGTCTCTAGAGCTGTGTGTGCTCTGAGAGGTCTTTAAGGAGGCTGCAAGAAAAATGATTAACAGCTGCCCTGAGAGTGAAGGCTGTGGGGTGGGGGTGCTTCCTCTTGCGGAGGTGTCCCCTTGGGATGCGAGCCCTTTGTGTTGAGGTCTTGGCTGTTGTCCACAGCCAGCAGTGTGTTCTTGGAAGCTTCCCCCATTTCTCATCTTACAGTCCTTGACCAGGGACCAAGTAAAATAGCCCTTTTCAAGAAGGCGTGACTCATGCGTGATGGATTGTTTGCATACGTGCTTCAAAGTGTGTTGGTATTTTATGGTTTCTGGTTCCATTTTCTCTGATGTAGTGGCCCTGATTCTTCTCGGGTGTGGTCTCTGCTTAGAGCCCCAAGCGTTGAGTGCAGGGAGAATCCACTGCTTTGTTAGGTCAGAGAGACCCTCTCATCCAACCTCAGTGCATGCTGCTGGTGTTTTTTTTTTTTTTTTTTTTTAAGGCATGGGGGTCTTTTTTATTTTGCCCAGGCTGGCCTTGAACCCATGGGCTCAAGCGATCCTCCCTCCTTAGCCTCCCAAGTAACTGGGACTACAGGTGTGGGCCTCTGTGCCTGGCCCTGTTCTTTACTCCAGTTGAAGTTTTAAAAACCCTGGACGTGATGCGCCGAAATTTTTCAGAACCCGGAATGGATCGTCACTTCTAAACTGTTTAAGACCAGCAAATATCGGGAAAGGCCAGTGCTGCTTGTGTCACGGGGGCTGTTTTCTATAAGGAGTGTAGACCGTTAGGGGCCTTGGCTCTGAGCATTAGAAACCGAGTTTGCTCTGAGCAATTTGGACCTTCTCGCTGTTCCTTAACTGCTGAATTCCAGTAGCACGAGATTGTCTCAAGATTTAAATCCCATGTAAATATCGAGAGTAAATTTCCCAGTCTGCGAGTTTTTGTTTTTTGTATTGTTAAATAAATTGCTAGCAAGGAACTGGCCTTGTGAAATGCAGCGTTGAAAAGCCACACTCTGTGAAGTGTGCGGAGGTCTCCAGTGTCACCTAGGGTCACAGGCCCCAAGTTCTAGATGCAGCTGAGATAGACCTGTGGATTCAATTCAGAGCCTCTGATGGGACCCATGAGTTTATCCTCCTCCTAAGTCCCTCAGTGACTGTGATGGTCTCCAGACTGGGAAGCCCTTGTTTGAGGAGCGCCCCTCGCCTTCCGAGTTCACACACGCCCCTCCCCAGGGCCACCTTGGGAACTAGGACACGTTGGGTGTGAGCACAGCTGCTCTCGCTCCTGCCCCATCCCACCTGAGTGTCACTGCAACAAAGGGCACAGCGAGGAAGGGATGTGGGAATGCCCCACCCCGCCAGGCTGCCTCGAGCTGGGTTGGTGTCAGTCCTCACAGCCATGTTTTCCCTCTGCTTCCAGTGGAGTCTCCACCACCATCGACCCCTTCTGGGACATCAGCTTGGATCTCCCCGGCTCTTCCACCCCGTTCTGGCCCCTGAGCCCAGGGAGCGAGGGCAACGTGGTAAACGGGGAAAGCCACGTGTCGGGAACCACCACGCTCACGGACTGCCTGCGACGGTGAGAGGCCTGCACCCACACGGCCAGGGCGAGTCTTCTGGCGGGAAGGCTGTGCTCCATCAGGACCAAAGCCTGGGCAGAGGACAGAGCCTGGGCAACGATGCGGCATTGCCTGGGTTGGCTGCAGTCTCTGGTGCTAGCTCGTCCTTTGTTTTGACCAGATGACTCGATATTTCTGTCCCCCAGCTTTGCACAGCACCAGGTGTCGGTGTCAGCATCTGCTATTCCAACCTCCGCATGTAAATGTACCCAGAGCCAAACTGGATGCTCCCTTAGCCCTTGTTCTAATCACCTACCCTGGAGTGTGAGCTGAGACGTGCCTGGCCCTCTCCCCATGGTCCACAGCCTTCTCTGCACATGATTGAAACTTAGTTGTGATGTTCTGTACTCTTAGGGCCGTTTTTGAAATTGTGCACGTACTGCTTCATTTGGGATAAGTAGCAATATTTACAAAGTGATTTTTTTTTTTTGGGGGGTACAGAGTCATGCTCTGTCGCCCAGGCTGGAATGCAGTGGTATGATTTCTGCTCACTGCAGCCTCTGCCTTCCAGGTTAAGGTGATTCCCCTGAGTAGCTGGGACTACAGGTGTGCACCACCATGCTTGGCTAATTTTTGTATTTTTAGTAGAGCGGGGGTTTTACCATGTTGGCCAGGCTAGTCTCGAACTCATGATCTCAGGTGATCTGCCCGTCTTGGCCTCCCAAAGTGCTCAAGGCGTGAGCCACCACAACTGTGAGTGATTTAAAAAAAAAAAAAAAATGTATTTAAGTAGCTGTAGCATACAATTGTAAAAGACAGGAGAAAACCTTCCTAAACTTTGTCTATTGTTTTATAGTCTTTATTTGCATCAGTTAAACGTAATGCAGAAGAGTCCTTGTTGAGTGGAAGTATCCCTTAGAAGAGGTACGAGCCTTTGGTTTCTGTCTGGCTGCATAGTCAGCAGGACCAAAGTTGCATGTTTATTTTATTTTTTGAGATAGGGTCTTGTTCTGTCATGCAGGCTGGAGTGCAGTGGTGTCATCATAGCTCACTGCAACCTCGATCTCCTGGGCTCAGCCTTGGTCTCCTGCCTCGGCCTCCTGAGTAGTTGGGACTACAGATGCGTGCCACCATGCCTAGCTGATTTTGTGATTTATTTATTTATTTTTATTTATTTATTTTTGAGACGGAGTCTCGCTCTCTCTAGAGTGCAGGCTAGAGTGCAGTGGTGTGATTTCGGCTCACTGCAAGCTCCACCTCCCAGGTTCAAGCAATTCTCCTGCCTCAGCCTCCCAAGTAGCTGGGACTACAGGTGCCCGCTACCATGTCTGGCTAACTTTTGTATTTTTAGTAGAGACGGGGTTTCTCCACGTTGGCCAGGGTGGTCCCAAACTCCTGACCTTAGGTTGATCCACCTGCCTTGGCCTCCCGAAGTGCTGGGATTAGAGGTGTGAGCCACACCACGCCAGGCCTTTTTTCTTTTTCTGTAGAGACAGAGTCTTGCCACATTGCTCAGGCTGGTCTTGAACTCCTGAGCTCAAGCGATCCCCCCACCTTAGCCTCCCAAAATGCTGGTATTACAGACATGAGCCACTGTGCCCTCCTGAAAGTTTGCATGTTTCAAATTTTGAAAGCATCAACTTTGTTACCTTGTTAAGTCCACGTAATAGAGTATCATATTTTTTAATTTGGAAAATTACTTCAAATAAACAATGAAAACCAAAACCTTTTTTTTTTTTTTTTTTTTTTTTGAGATAGAGTCTTGCTCTGTCTCCAGGCTGTAGTGCAGTGGCGCAACCTCGGCTCACTGCAACCTCTACCTACCAGGTTCAAGCGATTCTCCTGCCTCAGCCTCCCACGTAGCTGGGATTACAGCGCCCGCCACCATGCCCAGTTAATTTTTGTATTTTTAGTAGAGACAGGGTTTCACCATGTTGGCCAGGATGGTCTTGATTTCTTGACCTCGTGATCCTCCCACCTTGGGGTCCCAAAGTGCTGGGATTACAGGTGTGAGCCACCACGCCCAGCCAACCAAAACCTTTTTAAAGAAAGTCTTTGCAGCTAAATTAAATTTAATCATAAATTCCAATAAAATGAAAGCTTTGCCAAAACAGCAGGCCATGAGGGAGACACTTCACAAACTACAATGTGTAGAAAGCCTGTGTTGTTAGGAGAGACATGATGTGGTGCTGGCTCCCGGGAAGGTGGAGGAGAGGTAGAGTGCGCCCTTCCCCACTTTGTATTGCAAGCAAAGGCTCCTTTTCAAGTCCTTTGGAGAGCAGATCACAAAGCTAGCAACGAAACAGGTGCAGCTTTGCCCAGAGGCCCCCTCATCTTGCCCTAGATAAGATGGCAGAATTTCCAGAGCATAAACAAGGGCTTTCCATACCTGGTTGTGAAAAGATTGAATTTGTTACTGGTGTTTCAGCTTCAAAATTTGGCGTGCGCTTTGTTGAATCATCTGTTCCATGTGTTTTGTCAGTGGCAGCTGACACCTGTGCCAGACACACTTCCGATGCAGCCCTCCTACCTCCTGCCTCTGCACCGTCAGGAAATTACCTTTCCCAGACTTCTCGCCTCTCTCTCTCTTTTTTTTTTTTTTTTTTTTTTGAGATGGAGTCTTGCTCTTGTTGCCCAGGCTGGAGTGCAGTAATGCGATCTTGGCTTCACTGCAACCTCCGCCTCCCGGGTTCAAGTGATTCTCCTGCCTCAGCCTCCCGAGTAACTGGGATTACAGGCATGCACCACCTTGCCTGACTAATTTTGTATTTTTTGTAGAGGCGGGATTTCTCCATGTCGGTCAGGCTGGTCTTGAACTCCCAACCTCAGGTGATCCGCCCGCCTTGGCCTCCCAAAGTGCTGGGATTACAGGCGTGAGCCGCCGCACCTGGCCAACCTCTCGCCTCTCTACATTAAACTGCTTGTGTTGAGATCACACACAGTTGTAAGAAGCCATTAGGTACCTTTTACTCTGGTCCCCTAATGGCGACCTCTTCAGCCCTGTGGTGCGAGGCCCTGGCCAGGATTCAGACATTCATACAGAAAGTACCCAGCATCTCCATTGCCTCCCTGCCCACCACCCGCTCCGTAACCCCAGTCACCCCGTATTTCTCCATTTCCATACACCTGACAATTCCAGAATGTCATGTCAACCGAATCATGTAACAGGGAACCCTTTGAGATTGGCTTTTCTTGTGCATCCTAATTCTCGGGATGCATCCAGGGTGCAGCTTAGGATCAGTAGTTCTTTCCTTTTTTGCCGCTGACTCATATTCCATGGTACAGTGTTCCACAGTTTCTTTAATTATTCACCCATGGGAAGAAGCGAGGTGTTTCCAGTTTTGTGACTCTTACGAGTAACACTCTGGCACACGTTTGTGGACGGTTTTTGTGTGAACATTCGTTTTCATTTTTCTGGCTTAAATTCAACTGCTGGGTCATGTGGTAGTTAGAAAATTATTACCATTCCCCTAGGCCTATCCTGGAAATAAAATATTTAAGATAAATGTTCTTTAAAGAGACAGGCAGCGAAGGTGGACAACATTTTCTCTTTTTTTCATTGTTTCATTTTTAGTTGTATGTGTGTGTTTTTGGTAGGGAAATGAACCCATTGAAAGAGATAAAATACCTCTTTCCTGCCATTTTTCTGTCTCTTACATCTCCCTTACTGCTTCTGTCTTCTTTAAACGCCTGTAGATTCACCAGACCAGAGCACTTGGGCAGCAGCGCCAAGATCAAATGCAGCGGTTGCCATAGCTACCAGGAGTCCACGAAGCAGCTCACTATGAAGAAACTGCCCATCGTAGCCTGTTTTCATCTCAAAGTAAGTTTTCCAGAAAGCCAACTCTGATGGCAGACTTAGTTGTTAGTCCACAGTACGGCCCTCAGCCTTTTGGTTTGCTGTGCGGTTGCATTTTTCATAACTGCAGCAAGCAGGAAGAACACCGAGGAAGGGTGGATGTGAGTGAATTGTCCTCCTGTCTGTGAATTGTCCTTTTGTCTGTGCTGCGGTAAACAAAATCAGTGGCTTCACAGTGAAAGTAGGATGAGAGTTACTTTTCTTGGGAAGCGGAGTGGTTGTGACTTTTTTTTCCTCCTGCCGTTCCTCCAGCTACCCCTCCTCTGGTTTTCTGTTTTCTTTTAAGACAAAGGCCCTCAGCATTCAGATCTGGTCCAGGAGTTGTCAAGCTCTTTCTCTGAAGGCCCGGATAGTAAAGATGTCAGGCTCCACAGGCTGCGTGCGATCCTACGATTCTCTGTTGCATGTTCTTTGTTTCATTTTACCACGCTTTAAACATGGAAAGCACCCATTCCTAGCTTGCTGGCTGGAATGGGTGACTCCTGATCTAGGCAAAAGAATGTCTTCTGTCTGGTGAAAGGAACAATTTGCTTGTTTTTGCTGCCACGAGCCATGGATCTTTGTTTTGCTTTCTGTGCTTTGCTGGGTGTGCTGTGAGATTACTTCTTGTACCCTTGGTGTTACCACTGAACAGTCCCATCATTTGAAGACTTGACTTGAACCCTGTACGTGAGGACTTGGGTGGATTACCATTATGTTTTTGAATCTGTAATTCTAGCTGTAGCTACAAGGCAATTCAATAAAATACAAAGAGATACACAGACACCTGTCATTGGAAGAAGCCCCTGAAGCTTCCAATGACATTTCTGGTCTTCTTTCCTCTTCCCTCTGCCCCTTTCCTATTTCTGCAGCGATTTGAACACTCAGCCAAGCTGCGGCGGAAGATCACCACGTATGTGTCCTTCCCCCTGGAGCTGGATATGACCCCTTTCATGGCCTCCAGGTAGGTGGGGGTGTAGGCCGGTTCTGTGTCTGGAGGGGCTGTGATCTTATCAGGACAGGAATGCAGCTGGGATCTCCTATGATAAGATGACTGTTGGCCGGTGCGGTGGCTCCCGCCTGTAATCCCAGCACTTCAGGGGGCCGAGGAGGGCAGATCACGAGGTCAAGAGATTGAGACCATCATGGCCAACATGGTGAAACCCCGTCTCCACTGAAAATACAAAAATTAGCTGGACGTGGTGGCAGGCGCCTGTAGTCCCAGCTACTTGGGAGGCTGAGGCAGGAGAAATGCTTAAACCCAGGAGGTGGAGGTTGCAGTGAGCCAAGGTCGCACCACTGCACTCCAGCCTGGTGACAGAATGAGACTCCATCTCAAAAAAAAAAAAAAAAGATGACTGTTGATATTAATATAAACCCCACCTTCCCAAAATCTATTTATCCTGATCTTAAGATATGGCACATGTTAATGAGTGGTTTTTCATCAGATACCCTGTTTCTGTTTTGAATGTTTCTCTTAACAATTCTCAATCCACTTTCGAACCGGCAAAGTCCTCGAGGTAGGATCACAGCGAGAAGGCAGCACTTCAATTCATGGAACAGATGTTGAAGTACAGACAGACGTAGCCGGTTTTGCAGTTGTAGCTTGCATTTTCCTTTCCACATCTGCCTATTATGGGGCACTTGGCATTGAGCTGCTTACCAGTGCATGAGACAAATAGGAGTTTCCTGTGGCTCTGTGACAAATGACCAAAAACTTGGTGGCTTAAAATTAAATTTCCTCATAGTTCTAGAGGTCGGAAATCTGAGATCAAGGTGTTGTCAGGGCCCCATGGTCCTACAGGGGTCTGGGGGGTTCCATTCCTCAGCGCCTCCAGCTGCTAGTGGTTCCACGTGTTCCTTCTGTGGCTGCACCACTCCCCTCATTTCTGGGTCATGTGGCCAGCTCCCCTGAGTCTGTGTCCAGTTCCCTCTGCTTCTCTGTCATGACAGTGGTCACTGGCTTTAGGGCCCAGGCAGATCATCCAGGAGGATCTTATCTCAACATGTTTACTTCGAGTCTCTGCAAAGACTGGTTTTACAAATGAGGTCCCAGTCTCAGGTTCTGAGGGTCGAGATGTGGGTATTGTTATTTGCAGGGTGTTATTTTTTGGCGGCCACAGTCCCAGCCCCAGCACTGTGGAAAGCATGTTGCCTTTTGGTAGTTACTGGCCTGTCCCACCGCTGTGGCACACAGCTGACCTCCTGAATAAAACAAGACCACCAGAGTGAGAGCTCCATGCCATCAGCCTGACCACGATGGTCACGTACTGAGGGAGGTGACAGTATTGTTCTAACGTCAGGGTCTCAAAGATCTTGGTGTTTCCTGCCAAACACAGCCGTGGGAAAATGCAGTAAACAATGCATGGCTTCCTGTTCCCAGCACCGCCTCTCCCCTGTCTCACTAGGAGAGGTGCTGGTCATGAAACAATGAGCAGCAATCTTTGTCCCTTTTGAGGAGGCACCTGCCTAGGTTGTGAAATGGATTCAGCTTACCCTTTCAAGCTAACCCTTTACATGTGGGAGGAAGGGCGCCTTCACCATCTGCTTTGTCACAAACCAAACTCAGATTCCTGCAGAGCCAGCTCCCATCACCAGCCCTATTCAGGACCCACCTTGGAAGAACCAGGGGCCACACCAGGTGGCCCCAGGACCCAGGTGTGCTCTGAGGCAGGGGCCTCCACAGCTCGAGTGTCAGTGTCCTCACAAAACCTGGGGAGATTTCCACCTGAACCATAAAGCGCAGCCCGGTGCAGTGTCTGCATGGCCAAGCCTGGATAAGTGTCAGTTTCAGGAGAGGCTTGTATCTCTGGGCCTGATGATTTTAACGATGCTGAATACTGCCGTTGTCTGTTACAGCAAAGAGAGCAGGATGAATGGACAGTACCAGCAGCCCACGGACAGTCTCAACAATGACAACAAGTAAGTGGTGCTCAGCGGTGTGGGTGTCCGAGGCCTTGGGCCAAGAGCTGGGGTGGGTTCCTGTCTGCCCTGTAGGGTACCCTGCAGGTCCCCACCACTGACCTCCTTCCCGCTTGGCTGCCCGCAGCTCCACTAGGAAAGGCCGCTCCACGCGGCGCCACAAATGCTGCCTCCTGTTGGAGGAGCCCAGTCCCACTCCTGGCCTCTGGCAGGAGGGAGGTTCCATCTGGAAAGCTCGATGTCCATTCTTCTTGCCTTAGGGTGGTAGAAAGAATGAAAGGCTGGAGTGTTCCAGGATCCCCACTGCTTGACTGCAGTCACCACTCCCATGAGATGCGGTTCCAGGAAGCGCCTGGACCCAGGCTAGAGCCAGGGAGTGTGACCAGGCTCCCTTAGTTCCTGCAGCCTCCTGTGCATCAGCCGGAGGCCCTAGGGGTTGACAGCCAGGCCCACAGGCCTCCCACTCCTTCCCTGGGCTGCCTGGTTTCTGATGGTGATGGCCTCGAGTGGCGGCGTTGAGCCACCTGCGCCCTCCCTCTCCTTTCCTCCTGCACTAGGTATTCCCTGTTTGCTGTTGTTAACCATCAAGGGACCTTGGAGAGTGGCCATTACACCAGCTTTATCCGGCAGCACAAAGACCAGTGGTTCAAGTGTGACGATGCCATCATCACCAAGGCCAGCATCAAGGATGTCCTGGACAGTGAAGGGTGCGTCTTGTCGGGTGGGAGGAAGGCCCTGTGGTGGCCACGGTGCTCTCCCCTCTGGTATAGCTGAGACCAGCCCACGCCTGAGCCTAGGACCACTCAAAGGTGTTGACCTTCATTTACCCAAGTAATGAGGCCTGTTCTGGATAGGATGCCAGCCTTGATGGTGGCAGAAGAGGTGCCTGAGCAAAGGCCCTCTCTGGAGGCATTTCCTTAGCGCAGAGAACATCAAAGCAGTTGTTTTTTAACCACGTGAACTGAACACATCAGTTCTTTTTTTTTTTGAGACGGAGTTTCGCTCTTGTGGCCCAGGCTGGACTGCAATGGTGTGATCTCAGCTCACTGCAACCTCTGCCTCCTGGGTTCAAGTCAGTCTCCTGCCTCAGCCTCCCAAGTAGCTGGGATTATAGGCACCTGCCACCACGCCTGCCTAATATTGTATTTTAGTAGAGATGGAGTTTCTCCATGTTGACCAAACTGATTTCAAACCCCTGACCTCAGGCAATCCTCCTGCCTCGGCCTCCCAAAGCATGTGGATTACAGGCGTGAGCCACCGGGCTTGGCCCACATCAGTTCTTTATCAGCTCCTCTCTTCTCTCCAGTTTCGTTCCTTCATGGCATAGAAACCTGTTGACCCTCCAGGGGTCAGGGGGACCCCAGCTGCCATGAGCTCCCTGAGGGCTTTGCACTTCACATTCTGAGCAACATGGAAGCCCTCTTGAGAGGTTTTATTTGGAAGAATCTGGGATTAAGGACAGCCTTCAGGGCGACGAGGTGGATCTGGACTGGACCCACTTGAAAACTCCTCCCTGTCTCTGCCTCCACAGGTACTTGCTGTTCTATCACAAACAGTTCCTGGAATACGAGTAGCCTTATCTGTAGCTGGTCAGAAAAACGAAGGCAACGCAAGCCTCACAAAGTGATCCTCCCTGCCTCTCCCGCCTCCCGCCGCCTCCCCGGCCTGGTGACACCACCTCCCATGCAGATGTGGCCCGTCTGCACCTGGGACCCATGGGGTCGGGATGGACCACACGGACGGGGAGGCTCCCGGAGCTGCATTGAAGATGGATGAGATGAGGGGTGTGCTCTGGGTGGGAGGAGCAGCGTACACCCGTCACCAGAACATCTCCTGTATCCTCATGATATGGGGGTGCAACCGGGGCCTCACAGCACGGAGTGGCCGCCGCCTGGCATTCCCCAGCACTCGGTGTGGAAAGGCCCCTGCCTGCCGTAAGATTATGGGTCCATCGAAGCAGTAAGCTGAAGACGCAGCGGCGTAGTATGTGGGACAGAGGGCCTTGCAGATGCCTTTCTGTTCATGTTTTAGTGTTAAAATACGGAGAGTATGGAATTCTTCACCTCCGTTTTCTCAGCGGCTGTGAAGCAGCCTCCAGAGCTTCGGAAGTAAGGACACTACGTCGCGTTTTCAAGCGTGTCTGTTCCGCAGGTAACTTAGCATCAAGCTGCACGTGGAAGCATCTCGCAGTTTTCTAGAGACAGGCATTTTCTTATCCCTCTCCCTCTCCTTTTTCCACAAAGGTGAATTTCATAAATGTAATACTAGTAACGTGAATGAAGTACTGAGTTTATACTGAAATTTAGATAACTTCTCCTTTAGTCTTGAGAGCGAGTCTTGCTTTTTAATCGGTGCCGTTTATGTTGCTGCCCGCCCTGTGTGCCTGGCTCCTCTGGGTGCCTTGGTGTCTGCTGGGGGCTGGCAGTGAGCGCAGCGGAGGAGAGTCGTGCTGCAGCTCATCCTGTGTCTCTGGTATCTCAGGCTGGAGTAAATGCAGCCTCTGCCGGTGTCTGATAGGTTCCCTCCCGCATATTTTCTTTGTCTGCCTTCTGTCCCATTGCCTGGCGACCACTGCCTGGCAGCCAAGTGTGTTGGTCGCAAATCTGGAGTGGCCTCTGGTGGAGCCTGCATCTTGTCTCGTCTGCCTTTGCTTCACGTTTGGTGTACTTTCGGGCGTGGTGGCGGTAAGATGACATCGTGATTGAGCTTGTCAGCAGAACTGAAAGAGAAAGTAGAAGGATATGCATTGTTCCTTGTAAGATATTTTGCATGTATCTGTGTATTCAGAGATGGTTTGTCCATTTGTCCACTGAGAAATTATAAACTAGGGGCAAGAGGGAGGAAAAGTACTTAAACATAGTTTATGAAGCCACTGTGTCTCAGGCTGGCTTGTCCCAGGAGCCCCAGCTGCATTTGAACTGAGGCTGCTTCAGTCCTGCAGGAACAGGATCATCTGTCTCGGGGGTGGGCGGATGTTTTTATACACAGCCAGGGAGTCAACACTGTCGGTTCTGTGGGCTATGTGGTCTCTGCCATAAATAGTGCAGAAGTGTGGCTATGTCCAGTACAGCTTTTAGACACAGAAATCTGAATTGCATATAATGTTCCGTGTCAAGAAAGTTAGATTTTTTTTTTTTTTAACTATATAAAAACATGAAACGTATTCTTAGCTCACAGGCCATGGAGAAGCTGGTGGGGATCAGACCCAGCTCCTTAGCTGGCTGGGCTGGGGAGGGAGCGGTGACAGTGGCAGCTGAGTAGCTACTCACTGCTCAATGTAGAAAATACGAGAACACAGGACTTGGCGATCACAGCCCGCAGAACCGTCATGGGCGGCAGAAGCCTTAGGGATGCAGTTTCTTGCCCACGTGCTCAGTTCATTTTCTGTTGTCTTTCTGCATTTAATTCACGTGGAAGCATGCTTTATAAAATGAATTATCAGAGAAACAGATGGGCTGAGATTTTCAGAAATGGCCCCTTGTGACCAAGTTTTGCTGTTTCGATGACAGTGCTTTGAAGATCTCTTTTGAGGATGAGCAGTCTTTTTTTTTTTTTTTTTTTGAGATGGAGTTTTGCTCTTCTTGCCCAGGCTGGAGTGCAGTGGCACAGTCTCGGCTCACTGCAACCTCTACCTCCTGGGTTCAAGCAATTCTCGTGCCTCGGCCTCCCAAGTAGCTGGGACTACAGGCATACACCGCCACGTCGGGCTAATTTTTGTATTTTTAGTAGAGATGGGGTTTCACTATGTTGGCCAGGCTGGTCTCGAACTCCTGACCTCAGGCAATCCACCCACCTCAGCCTTCCAAAGTGCTGGGATTACAAGCATGAGCCACTGCGCCTGGCCTGTGAGCAGTCTTTTAATCAGGAACAAATCTAATAGGAGAGTTAACTGAAGTTGGCCCACAGGATTCTGAGCTGGACAGTGCCTCCCTGAAGGCTTGCCACCTTGGGACGCCCTGGTTTACTGGGGTGTCTTGCGGAAATGCAGAAGGCAGTGTGTGGGCCTTGGGCCTTTCTGGCAGCTGCCCGGGTTTGGCCAGGCCCTGCCTCCCCTCCCCACTGCCGACCCCTGGTCCCCTTCCTCGTTCCACTTGCATTCGGGGGTGTCTGCTGTTCTGAGAACATTAGAACTGGGAAGAGAGGTGGAGTCACATGCATTCTTGGTGGGCATTATTCTTAACTTTTGTATCCAAGTTCATCCCCCTTCTTCCACTGTGGCATTGCCGTTCTAAGCAGTTACCCCATGCGTGCTGCTGAGGAGCTGCTCACCGGAGGCGAGGAGCTGCTCACCGGAGGCAGGCAGCAGCCCCGGCACTGCCCCTTGCATTAGGTCTTGTGTTTGATGTGCTCTTGTGAATTTACTTTGTCGGAACAAAATATTTACATGTTGGGTTCAGGAATCTCTCCTTTTAGCTCCCCATCTGGCTATGAAATTCAGGAAACCTGTTCTCCCGTTGCCTAGTAATCGCCCCATGTAGGTGTAAATTGTGACAAAGTGCATCTGACCACTAATGGGCCCCCTCGGTGACCCCAACACATTCACAGCAGTGTTAAAAATGGCCTGTGTTTCGGAGATGCTGGCTGGCCTTTCAGTGCTTCCCAGGAAGCCACATGGCCTTTCCCTCTTCAGATGCCTGAAGGGAGTGCTTTGAGACAGGGGATGTGCTGGGAATGTGGGCGGCCTCCCTCCGGCCCTGGGGCCCTCTGCGGACCTGGGCTCCCTGGTGAGCACTGCAACCTCCCTGGGCGTTCCCTCCGGCGCCAGCGCCACTGCAACATATAGACCCGAGTGCTATTGTATTTTGGCTTGGTGTGTATGCTTTTCATTGTGTAAAATTGCTGTTCTTTTGCCAATTTAAGTGATTGTTTTGTTTACTGTAAGTTTGAAAATAAAAATTAAGAAAAAAAATTCCAATTGACTGTGCTGTGGTTGGAGACTTTATTTACCAAGATGTTTACTCTTTCCTTTCCCCTCCCATTTTGAGGAGCTCTGTGACTCCTCCTCTTCCCCTAATGCTTTGTAGTCTCTTTTCTGTCATAATAAAGCTACATTTTCTCTGAAAACTGGCCGGTTTTCCTTTTATTGACACAAGCAGCCGAGGAGAGGGTGGCAGGAGGGAGAAGAGCAGCCAGGGCAGACCGGCCTGCATGGGGGCGTCCCTGGTCTGAGTCAGTGGCCAGAGCTGCAGCCTGGCTTTGTGCCTAAAGACTTGTCTGGGTGTCAGGAACGCCATGCACTCAGCGTTTCGTCCCTTTCTGTGAGTGGCCTGCTGCTGCTTGAGCCTCGTCCCTCCTTTTTTGGGCAGGAAGGTGACGTCCTGGATTCAGGACAGCCATGGACCTTCAGACCTGAAGCCCTTGACATGCTGAATCCTTGCCAGGCTTGGATTACAAGACCCAGGCTGTGGTTATGTGCATTTTGTAGCAAGCTCCCTGCATGGAGAGTAGCAAATGGATAGAAATACTGTCATCAGTGGAGAAAAGATGTGAACAGCTATTCAAGTGCATCATTCTGTGACAGGTCACGAGGCCATGGTGGACCTCGATGACATCCTCTCCCAGCCGCCCCCACATACTTCCCCTGCCCTCAGCGGGTCAGGAGTCTCCTGCTCAGCCTCATCTTCAATTCTGAAGCCTCTGAGTTCTGAACAGTTCTGCCCCCTCCTTTTTCAGATGCTTCTGTGGCAAACCTTTATGGCAAGTTATTTGACTTCCTTTACATGGAAACACCAAGAACACCAGAGAACACTTCGGGTTTCAGACTTAGTTCTGTCTCCTCCTATTAAATAGAACCATTGTTACGTCGCCTGGGGGAAGCTTCACTCTGCCTGGGTCCTCGGACCTTCCAACCAGCAAAGCTCCATTTCTCCGGAACAGGCGTAGGAAAACTTGGAGACATTTGGGTACAATACTCAACATCGTCCACTTTCACACCCTCACTCTCACAACTACACCTTCTGGTTGTGGGAGAGTCAGCACCATACAGTGGTTTCCAGTAGAAAGCATAACATTCATCTTGTAAGACAAACCACCACTTAAGCATAACCGGCGATCGTAAGCCCAGTTGCTTTCAGGTGGCGGCTGACATAGTGAGAAGTTAGTTCCCTGGTCAGGGGCCACGGCTGCATATCCCTCACTGTGAATGGGGTACCCTGGTCGCAAGCAATGCCCTGTGGGCTGCTGTGATGGCAACAGGCAGGGCCGGCGAGTCTGTGTCCAGGTAGGGGCTCCCTGCAGTGAAGGCCGATCTCAGCCCTCTCCACAGTGTGGGCAGCCTGCCCATAGGTGGCCAACCGGTCCTGGGAAACAGTGATCGACACCAAGTCTTACCAGGGATCGACACCAAGTCTGTCATCAGCAGATGGGGCACTCGGCAGTGGTGTTGGCCTGGTCAACCTGGTCAGGGCACGAGCAGGATGCTGAGCCTTTTCCCTCCCATGTCTGTCTGATGGCCACTTTGTCCATGGGTCCATCCAGCAGTTGTGGTGGCTGGGGAAAGGAGCTGACTTCATCCACCTGGCATGCCGTTTTCCCCACCTCAGGATCAAGAGCATCCTCTGCAGCAGTTCTCTTTGGTGGGAACATGGGAATGTGGATGAAACTGTCTTCACAGTGTGAGCTGCTGAGGCAATGACTGTAGGGCGCCTCTGCCCTCTGGGAAGCCCGGCTGGAAGGCACTTGGCAGTGGTCCCTGCTGTGGCTGCGGCAGGGGCTAGGTGGCAGGACAAGGCTTCCAGGAGGGAGATGGTGTGGCAGGCGGGGCCTCGAAGCCTCCAGGTGCCATGTTGGCATAGCAAGCTGGGGCACTCGGGGCACCGGTGGGCCAGTCTCCGGGGTGCAGACTGCCTGCACTGCAGCAATGAGGCTGGGAAAGGGCAGCAGTGTTCACAGCTGTTGACCCCCTTGAGCCAGCCCCCCACATCCTCATCACTGCACGGGCTCAGCGTCTCTGGCCTGGCTTGCCCAGGTTCTCCGATGTGAATCCTTACAGCATCAGGGCTCACAGTGCCCTGGTCCCCTACGTGGTCACCTGGGGGCCCGCGGTGCCCCTGTCCTCCTAGGACTGCAGTTGAAGCCAGGCCCCTTGGCCTGGGACTCAGGACCTGGGGGATGGGCTCTGGCCCACAGGTGGAGTCAGAGGCCCCAAGGGCCTCTCCGGGGCTGAGCCCCACAGGCCTGGGCCTCTGGAGTCCTAGGGTCCCCGTGTGGCCCCCTGGCCTGAGGCTGGCTGGCTGGGGCTGCAGGGCCCCCATGCTCAGCCTTCCCTCCAGAGGCCTTAATGGGACCAAGTTCCCCACTAAATGGGATTTCCCAAGGCCCAAAGGCCAAACAATAAAATAGCAATAAAAACCAAGGTCCAGCAGCCATCTGGGGCTGTAAGGCAGCTGGGCGGGTACCGTCTGGGCTCCTTCCATTCCAAGTTCTTCTTCTACCGAGGGGGGTTTGCAGGCAGGCGCCACCTTGCTGCTGGGGGGGTCTCTCGACCTGCGTCTTCTCTGTCATAAGCCCAGGCAGGGCCTGGTGTCAGGGTCCCAGGGGGTTTGCTGGACCAGGCCTGGCCTGTGGTTCCAGAGCTGCCCAGGTAAGATGTTGGAAGTGACAGGGGCACAGTAGCCCTGTTCAAAATTGTAGCTGGGGAACCATGGGCTCCCAACGTCCAGGTCTGTCGGGCGCTGTGGCATAGAGTTCCAGCACAGGCATTTTCATATACAAGGCCTGACCTCACTGGGTGACAGGCTGGCCTCATCTTGAGCCTCTGGGCCCCTCACAGAGTGGCTTGCTGCCCTGGGTTCTGGTGAAGCCGCCTTGTGCTGCTGGGCCTCAGCCTCAGCCTTGAGGACAGCCCAGTCAGGCCAAGCTGGGGGAGGACAAGGCTTTTGTCCCGGAGGGACTGATGGCATGAGTCCCTGGAGCTGAGCTGGTGGGGTGGGGAGAGCCAGCCTGTCCCCCTCACATAGGGGCCCAATGCCAGGGGACGCCCTTGAGGATGCTCACTTGAGTTCTGCTGGAAAAAATGGACATGGTTGGCATCTTCACTGAGCCCATGGGGCCTCTCCAGGGCTGGGCCCCACAGGCCTGGGCCTCTGGAGTCCTCCAGGTCCCCGTGTGACCCCCTGGCCGGACACTGAGGACGCCCCTGCAGGTTGCTGATCCCAGGGTGAGGGCTGTGTGCAGCCTGGGGTGGGGGAGCTTTCAGGGAACCTCAGGTCGCTCCTGAAATGGTCCCCAGGGTACCGGCTGGCTCGGGGCTTCCTGCCTCACGCCCTCATCTCAGGGCTGTTCAGCAGCCCGAGTCAGAACTCAGGTGAAAGGGACCTTCACTATCACCCACCCCCTTGCCACCTCGCATGGGGTCTGTCTCCACAGTGGGTGGGAAGTGAATGGGCACGGGTTTCCCTCTCTCCTCCAGGCCGTCCACCCCATGCCAGGGCTGGACCGATCCCACGCCCGGCTGAACTCTTGGTTCTGGCTCTGGGTCAGGGCATCCCCCCCGTGCCCTCTGCCCAAATCCTCTCTGGGTCAGGGACACTGATTCTCTTGTCCACCTGGTTTGTTGTCTTGACACCCCTGTTGTCTTGACACCCTCGGAGGGGCACTCAGGAATGAGGGGTTCCTGCTGCTTGGAGGTGGGGGCAGTGACTTCCACACCTGGATCTGACTGCCCCAGTGCCCTTCAGGGCCCTTTGAGAGGGTGATGGGGACAATGTGGAAAGTGGGGGAAGGAAGTCAGGGGTCCTGCCCACAGCCATTGCCAATCTGTACCTCATGGCCAGGACACATGCGCTCAGTGCCTGCCCTGAGGGCTGGCAGACCCATTTTATTTCCTTAGAGTAGAGGAAGAAGGCCGGTGCGGTGGCTCACGCCTGTAATCCCAGCACTTTGGGAGGCCGAGGCGGGCGGATCACAAAGTCAAGAGATCGAGACCAGCCTGGCCAACATGGTGAAACCCGGTCTCTACTAAAAATACAAAAATAAGCTGGGTGTGGTGGCGTGTGCCTGAAGTCTCAGCTACTCGGGAGGCTGAGGCAGGAGAATTGCTTGAACCTGGGAGGCCGAGGTTCCAGTGAGCCGAGATCAACTCACTGCACTCTAGCCTGGCGACAGAGCGAGACTCTGTCTCAGAAAAACAAACAAATAAAAAGAGTAGAGGAGGAAGAGATGCAGGAGGAAGACCAGGTAGGAGGGCTGGTGGGGCCAGGGCACTCCCCACCACTGACTGTCCCAGAGGGTGACTCGGGAGGGGACCTGGTGCTGGGGCTCACCTGGGGGTGACAGGTCCCAGTGTTTCCTTGAGTTCCTTCATGGAGGTTTGAAGGTTCCTGAGGACCGCGTTGTCCTCCAGCGCCCAGCTCTGAGACAGTCGCTCCTGAAACTCCCAGACGGTGCTCTAGCAAAGCTTCATGAGGCGCTCTAGGGACAGGGTGGGCATCAGGCTGGGAGGGTTCCCTGCAGGGGATCGGTGTCCGCTCCCTGTTTCCACCAGGCCCACCTCCCACTGGGTGATGCCAGGTCCTTTTTGGCCACCCCAGGGTCCGGCTGTGCACAGGAGGCCACCGCTGGGGGAGGCCGGGCAGGGAAGCGCTCACCACACTCCTGACTTTCATCTCGGTCATGTACAGGGTGGGCTCAGTGTCATCATGCCTTGCCCAGCCCACCAGGCCAGACCCCTCCTTGAGACAGAGCAGAGAGTCACAGGAACAGTGTAAGGACACGTCCCTCAGGCCAGCCGGGGTCTGTGCCTCGTGCTCCCCAAGGCACCCTCGGGCACACGGGACTTACCCCTGTGTATTTTGAATGATGCATGCGCCATGGCCATCAGTACCCGCTCGCCCTCCAAGACGAGCACATCCCACAGTTACAGGGTGAGCCCGAAGGATTTCGTGAGGACAGCAAGTGTGGGAGGACCTGTCTTTCTGGGCTGGGATCGGAGGCCTGAGCAGAGCCCCCTGGGGTTTCAGTCCCCTGGAGTGCTGGGGACCCCTCTCCATGGGATGAGACCCCCCTATAAAGCTGGGTCAGACCAGGTCCTGCAGCTCCTCATGGGGGACACACCTCAGCAGTGATGTGGCTTCTGGAAGGAGGGGCTTCCTGAGGACTTTGGGCTTCCTTGGGTCCTCCCAAGTCGGGTCCTGGCCCAGTCTGCCCATAAGGCTGGGCCTAAGCCCTGGCCTCTGCCATGGGATGCCCCCTCTCAAGCAGGGCCTGGTGTGTGTGTCATGCAGGGACCTGCCTGTGCCTCCTACGGGCTGGGGGTGAGCCGAGTCCTCCTGGTGGAGCTGGACCCCTGGGCTGCGGCAGCTGGGCACTGTGTTCATGGGCTGGGGTCTCCCTGTGCCTCCTTGCTCCATCAGTGCAACACCGGAGGAGCCACTGCAGCATGAAACCATCAACGCACAGCCCTTCCTTGTCCTAAAGGGAGGGGCAGAGGTGCTCAGGGCCCCTTGAGTTGCCCTGCAATCCTCCCTTCCAGGCCCCTGCAATCCTCCCTTCCAGGCCCCTCTGCAGACCCTTCCTCAGGGGGCAAAGCCCAAGGGTCTCCCAACACATCTATGCACGACGCCCGGTGGACACACTTCCCTTAGCCCTGCTTAGCCAGAGCTCAGCCCTGCTCCCAGCGCCTCTGGATCCTCTGGGGCAGGAAAAGGACACCCAACTTCGAATTCATGGAGAATCCCCATCCCAGGTCGGGCCGTGGCTGGGACTCGGCCTCTTGCCAGCCCCATGAGGGGCTCGAGTCTCCCCTGGCCCATGGGACCCAGGGTGTCGTTCACTCACCAGGCGTCTCATGATCTTCGGGAAGGACTTTGCAGCACCTGCTCCTGGTGCGATAGGCGCCTCCGGAGCCAGGCAATATTTGGGCTGTAGAATACTGAGAAGCCCCCGACCCATCACCCCATCAGAGCCCACGCCCAAGATGTGGAGGCGTCAGCTGGAATTGCTGGGTAGTGGCAGGGGACCCCGGGCCCCAAAGCCTCCCTCTCTACCATCCAGTGATCCCACCACACAGCCTCAGCCCTGAGGAGGAGGGCCCTGGCTGGAAGCGCTGCCCAGTGGCTTCCTGGGTCGAGGTGCCAGGAGGACAGGCCTGCCTCTGACACCATGAGGCAGGGCTGAGGCAGGTGGGTGCCAGCAGGGAGAAGGGGGTGGGTGCTGGGGTGCTGGATGTGGGGTCAGGCTAGGGGACATGGGATGGGCAGACATTGCTATCTGGGCTTCGTCGGCCCATTCATGTGCAGGGAGGGTGGCTGGGAGCGCAGCCAGCTGGGAGGCAGGAGGACCCTCAGGGAGGTGAGTGGCGCCTGCACAAAGTCGGGGCTGGCTTTGGGCGACAGAGGGTGGCCAGGGGGAGGTATGGGTCCCTCTGCTGTTGGGGATGAAAAGCGTCTGACTTGAGGTGAGAGGGTCCCTGTCCAGGCCCAGGCTGCTGTGGGACCTCAGCAGGGACATCCTGGAGGCTCCAAACAAGCTGGGATACAAGGAAGACACCTTGCCTGGAAGTTGGGATCACCGGCCAGGGTGGCCGTCCCCTGGCCTTGCTGTGAGAGGCCCGGGGGCAGCTGTCCACCTACCCTGCAGGGAGTGCCTCTGACTGTCCAGCAGCTGTCCAACACCCAGAAAGCATCTTCCTCCAGCAGATACAGGAGGAGGATGGCGGTGATGCGGCTCGGGTCCCTGTGGTAGCCCACCTCCTGCAAGAGCCAGAGTCACCATGGAAGGATGTCTCCTGGGAGGGCTGAGGCCACCTGGGAGGACTCACGTCACCAGAGATGGCAGAGGTCCTCAGGGACACCTGCCACAGGTCCCCGGGGATTTGGGGTGCAGAGGCTGCACCTCTCCCCTGGCACTCAGAATGAGGACTGAACAGGTCACACATGACTCAGTTGACAAGGAGCCTGGAGGGATTCCTGCAGCGAGCGCCCAAGCTCACATGGCCCGAAAGGGCACAGACAAGGATTGCTCATGCCCCCTATCCTGGGCCAGGCCGGGGAGGCCACTGTGGTAGGCCTGGAGTAGCACCTGTGGACTGCACCCACCATGAGGGCAGGTGGCAGGGTGCTGACCACCACACAAAGGGTCCTGTGATGGCCCAGGGGCTGCCTGCTGGGCACAGGAGAGCAGCTGGGTGCACACCAAATGTGGGCAGCCCATGGAGTCGGCTTAGTGGCTCTTCCTGCCTGGAATGGTCTGGAAAGCAGGGGCTGAGCAGGAGCAACCACCTGGGTGACCCCCTCCCTGTCTGCTGGGCTCCTACGGGGTTCGGGCAAAGGGGAAATTGGATCCCTTCCAGGTTTCTGGTGAAGAAGAGGCTTCCTCAGGATGCAAACTCATTTCATGACAAGAGCCTGGCCCATCAGGCACCTCAGCCACTTGTCAAACCTGTCTCCTGTGAGGACCATCTGCATGCGACCCTGCCAAGCTCCTGGGCCTCGGGGCAACACCAGGAGGGGAAGGTCATTTCTTCGTCTGAGACGTGGTGGTTGGGTGCAGGTGACACCAGGATTCTGGGCCTCAACACCTTTCCATCTCAGTTTGACCCCTTGCGCCGCCCCCTTGCTTGGGTGTCCACGCCAGCAAGTGAGCTTGAGTCCTCCCTACTACATCCTGGTGGGTCACAAACACTGACTTTTCAAGAAGTGCCAACACCCCCGAGAGACACCCATGCCTGTGAATATGGGTTCGTGGCCCAGGAATATCGCTGCCCGGGAATACTCCCAGGGTTATATGCAGAATAGGCCACGAGGATGTCACATAATTCCTGCTGCCTAGAAAAGAGGGAAAAGGGAGTTTTGTTTTGTTGGATGCTGTCAGTTTCATTTTGTCTACAAACCCTGACAACGAACACAATTCTGGGTTCAGATGATCTGTGAGCTCCTCGGGACACCTGAGTTTTTAGGAGTTTTTTCAGTAAAAGCCACATTCCTTGCGATGCAAATATCACAGGGGTGCAGTCGGATCAGTGATCATTTTCACTCTGGTTGATTTTTTTCTTCCCCTTTTTCTCACTTTGCACACATTGAAGTCCAGTCTTCGGGACATGCAGTTCCACGGTTCTTAACTAATGTGCAGACCCTTCCGTCCACCACGGCAGCCCCTCCTGGAGCGACTCCTTCATCCTCATCCCCAGCGTGTCCCCTTGCAGTCTCCCGGCTCTGTCAGTGCCTGGCCATCCTGACCTGTTCTCTTGTCTCTATGCTTTGCCCTTTTCCAGAATGGCCGATGAATTGGAATCCTGTGGTGGTAGCCTGTTTGGTCTGGCTTCGTTCCCTCAGCAACACACATCTAAGATCCACCCATGTTCCTGCGGGCATCAGGGGTTCATTCCTTTTCCTCACCGAGTCATCTCTATCTGAAGAGTGGAACCCCCTTCCTCCCCAGTTCCCATGTGAAGATCATCTGGGCAGCCTCCGGGTATGAGCGACAATCAATCAAGCAGTGAATGTGGCATGCGGGTTTTATTTGCAAGTCAATGTTCAAATCAGTGTGGTCAATATCTGTGACACTTTGGGGACATGTGGTACAAGGCCACGGAGCTTTGTGAGCCACAGCCCATCTGACTTACAAAGTGGCTGTGCCCTGTCGCATTCCCACCAGCTATGGATGAGTTTCCGGGGCCCCGCATCCTGCCTGGTATTTTGGGCTGTCAGTGTTGCCCAGGAAGGCTCCTGAGCCTCGCCATCTTGCCACCTTCCCGTGCGTCCCTACCCTGGGTTGTGGCTCTCATTTCTGTACAGCACCAAGCCTGCCACACCCCCCAAGGGGACACCTCCTCCTGGGCTTAGCCCTGAAGGCCCGCATTCTGAGAATCCTGGGCCCAGGCAAACCTGAGGGCCGGCACTCCACACCCACCCTTCCCGGGTGCCACTCTCCTGGGTATCTGCCTGCCAGGATGTCTTAAACTGATGTTATCAAGCTACAGCGAATAACAGGGATGAGCCCCGGGCCTGAATAACAGGGATGAGCCCCGGGCCTCTCCACTTAGAAGCAGGGACAGTGACAGGACTGAGGGATGGCCTGAGGCTTGTCACCCAAGCAGCGAGAAGGGCGAGGACCCCAGTTTCACGCACTCACCCTGGGACGACTTGGCTGTACTTTGACAGGTCCTTGAGCAGGGCTGGCAGGAGCAGGGACCCCTCCTTCTTGAGGAAGCAGGCCACCACCATCAGGAAGCAGCAGAGGACGGCACACAGGCAGAGCCCCAGCGTGCTGTAGACCAGGGCCAGCTGATCCGCACTCAGCTTCAGCCCCAGGAGAGCTGCAAGACAGCGTGAGACCCCTCTCTGTAGTGCTTTCTCCTCTTCCCCTCCTTAGGCTCAAGCAATCCACATCCCCCCCATCTCCCTGCTGCTGGCCGTCTGGCTCCTGGAGAGGCTGGGCTCCTTCCTGACCCTGAGGCCGGCTGGGATGCCCTCTGGGTCCTGGAGGAGGTTGATCCCTCCCCCGATCCTGGCAGCAACTTCCCAAGGCCTCGAAGCTGGAAACGGGAGCTGGAAATATGAGCTGGGCCTTCTTGTCTCCACTTGCTAGGGCTGTAATAGGGAGAGCGCTGGAGATGGGCTGATGGGTGAATGGACAGATAAACAGTGCTCCAGGGAGCATGTCCCTGGGCATACTGAACTGGGCCCTTCCTCCAAGGAGAAACCTTTCTGGGTGAGCGTTTATAGTCGTCCCTTGGTATCCATGGGGGACTGGTTCCAGGATCCCCCACAGATACCAAAATCCACGGATGTCCGAGTGTCTGATACAAGATGGCCTCGCATTTGCATATAACCGATGCACATCCTTGTGTACAATTAGAGTCATCTCTAGATTACTTATAATACTAAATACAATATAGATGCCATGTAGATGGGTGTTATACTGTATTGTTTAGGGAATAACGACAAGATAAAATGGCTGCTGAGGTTCAGTATAGATGCAACTATTCACTTTCTTTACTGAGTATTTTACAGCCACTGTTGGTTGAATCCACAGGTTTAGGGCACATGACACAGAGGGCCCACTGTGGTTTGAGAGTAGGACAGGCGACATCACACTGAGACCCAGGACTGCAGGTGCCACCAGGTGGGCCTTGGGCATCAGGGCACCTGGCCGCCCTGTGACTCAGGACTTGTGCCTCCAGGTTTGGATGCCAGAGACAGGCCTAGCCCAGGCAAAAGCCCTCCCCTTGGAAGTTCTCCTTATCCCAAAAGCTCTTCCCTGTCCCTGGAGCTGGGCATCCTCTAGGCACTGGGTGGAAGGACAGATGAGCCAGATTTAAAACGACATGTCGAGAAGAGCGAGTCCCACTTTGTGCCGGGCACTTCCCCTACAGCACCCTCCTCATCCTCCCGCTCTGATGATGGACAACTACCCCCATTAAAAAAATTGAGTCTGGACGTGGTGGCTCATACCTGTAATCCCAGCACTTTGGGAGGCTGAGGCGGGCGGATCACGAGGTCAAGAGATCGAGACCATTCTGGCCAACATAGTGAAACCCTGTCGCTACTAAAAATACAAAAATTAGTTGGGCATGGTGGCATGCATCTGTAGTCCCAGCTACTCAGGAGGCTGAGGCAGGAGAATTTCTTGAACCTGGGAGGCAGAGGTTGCAGTGAGCCGAGATCGCGCCACTGCACTCCAGCCTGGCGTCAGAGTGAGACTCTGTCTGAAAAAAAAAAAAAAAAAAATTGAGACAGAATTTGTATAGCATCAGATTTGCCATTTTAAAATGTACAACACATCACAAGGTTGTGCAGCCATGGCCACTAATCTGAGACTATTTTTATCCCAAACAGAAACCCTGTCTCATCAGCAGTCACTCCCCATCCCCTCTCCTCAGCCCCTGGCAACGGCTCATCTCCTTTCTGTCTCTGTGGATTTGCCTATTCTGGACATTTCATATTAATGAAATCATATAACACGTGGTCTTTTGTGCCTGGCTCCTTGCACTTGGCTTCGTGTTTTCAGGGTTCACCACGTCTTGCCGTGCTGTGTATTAGACCTTCGTTCCTCTTTAGGCGGAACGGACAGACACATCTGTTATGCATTCATCAGGGAAAGGGCATTTGGGTTGATTCCACTTTCTGGCTATCATGAATGATGCTGCTGTGAACATTCACATCCACATGTTTGTGTGGACAAATGTTTTCCATTTTCTCGGGTATATACCTTGGAGAAGAATGGCTGGGTCACATGATAACTCTGTTTCATTTTTTGAGGACCTGCTGGACTGTGTTGCACAGCATCCGTCGTTCACACTCCGTTTTACAGATGACAAAACTGAGTCTTTAAGATATTGTTCCCAGTCACAGAGCTGCACCTGGGGGTCGGTCTGACCAACTCCCAGGTAGGTGCTCCAAGCCTGAGGGCCACACAGCGGCCGCAGGGCTGGTGCTGCCCCTCTTCCTCACACACGCTCTTAGATTCAGGAATCTCTAGTCACAGAGCTGCTAGGACTCTTAGGGGTCATCAGTGTCACTCTGACATTTACAGGGGGGAGATGGGAACTTGGGATGAGTTAGTGTCACTCCACCAGCCGGTGGCTTCCTTCATGTCCGGTGCCCAGAGCTCAGAGAGGCCTAAAGGAGGAAAGTAAAGCCCCCAGGACCAGCAAACTTGGTGCCACACACCCAAGGCTTACTTGCTCCTACTCACCTCTGGAATCAAACACAAACTATGCCCTGGAAGCATGAGCAGGGGAGACACTGCCAGCCCTCAGAGCACAGACAGAACACCGGGCTACAAGATATTACTAAGTGAAAATGAACTGGATTGATTCAATCAGGAAGACTAAACATGTGCACACATTTCAAATGTTTCAATGTGAGATTCTGAAACCCAGACCACACTCTGAGGTTGGGGTAGTGAGTGTTGAGAGACTACGCCCAGAGCTCGGTCACCCAACATCACTCCCTTGTGGACTATCTGGGACTCATTCCAGGAGAGTGCTGTGGGGGTGAGGCTGTGCCACTCTGGGCCTCCACCTCAAGAAGGCCTGACACCCTTGGTTTTTGTTCCCTTAGGAGCTTTGAGCACCACTCAGGTCGTCCAGGTGGAGAGGCCCCATGAAGAGGGACAGGTCCTGAGATCACCTGGAGGAGAAGCGAGGCCTGACCATCGCAGCATCAGAGCCAAGCCTCCAATGGCTCCATCCCCAGGACCATCTGCTCGAGAGACCCCAAGCAAGAGCAGCAGAAGATACACCCAGCTGAGCCCCGCCACCCCACAGAGCCATGCAAGGCCACATGATGGTCATTTTTAGGGCACTGAGTTTGAATGACCAGAACAGAGACTCGCTGCTCTTGAGGACATGAAGAAGGTGCCCCAGCTTCTCATTCCTCTCTGCCCAGGCCAACGATCCAAGGCTTTCTGTGGAAAATGAAACATAGCTCTTGCCTGGCCCCTAGGATACACATGTGATTCAAAATCCCTAGCCTAAGAAAATCAATGCAAATTAGAACTAAGAAAAATATCACTTTCTACCTGTCACGCCAGGAGTGGGAGCACAGGCACCTTGCATATTGGTGGTGGGGTGGACTCTCAAGGGCCATTTGGAACCACCCCCCACCATTTACAACATACCTCCCTGGCTCCCCTTGCTGCATCAGCTTCACTTCTAGGGCTGCATCTCCCCCAGCACACAAATCGTATTCCTCCAACATTGTTCAGGTTGCAAAAGACTGGATCCAGCCTAGCCTTCCATCTACAGGGGACGAAGGGTTAAATGCAGCATGGCACGTTCCCGAGAGGGAATACCACACAGTCACTCCAGCCAATGAGGCAGGGCCATGTGTCCTAAGAGGGAACATCCCCAAGAAATGTGGGGTGAGAATAGCCAGGCAGGCACTCTGATGCCACCCCAGTGGAAGGCAGACAAGGAGCTGTAAATAAACCTTGCTTGAGATTATGTGAGAAAGGACAGGCGGGAATCCACGGCATGGAGAGGCCCTGCCCTGCGGCTCACTGTCTACTGTTCCCCAGGACCAAAGGGGCCTAGTCGCAAGCTTTTGCCAAAAAATAAAAATTAAAAAAAATTGCTCATTCTCTAGACTTGTCTGAAAATCAAGTCCAGGGGGAAGCGTCCCAGAGGTGCAGTTTGCAGGTGTTACCACCAGGAGGCAGCACCCACAGTTTCCGAGGCCTTGGGACCAGGCGGGCTGGCACAAAGTTTATTTCTACGCTTTTTCTTTGGTTTTTCAAACTGTTTTCAAAGCCATTTCTCACCCAAAAATACTTTCCCCAGCCTGCTGCGGCTCCCAGCGCAGGCTCGGGTCAGCCCCCTAGGCAGCACTGGGACTTGTCATTTAGGGGTGGGCCTGGCGGGGGACAGGGAGGGGGCAGGAGGCTAGGGGGCTATGGTTCTGGATGTTTGATTCAGCCGCCTTCGCCTTCAGTGTCTGCATCTGCAGAGTGGGGCCCGATACCCCTCTCTCTCCACAGACGGGCTTGGCTTTAGCAAAGGTCCCTGCAAACATGCAAGAGGCAGGGGACCTGGGTAGAAAGTTCCAGCCAGTGGCCATGCACTCACACCTTGGGGGCCCAGCCAGCAAGGGGAGCCTGGTGGCAAGGTGGGCAGGGGTGGGCAGGGGCTGCTGGACCTCTTGCCCGGCCAAGGTTTCTGCCACCCTCCTCGGGGGTCCTGGGCTGCAGGTCCCTGTGATAGTCCCCATTTCCTAGTCCCTCTGCTCTGCAAGCATCTCTCCTTCCCTCCCTGTGCTCTTGGCGCCCTGAACATTCCAGGTGTGTCCCTGACACATGGTGGGCTGCCAATGCTTAAGAGGGGCTTTTCTATGTGAGGTACAGCCTCCCTGTGAAGGTCATCACAACCTCCAAATGTGCACACCTTCAGGCCTTCCCTGCAGAGGACTCTATGTCCTCTGGGTGTCTGTGTATGTGCATGCACGTGCGTGTGTGTGTACACGTGCGTGTGCGTGCATATCCGCATGTGCGTGCATGCATGCGCAGGTGTATAAGTTCAGGAAAAGGCAGTAGGGCAGGCTGGGTGTAAGTCTCCCATTTGGTGTGTGGCCTTGGACTGAAGCGGTTTCCAGAGTGTCACCTCCTTCTCTCCTTTGGGCCTGGGGTCCCTGGGTCTTTCTGGGGCCACCTCTCTCTAAGGCGAACCTCCATCCTGCTGGTGGTAGGGACACACAGACTTCAGCCCCTGTTCCCAGCACCCAGATCACGCCCATCAAAACAAAGCCTCCCTGGTCCCCACATCTGACTCCAGCTTCTTGTGCAGCATCTCCTTAGGGGCGTTCCTTCACCCCCGCAACACTGGCCCACCCTCTCCCCTGTGGTTCTGTCCCTGCCTTTGTAGGTCCCTGGACCTTGGCTTCAACCCCAAGAAGCAAAACCGGAGCATCCTGCTGCCCCCTTGTGAGGGCACACGGTACAGTCAGGACAAAAGCAAAAGCACCCTTCCGACCCAAGATACACAAATGCAACGCAAACCAGGAGGCCTGCAGCCAGGGCCACCCCATCTAATTCTAGCACCTAAAATAAGTGACATCTTGAGCAGTTCCTGGAGCAAAAGCAATGTGACTCCAACCCCCGACTCCCACCCCGGCAGAGCTGAGCTAAGGTCTCAGTGGAGCATTGACTTGAAGCTGCCATCCAGGCAGACTCCTGGAGCCCCTGCTCCTACTGGCCACGGCGCTTCCTCTGCTCTCAAGGCTACCATGATTCCATGTCACGTTGGGGCTCCCTGGCACGTCCTTCCTCCCCATGATCGTGGGGCTCTCACTCACCCCATGTCTGGCCTGACCATAGTGTGCACTGGCTTCCAACCCCCTGGCATCAATTCAACCACTTCTGATTTCTTCCAGATGGGGCCGGGCCCCCCAGACACCAAGGAGGTCCTCAAGGGTGGTTCTGTGCTGCTCTTGTGCACCCACACCCCACCCCTGCCACATTTGTATCTGATTAGGTTCTCATGAGCCAGAGTAAAGGGACGGACAAATGATGCATCTAAGCAGGGAAAAAACAGGGCAGAGGAAGGGTCCAGTTTGTCAGCCTTTGTCAGCCTCCCAGGCAGTGAAACAGGGCTCCTAGCCCACAGTCCCATCATGCCCCTGACTGGAGCCACCAAGGGCAACCTCAACTTGGGGGCACCTGGAAATGACCCTCTATAGCATCCCCTGACCTCCTTGTGGCAGAGCTGGGGACATATGTAGGCGTCTTATGATGTCCCTTCTATGTGCCGTTAAGTACGACCTTCTAGAACTTTCTTTGTGGACACAGCCCTGCTGGAGCTGCTCTGACCTCCCCACCTGCTCTTTCTCCATGTCTCTGTGGGACCCTCTTCCTCTTCCGACCCCTCAAATGCAGATTACCCCACCTAGAACCTTCTTTTCTGTCCCTTTCTCTCGTTACACCTCCCAGTCCCTACACAATCTTTTCCATTTTTGTGACTTCAACTGCCACCTTCTAGGCCAACACAATCTAAACTCTCCAGGTAAAAGGCTCCCCAGAACTCTGAACCCACATGACTGACCCCAAGGCTGGCATCACCCTCACGTGGAGGGGGGCGGTTCCTAGCTCGGAGCTCCTGGTCTGTACGGAGTTCCTGCCCTGGCAGGCGACCCTGTCCCTCACCCTATGTAGTGAGCTGAACGGTGCCCCCCGGCCCAAGGATATGCCCCCTGCAAATGTGACTTTATTTGGATAAAAGATTCTTTGCAGACATATAAATACAAGGATCTGGAAACGAGAACATCCTGGATTAGGGTGGGCCCCAGATCCAGTGACAAGTGTCCTATACGAGAAGAGAAGGCAGAAGACATAGGCACGGGAGAGAGGCCATGTGAAGACAGGGGCAGAGATGGATGTGAAGGGGCCACCAGCTCAGGAGGCCTGGGGAAGCCACCAGAAGCTGGAGGAGGCAGGGAAGGATCTGCCCCTGGGCTTTTAGTGGGGCGCTGCTGACTGTGGAATCTGACTGGAGTGAGTCCTGCTGACGTGGAATCTGACTTCTGACCTCCAGTCTGGAGAGAATCGGTCAGTGTTATTTTAAGCACCTGGCACGTGAACACTATCACAGCCCCAGGAAGCGAATACAGCCTGTCCCAGGGGGGGCATCCACCCAACGAGGGGAGTGGACCCTTGAGTCCCGGGCGTGGTTCTGTACTTCACAAACTCCAAGTCACTGAGGCTCCACAAGGACCCTGCGAGATGAGAGCCATTATGTCACTACAGGGCCTCTCCCTCCAGTTCTAATCTCATGCCAGTGCACTGTTCCTTCATCCCCCTTCTAGGTCCTTGTCATCTCTGGTTCCCATTATTGCCAGAAACAGCCTTTCACAGAGCCCCTGCTGCCATCACCACCATCCAGGAGCAACAGGGTGCTCTCCCAACAGCCCTGCTCTGACCTCTCTTCCAGTGGCCGCCCCTGCCCCCAGCAGGACATCGGCCTCCCAGCCTGGCACGTGGAGCTGTCACCTGGTTCCTCCTGGTGCCATCTCCAGCCGCCCCTGAATGCTTACTCTTCCCAACTCAGTCCTCTGCAGCCCCCATATGGAGGAACAAGGTTGTGCCCTTGGTGCTCCTCCTCCCCCTCTACCAGGCAAATGAGTAGCCCCACTCGCTGGGGCAGGCTCCGTCCCCTCAGGGAGACGCAGACGCTCCCTGCACCTGCCCGTAAGCCTGGACAGGGAGCTCCTCATGTCAGCCTGGAGTCGTGGCAACAGAACCCCAGGCCAGTCAACTCTCCTAATCAACATCTCAAGCGGGGGCCGGGCGCGGTGGCTCAAGCCTGTAATCCCAGCACTATGGGAGGCCGAGACGGGCGGATCACGAGGTCAGGAGATCGAGACCATCCTGGCTAACACGGTGAAACCCCGTCTTTACTAAAAAACATAAAAAACTAGCCGGGCGAGGTGGCGGGCGCCTGTAGTCCCAGCTACTCCGGAGGCTGAGGCGGGAGAATGGCGTGAACCCGGGAGGCGGAGCTTACAGTGAGCTGAGATCCGGACACTGCACTCCAGCCTGGGCGACAGAGCGAGACTCCGTCTCAAAAAAAAAAAAAAAAAAAAAAAAAAAGACATCTCAAGCCATTTTCAGTCCAGCTTGGGAGCCTGCCCTGCTCTCCCCACGAAGCCCCATGTGTGAGCAGCAGGTGGATTTTATTAAATGTTCATAATATGTGTGAATCCCTCGTAAATATTTGGAAATAACTGAAAAAAACATATTGATTCAACCTACCCATGAACATGGGCTGTGTCTCTCTTTGTTGGTGTCATCTGTGATTTCGGCGGTGTCTGTAGTTTTCCTCGTAGAGGTCTTTCACAGCCCTCTTGCTGTGTGTGTGGAAGGCCTTTCTGTGCCCTCTTGGTGAGCGTGTGGAAGTGTCTCCACCTTCAAAGCAGATCTGGGGTGGGGTCCCCCCTGCTTCTGGATGTAGAGTGACCCCTACACTCCCGCAGGCTGGGAGTCCCAGAGGAAGGGATTTAGCTCAGCCTCCAGCACAGAGCCACTCACAGCCTTCCCCGCCCCTAGCAGCACCTGTGAATGCTGTTGCCTCTGCCTGGAACCCCCCGTCCCCATCATGTAGTTTCAACATGGTTGCTTTTATTTATTTATTTATTTTTTTGAGACAGAGTTTCGTTCGTTAGCCAGGCTGGAATACAATGGCCGGATCTCGGCTCACTGCAACCTCCGCCTCCTCCTGGGTTCAAGTGATTCTCTTGCCTCAGCCTCCCGAGTAGCTGGGATTACAAGTACCTACCACCACGCCTGGCTAATTTTTGTATTTTTAGTAGAGATGGGGTTTCGCCATGTTGGCTAGGCTGGTCTTGAACTCCTGACCTCAGGTGATCCACCTGGCTCGACCTCCCAAAGTGCTGGGATTACAGGTGTGAGCCACCACGCCCAGCCCATGGTTGCTTTTTGAATGAGCAGTTCCAGCACACAGAGCTCATGATCCCCTCAAAATGTATTCTCCCAAATCATCCTCACAGCAACTCCATGAGGTGAACAACCTCAGACTCACAGAACCGACAGGCAGTAGCTTGCTCCAGGCCACACATCTGGTAAGGGACATAACTCGGGGTCTGGCTCCACATTCCACACCCCTGCCACAGCCTGCCCTGTCCTCCTCGGGGAAGCCTTCCCCTTCCCATCTCACCTGCAGCTGGGTTACGTGGCCTCCGTGCACTGAGAGGAATGTGTCACCTGCATGGCTTGTCCACGGCCTGGCCTTCCACAAGATGGTGAACTCCACCGGTCTGGGACAGGACCTGCCTTGCTCTCTTCCCTCCCCACGCCCAACAAGCCCACCACAGTTCCAGGTCTCACTAAGGAGTGGCAGCTCTCAGTGGGATGTGAGAGAAACCTGGAGTTGGGGTGAGGTGGGGCCTGGCAGGGCTGGAGAGAAAGGACAGCAGAATTCAGGGAACCCATGAAGCGGGCAGAGGAGAGGTCAGCCCTTCCACCGTGTGCAGCTACACAACTTGGTTACATGGTGTTCTCTGCTCCCTGTCCTCAAATAGGTCTACCTCTGGATCCCTCCCCTGGCCGTGTGGCTCTGTACTTCCTGTTTGCAATCCACAGCAAGCTCCCTTCCTGCCCCACCAGCCCATGCAGGCATCAGAGGTCAGAACAGAACAGACCTTAGCCCTGGGCTCCTGGAGAAACACGGGGTAGGGCAGTGCACAGCGACAGTCACACAGCCACCAAAAGCCGTGCCATGGCACCAGTGTGGCAGCTGATGCGGGGTGAGGCGTGGTAATGCCGACCCCACTGGCACCAACACGTCCTCACACAGCCCCCTCGTTCACAGCCTGGGGCTCCGTTACCTGGAGCCAAGATGAAGATCTGAGGTTCTGCCCAGTGCCCTCGGGGCGTAGCTGATGGTCACGCACAGGAAGTGGCTAACCTTGTCCCAGGGGCGATAGCTCACACCCAAGGAACAACAGCTCTGTGGACGCCACTGGATCATTTTGCGGTTGCAGAGGGGACAGACTCTGGAATCCATAGACTGTGCTCAAATCTCAACTCAGCTGTGCATTCTCTGTGTGACTGTCAGCGAGTCACTCCAAATTTGAGACTCAAGTCTCTTGATCTGTGAGGTGGGTAGGGATGACCCAAAGTGGAATCCATTGCACTGGAGGTGGGCAGGTGGCCAGACACCAGGGCGGCAGGCATGGCCACTTGCATCTGTGGCTGGGCTCTTCAGACCCTCTGTATCCACACTCCCTCCAGGTGAATCTGCGCTTCCCCTCAGGAGAGGCTGTGCTAGAGTGAAATCCAGGTAGTGAGCATAATACCTGATTGGTAGTTTTTCAGCCCTTGGCCCCTCCCTGCCTCCACCCCAGTAGGCCCCAGTGTCTGTTATTCCTGTCTTTTTTTTTTGAGACGGAGTCTCGCTCTGTCCCCTAAGCTGGAGTGCAGTGGCGCGATCTCGGCTCACTGCAAGGTCCGCCTCCCGGGTTCACGCCATTCTCCTGTCTCAGCCTCCCGAGCAGCTGGGACTACAGGCACCCGCCACCGCGCCCGGCTAGTTTTTTTGTATTTTTTTAGTAGAGACGGGATTTCACCGGGTTAGCCAGGATGGTCTCGATCTCCTGACCTCGTGATCCACCCGTCTCGGCCTCCCAAAGTGCTGGGATTACAGGCTTGAGCCACCGCGCCCGGCCTGTTGTTCCTGTCTTTATGTCCATCTGTACACAAGGCTTACGGTTCCGTTTGTAAGTGAGAACATGTGGTATTTGGTTTTCTGTTCCTGCATTAATTCACTTGGGATAATGGCCTCCAGCTGCATCCATGTTGCTGCAAGGAACGTGATTTTTTTCTTTTCTTGGCTATGTAGTATTCCATGGTGTATATGTACCACATTTTCTTTATCCAATCCACTGTTGATGGGCCCCTCGGTTGATTCCATGTCTTTGCTACTGTGAATAGTGCTGTGACGAACACACGTGTTATGTGTCCTTTTGGTAGAAGGTTTTATTTTCCTTTGGGTCATACATACCCAGTAATGGGACTGCTGTGCTAAACGGCAACTGTTTTAAGTTCTTTGAGGAATCTCCAAATTGCTTGCTACAGTGGTTAAACTAATTTACATTCCACCAACAGTGTATAAAGTGTTCCCTTTTCTCTGTAGCCTCACCAGCGTCTCTTGTTTTTTGACTAACAATAGCCATTCTTAACGGTGTGAGATGGTCCCTCATTGTGCTTTTGATTTGCATTTCTCTGATGATAAGTGATGCTGAAATTTTTTCATGTTTGTTGGCTGCTTCTGTGTCTTTTGACAAGTTGTCTGTTCATGTCTTTTGCCCACTTCTTAATGGGGTTGTTGTTTTTTGAATTGACTTCCTTATAGATCACGGATATTAGACCTTTGTTAGATGCAGTTTGCAAACATTTTCTTCCATCCTGTAGGTTGTCTGTTTACACTGTTGATTGTGTGTGTGTGGGGGGATGGGGGCAGGTACAGAAGCTCTTTAATTAGGTCTCACCTGGCAATTTTTGTTTTTGTTGCAGTTGCTTTCATAAATTCTTTCCCAGGGCAGATGTCCAGAATGGCATTTTCCAGGATTTCTCGAGGATTTTTATAGTTTAGGGTCTTACATTTAAACCTTTCATCCATCTTGCATCTATGTTCCTCAGGGATATTGGCCTGTAGTTTTCTTTTCCTGTTGTGTCTTTGCCAGGTTTTCGTATCAGGGTGAAGCTGGCCTTGCAGAATGAGTTAAGCAGGAGTCCCTCCTTGCCATTTTGGAATTAGTTTCGGTAGAACTGGTACCAGCTCTTCTCTGTGCATCTGGTAGAATCTGGTTGTGAATCCATCAGATTCCATTTAGGAATTCCTAAGAACGAGAAGGGAAAAGTTTTACTAAAAAAGTTTATGTGGGCCGGGCACGGTGGCTCACGCCTGTAATCCCAGCACTTTGGGAGGCCGAGACGGGCGGATCATGAGGTCAGGAGATCGAGACCATCCTGGCTAACACGGTGAAACCCCGTCTCAATACAAAAAACTAGCCGGGCGAGGTGGCGGGCGCCTGTAGGTCCGGCTACTCCGGAGGCTGAGGCAGGAGAATGGCGGGAACCCGGGAGGCGGAGCTTGCAGTGAGCTGAGATCCGGCCACTGCACTCCAGCCTGGGTGACAGAGCCAGACTCTGTCTCTCAAAAAAAAAAAAAAAAAAAAAAAAGTTTATGTGGTTCATTAGGCATTGCCAGAGGGAAAAAAATTGTAAAAAGAAAAGGCCAGCGTGGTGACTCACATTTGTAATCCTAGCACTTTGGGAGGCAGAGGCAGGCGGATCACTCGAGGTCAGGAGTTCCAAACCAGCCTGGACAACAAGCCGAAACCCCGTCTCTACCAAAAATACAAAAATTAGCCAGATGTGGTGGCGCGTGCCTGTAATCCCAGCTACTCAAGAGTCTGAGGCAGAATAATTACTTGAGCCAGGGAGGCAGAGGTTGCAGTGAGCTGAGATCACACCACTGCACTCCAGCCTGGTTGACAGAGTGAGACTCTGTCTTGAAAAAAATAAATAAATAAATAAATAATGCCCAGGCACGGTGGCTCACGCCTGTAATCCAGCACTTTGGGAGGCTGAGATGGGCGGATCACAAGGTCAGAAGATCGAGACCATCATGGCTAACACGGTGAAACTCTGTCTCTAATAAAAATACAAAAAATCAGCGGGGCGTGGTGGCGGGCGCCTGTCGTCCCAGCTACTCGGGAGGCTGAGGCAGGAGAATGGAACGAACTTGGGAAGCAGAGGTTGCAGTGAGCCGAGACCGCGCCACTGCACTCCAGCCTGGGTGACAGAGCAAGACTCCATCTCAAAATAAATAAATAAATAAATAAATAAATAAAATAAAAAAGAATTAAAAACAAAGAAAACAAAGGCCTTATGGCTGGAGATGGCCACTTTGAACATGGTAAGAAAGTTCCTGTTGAGTTGGGCATCTGCTAAATGCCAGGCCTCAGAAATGATCTAGTTAATCCTCCCAGCAAACACCTCTTGGTGCACCTGCCCTGCTCTGTGGCATTAGAAAGGACGGGAGGGGGATGCCGTGTGGATCCATAAACACGAGAGATGGCATTTGCCCTGCTCTCGGCCTGTCCTGGAGACACAGCAGGCCTGCCTTTCTCCGGGGGCTGACTACTTCCTTTCCTTTGCAGTGACTTTCCTGTGATAACATCATTTCCCTGAGGCCAGGCCCCAGGGCCAAGGTCCCAAGGGCGGGGCCTGTGTGCCTGATGATGCGGGTTGCCCAGCACCCTGCTGTCCCTGCTTAGCCTGGCATCTCCTGCTCTCGTCTGCTGTCCTGCCAGTTAGCTGCTGCTATGTAACAAGCCATCCCCAAATGCAGGGACGTGTGCTTCCTCCCGAGTCAAGGGTTTGGCTGGGCTCGGCTGTGCCGGACTGGCTCTGCTCCATGTGCCTCTCCTCCTCCTCCTGGGACCAGTGGACTGGCCACGAGCATCCATCTCATGATGATGCTGGAGTGCAGCAGACTGGAGCACGCAGGCCTCTGGCCACCTAGGCTGGGAACTTGCTTTTCATCACTGCCGCTGCATTTCATTCAAGTCACAGTGCCAGTGGATTCCAGGGAGGGGAACCAGACGCCACCTCTTGGTGAAAGGAGCACGCGGGTAGGTTTGTTACACGGGTATATCAGCATCAAGCAATATACCCGTGTAACAAACCTACACGTGTACCTCCAGATCTAAAATAACAGTTGAAATTATCAATAAAATAATAATAGAAATAAATGGAGCCTGCGGCACTGATGGAGGGCAGGTGGTGGCTCTGCTGAGGTGCTCACACGGGTGGGTCTGCTGCTTACTTGTGCCCGTGCTTTGAGAACTGGCGCAGCCTCGGCAGCCTCCAGTACAAGGCTCTTCCTCACAGGGCAGGTCCTTTCTCCTGCTTTCTTCTTGTCCACAGACTTCTGGAAATGTTGCCTACATTTTTATTTTATTTATTTATTTATTTTTAATTTTTATTTTTTATTTTTTGTTTTTTTTTTTTTGAGACAGAGTCTCGCTCTGTCACCCAGGCTGGAGTGCAGTGGCCGGATCTCAGTTCACTGCAAGCTC
>NW_012107042.1:642621-647008 GCF_000951045.1 Mandrillus leucophaeus
CCAGCAAGCAATTCCAGAGTAAGCCAAGTACTTTTACAATATACACATTGAAGACTGTGCATTGTCCTCTAAGTGACCCTGGGAGACAGAAGTGCATGATACTACCAGGTAACACAGACTGACGGGAGCTCTGGGTTTGGCCATATCAAAGTAAAAAAGAAATTATGGTTAAATTCCCAAAAAGCAATCCCTTAAGCCAAGTACTTTTACAATATACACATTGAAGACTATGCATTGTCCTCTAAGTGCTATTTTAGCTGCATTGCATTTTGATGTATTTTTCCTATGTCTAGTTCAAAATGTACTTATTTTTCATTATTATTTCTTCTTTGACCTATGGGTTATTTACAAGTGCATTTCTTAGTTTCCAAACATATGAAGATTTTTCAGTTATCATTTAAAATTGAGATCTAGATTACATTGTTACATAAGACCTTTACTTGCATTTTTCAAGCCTCATCAAGGAGAAATATATTTCAAATCAGCCTAAGGAATGAAGGAGAAAAGCCAGAATCCTCTTTAGCAAGTTGGGGCAGGGGGCTGGAAGGAAGGTGGAAAAGTTCACATGAATAGTGTTTCTTCTCTCTTAATGCTAAATGACAACTACAGCAGCTTACACAAGTATCAGTGCCAAGGCGCAGAAGCCAAGGAAACTAAAGCCCAATCACATTTGCCTTAAGAGAGCACAGCGGACCCAACTTTGAACAGAAATCTGTTTAGGACAATCAATTACCTTATCCAACGCCTCAGAATATTTCCACATGAAAGTTTTTATGGAAAACAGGCAAGTTTCCTTTGTCTTTAGAATAAGGTATTTATGTGAAAATATGGCTCACAGAGATATTTTAAGGATACATTTCAGAGGCAGTGCAGGATAGTGGATAAGAACCCAAATTTCAGAGCCTTCCTCGGCTGTACCATTTGTAGCCAGTGTGGTCACAGCCTCTCCGTGCCTCAGTTTCCTCATTTCCAATATAGAGAAAATAACAGTACTGACTTCTTAGGGTTGTTGGCAGAGCTGAAGTGCCCAGCACAATGCCTGACACATACTAAATAAATGCTCACTTAATGGAAGGCTTGAGTAGAATATTCATTTGAGCCTCTTCACAAAGTAAATACACACCTGTCCTTGCGTATTTGACAGAGTAAAGGAAGGACCTAAAAGATGATGGAGTTGGAATCTGGAGGAAAACTCAGGTGGCCCACATGGGGCCGTCCCCTGCTCTGGCCCTGCCATATCCCCAGAGCTCCAGTGAACTGCACAGGAACTGATACCTCCACTCTTGGCACAGAGTCAGCCCAGCAGTGCTGTCCTTGGGGCTTTCTGTGACCTCCTCCCCTCCTCAGTGGTCCCAGCATGGCTGTTGCAGGTGGTGCCTGAGTGCCCCAGACCACTGACCCTCCCTGCCTGACCTCACACCCCACCCTGCCCCCACCCAGGACTCAGTTTTCCCCACTGCGTTTCCCACCTCCACTCATGCTGCCCTCTCTTCCAGGCACTCTTCCCCCTCATCTGATTTCTGCATTCTGTGGCCTCTTAACAATCTGCCTCTGATGGTGCGTCCTTCAGGGACACCTCCCTACCCCCCCCACCCCCAGCTGAAGGTGGTCTCTCCTGACTGTGGCCTTTTTTTTTTGTTTTTGAGATGGAGTTTCACTCTTGTTGCCCAGGCTGGAGTGCAATGGCATGATCTCAGCTCACGGCAACCTCCGTCTCCTGGGTTCAAGAGATTCTCCTGCCTCAGCCTCCCCAGTAGCTGGGATTATAGGCACCCGCCACCACACCTGGCTAATTTTGTATTCTATTTTTTTAGTAGAGACAGTTTCTCCTTGTTGGTCAGGATGGTCTCGAACTTCCGACCTCAGATGATCTGCCCGCTTTGGCCTCCTGAAGTGCTGGGATTACAGGCATGAGCCACCGCACCCAGCCCCGACTGTGGCTTTCTACCTTGACACGTAGTCATTTCTCCCATAAGAAGACACTGTCCTTGAAGGGCCAAGTCAGATTCCTATTTCCTTGGGGCTGGAGCACTCCATCTATGTTTGTAGGATGAACCAATACGAACATTCTAATTTATTAATGGGTAATGGTTCAGGGCATGATTTAGGAGTCAGAGTCCTGGGTTCAAACCCTGACATCTCTGCTTTTAAGCTGTGTGATCCTGGGTAAGTCACTCAGCCTCTCTGAGTTCCCCTCAACAAGTATTCATGAAGGACCGAACTATGTGTCAGGCACTGTGCTAGGCTCAAGTCAGACATGGTTCCTGCCCCCAGGGAGCTCCCAGTCTAGTGGTTGAGTCAGACGTGAAAGAACAAAACAGCAAACCGTGGCAAGTTCTACCAAGGAAAAGAACAGGTTATGAAAAAGAACAGCAAGCAATGGATAATTTTCAAGACAATCAGGGAAAATTGGATCTGGCCTGAATATTAGATGATGTTAATACATGATTGCTGGCAGTAGCAGGATATTTGGGTTGTTTTACAGATCTTTATAGTCCAGTATCTGCAGGTAAAATGATATGCGGTCTTGGGCTTTGCTTTAAAATACACAAGCCAAAACAACTGGTTGGGAAAGTATGAGGCAAATTTAAACGATCTGTGAATCATTTAATGGGTGCAGAGGGCATCACTGTGCTGTCCTCTCCATGTATCTGTGTGGTAAGTTCTGTAATTAAAAGTTTCAACAGAAAGTAACACTAGCAGTACAAAGGAGGGCCCAGTACTACTGTGTGGTCAGAGGAGACCCCGGATGTTTGGGCTGAGACCTGAAAGTTGGGTACGAGGGAGCCGAGGGAAGATGATAGAGGGAATGCATGCCAGGCAGCAGGAACAGCACGTGCAAAGGACCTGAGGCAGGAAAGAACATGGCATGGTTGACACTGAAAGGAGGCAGTGTGGCCAGAGCGGGAAGGTGGAGGGGTAAGAGGTGCCACACCGTACATCTCCTGCCACCCTCTCCTCAGCCACCTGACTGTGGGGCCAGAGGGTGCTCTGGGGGCAGGCGTGGCGGGTGATCACGCTGTCCCCTGGGCTCAGGTCCCAGAACTCACTGCAGGAGGCTGCACAGGTGCGCTGGCTCTGATGGTTGCACATGGCTTTGCAGGACATGCAGTTGCCCAGTAAGGGGATCCCAGTACTGCTCTTTGGGGCAGGATCCCATAGCCAGCCCTGTTCACAGGCCCTGTGGAGCTGAGAGACCAGGAGCGTGAGGGCAGCTGGCAGGTGGTCGCAGCCCAGCCTCTTGCTGTCCACATTCCCGTAGACATAAGCGCTGTCTCAGGAGCAGAGAGGGCAGACAAAGCTGGCTTCCAACTCCCACTGTGCTGGCTGGAGGCCTAGGGCAGCCACGTCCCCTCTCCAGCCTCAGTTTCCCCATCTGCACATGGTTGTTTTCAGGCCCCCTGCTCTCTCACATCAGCAGGGCCCTGCTCCTTGCCCTCCTTAATGTGCCACGCCTCTCCCTGCCACAGGATCTTTGCACATGCTGTTCCCTTGCATGACGTGCCCTTCTCCCCAGCCCCTGCCCCTTAGCTCCTTATTCCTCCTCAGCCTGAGACCTCTGTCTAAACCTGATCTCCCGGGGAAGCCTTTCTGACTCCCCCTAGAGTAGGACGCAGTCCTTCTTCCGCACACTCGCACTGCCCTTTACTTGCTGCTGTGGTCACTTTCCTCTTCTATGCATGTGGTTATTTGATGCTGGCTCCTGTACTAACTGTGAGCACCATCTGGCAAGGACTGTGCCTAATTTTTTTTGTTCATTGCTGAGTCCTCAGAACCTAGATAGTGCTTAGGATATAGTAGGCGCTCATAGCATGAATGGTTTTTTAAAAGCAGACCAAGTCAGTGCCTAGCACACAGCAAGAACCAAGAAATGTCAATTTCCTTCTTTACTGAAGTGTGAAACCACCACAATGATGTGTGTCAAGTGCACAAAAAGCAGAATACAGCTCGGTGACATTTGATGGATGTATGCACCTGTGTCATTACAACCCACATTGAGATGAAGAACATTTCCTGCACCCCTGAAGACTCCCTGGGGTCCCCTCCCACCCAATGCCCACTCCTAGAGGTGGCTCCTGTTCTGTTGTTACCCCCATAGGTTAATATTGCCCCATCTGGAACTTCCATGTCTGGTTTTGTCGCTCCACGTGGTGCCTGAGACTCACCCATGTGGGCGCTCTCTGCCTGTCTGGTTTTGTGTTACTGTGAGTCTTCCACTGTGTGCAAGCATCACCTTCTCTATCCTTTTCTCATTTCATGACATTTGCTTCCCCCAACAACTTCTTAAAAATGTTTAAAAACGGCCGGGCGCGGTGGCTCACGCCTGTAATCCCAGCACTTTGGGAGGCCGAGATGGGCGGATCACGAGGTCAGGAGATCGAGACCA
>NW_012107042.1:647113-659677 GCF_000951045.1 Mandrillus leucophaeus
GCCTGTAGTCCCAGCTACTCGGGAGGCTGAGGCAGGAGAATGGCGTGAACCCGGGAGGCGGAGCTTGCAGTGAGCTGAGATCCGGCCACAGCACTCCAGCCTGGGCGACAGAGCGAGACTCCGTCTCAAAAAAAAAAAAAAAAAAAAATGTTTAAAAGCATTTTGCAAGAGATGTGTTTGTCCTTTAATGAAAGCTGAGGGAAGAGCAGAGGTGGCTGGGCACCATGGCTCATGCCTGTAATCTTAGCACTTTGGGAGGTTGAGGTGGGAGAATTCCTTGAGGCCAGGAGTTCAAGACCAGCCTGGGCAACATAGTGAGATCCTGCCTCTACAGAAAGATTTTAGAAATTGGCCAGGTGCTATAGTCCCAGCTATTCAGGAGGCTGAGGCAGGAGGATTGCTTGAGCCTGAGTGCTCAAGGCTGAGGTGAGCTACGACCACATCACTGCACTCCAGCCTGGTAACAGAGCGAGACCCAGTCTTTAAAAAAGAAAAAGAAAAAAGACCAGGTGCCTCTCACTTAACACGGCCGCGTAAACACAGGGGTTTATCTTCCTTCCCTCCTGAAACCATGCTAAATGACAGTGAAGTGCATTTGTCTTCAGAGATAAAGGGGATGGCAGAGGTTTCTACAGCAGGGAGATGGAAGGACTGGAGTGCCTGATTGCTCTGAAGATCTCTCATTGTTGATGCCCACAGGGGAAGGAAATTGTTTTGAGTCACAAAACTCAAGGAAGTCTTCAGAATTGGAGGCACCAAGTATCTCTGACAGCAGGGCCTGGGCAGAAGGCGTGAAGCTCTGACAGAGCATTGGTTGGAAACTTACATAAAGAGGGCGTGACCCCAGCACATCCCCATTCCAAGGCAGGCGCCAGTCCGTCACCCACCCGGGCATAAGAGTGGCGTCTCCTTGGACACAGCTGAGGGTAGAAACGTGGTCCTTCCTGGCAACAGGGGGACTGTGAGAATCTTCCTCTTGGATGGTCAGTCTCCCCTCTCCTCACTCACCCCAGCCCCTACCTAAGGAGTGTGGCAACCAGGTTTTTAAAGACACCTCCCTCCCTACCCTGCAACTGGCAGGACATCAGAAGTCTCTGGAAAACAGACCCAAAGGAAAAGACCCAGAGGCACTGACAGCTGGAGATTCCGGAAAATGTCCAAGTCCCTGCCTGATCCTGCTGGAGCAAAGCTTCTCCATCAATGAGCCCATCGGCTTACCCAGAACTTCCAGGCAGCTGTCAGTGCCTCAGTCTGACTTTTGAATCAATGGCCAAGGGTCTCCTGATATGGGAGCACCGCCTCTAGCAGGAAAGCAAACTCAAACCAAATAGAAGACAAACACCCGGAACCAACGAAGACATGCAGGAAACAGAAGCGCATTTTAAAACAGCAGCAGCAACAGTTGAGATCCCCAGACATGTAAGAGAGGACTGTGTATCTATGAAACAAAACAGTGAACGGTTTGTAAAGAACATTCGTAGAACGAATGAGAATTATTAGAAATGATTTCATAGTCAGAATAAAAACATCAGTAGAAAGGTTGAAAGATGTAATCGAATAAATTGTCCAGAAAATAGGAGACAAAAGATATAAAATTATGGAATCATTTCAGGAGCTCCAAAGGTTGGCTAATGATTTGAAGGACATTGGCTTCCAGATTGAAAGAGTCAATCAAGCATCAGTGCAATACGGTCTCACAAAGTAGGATACATCATCATGCAATTTAGAAGCACGTAACCCCAGCACTGTGGGAGGCCGAGGTGGGAGGCTCACAAAGTCAAGAGATTGAGACCATCCTGGCCAACATGGTGAAACCCCGTCTCTACTAAAAATACAAAAAATCAGCTGGGCGTAGTGGCAGGTGCCTGTAATCCCAGCTACTCAGGAGGCTGAGGCAAGAGAATCGCTCGAACCCGGGAGGCAGAGGTTGCAGTGAGCTGAGATCGCACCTCTGCACTCTAGCCCGGGCGACAGAGTGAGACTCTGTCCCAAAAAAAGAAGAAAAAAAGAAAAACTGTTCAGTCTCCTCAGCCAAAAGAAAAACGCAAATCAAACCACGGTGAGACACTACTACACATTACCCACATGACCTCCAGTAAAAAGACTAACACACTACCAGGTATTGATGAGAATGCAGAGAAATCGACCTCTCATAAATTGCTGAAAAGACATGAATTATACAGATACTTCAGTCATCTGTTTGGTACTATCCTGGAATGTATGCATACCCCATAGCCCAGGAACTTCATTCCTAAGTATGTAACCAACAGGAACGAGCACATATGTGTTTCAAGAGACAGCCACAAGAACATAACAGCGCTATTCACCTTAGCCCCAAACTGTACATGACTCAACTGTCCATTAATGACGGAATGGATAAACAAAGTTATAATCATACAATGGCTTACTAAATGGTGAAGAAAATGAACAGATTACGGTATATGCAACAACATGGATACATCTCCCTAAATAATGTGTAAAAAAAGCTAGATGTAAATATTACATAGTTTTAAAATTCCATTTGTAATAAAACTCAGATATAAGGAGAAGTAACATAATATTTAGGGCTGCATAGTTTTGTAAAGATCTGTTAGGGAGAAGAATTGCGAGGACAATGGTTATCTTAGGGAGTAGTGAGGGCTGCGATGGAAACACCTGGGAGAGGTCTGGGGGAGCTGGCGCTGCTTCTTTTCTGGACGGGAGTGGTGACTGCATGACTTTTCACGTTCTGATCATTCAAGAAACCATCATTTACATTTTGGTCACTGTTATCTTTGTGTACGGTATTTCACAAAAAGGCTTAAACGTATAAGGTATCAATTCCTTATCTTTTATACAAAAAAAAATAAAAACTTGCTCTTCGGTGCTCTCATAATGTTTAACCTTGTCTTTTACTTAAAGACCTCCAGGAACTGGCCTTAGGAGAGCCAATATATCCAAACAAGGTCGTGAGTGTCCCACCTCAAGAAGGAAAACTGAACAACTGGTTCATACAGCCTTGCTGCCACTGGTCCGAGCACCAGGTGGCCCATGACTCAAGACAGCCGCCGCCAGCAGACATGGTGACCTGCAGCTCCCCACCTCACGTGCTCTACACAGCCCAGCCCACATTCCCTACCTTGATATCAATTCCTGCATTTTGCCTAATAAAAAAATCCCTACGCATGTTCTCACTTATAGGTGGGAGCTAAATGATGAGAACACACGGACACGTAGAGGGGAATAACAGACACCAGGGCCTACCTGACGCTGGAGGGTGGGAGAAGGCAGAGAACCAAGAAAAATAATCAGTACTGGGCTTAATACCGGGGTGATGAAATAATCTGTACAATAAACCTCCGTGACACGAATGTACCTGTATGACAAACCTGCACATGTACCCCTGAACTGAAAATTTTTTTTTTTTTTTTTGAGACGGAGTCTCGCTCTGTCACCCAGGCTGGAGTACAGTGGCGCGATCTCGGCTCATTGCGAGCTCCACCTCCCGGATTCACGCCATTCTCCTGCCTCAGCCTCCCGAGCAGCTGGGATTACAGGTGTCCGCCACCAAGCCCGGCTAGTTTTTTGTACTTTTAGTAGAGACGGGGTTTCCCCATGTTGGCCAGGATGGTCTCGATCTCCTGACCTCGTGATCCGCCCACCTTGGCCTCCCAAAGTGCTGAGATTACAGGCGTGAGCCGCCGCGCCCGGCCCGAAAAGTTTTTAAAAAGGGAAGATGATGAATATAGAAACTCATTCTATTTTGTGTAGTGATAAAATAAAACGTGGCTAAAATTTGAGGTTCTAGATGATGTAATCTTCCTCCAGAGTATTCACTTCTGATTCCAGAAGACAGTTAAGATAGGAGAAGATCATCAAATCCAAAGCCCATGTTTCCATGGGTTTTAAGCCTGAACAAATAAAAAGTTTCTTACAGATGCTAAGGAAGAATATTTTAATAAACGAATGGCTAGAAAGACATTTTAAAGAAGGAAACAAAACACTTAAAATCATGAAGAAAAACACAACACAGAAAGGCAGCATTTCTCTTCAGTAAAATATAAGCATAAACAAAGTTAAAAGATGACTAAGAAATAATAGCACTACATATGAAAAAACGTGAAAAAGCACAATATATCAAGATTTCTTATAAACAGGAAAAAGACTAACACCTCAAAAGAAATACAAGCCAAGTATGAGAGTCTCCATAGACACATACAAAAGATAAATTGCCTCTAAACATATGAAGAAGTGCTCATATGACGAGCATTTACTGATGAACAAAGCAAAACAAGTTACATTGTTCATTTACTTAATCTTTAAGATTCTTTATAGAGCGTGAAAGTTCTGGGAAAACAGTACTGTGCATGCTGTGAGTGGGAGGGCAAACTGAAGGGCAATGTGTCTACCACGTTTTTCAATGCGCTGGGACAGGTCACATCCACTTCCTTTTCTAGGACTCCATTTTCCTTTTCTAGAAATCAATGTGTGGAAGATCTCAGGACAGGCTCACTCGACTCCATCCTCGTCTCTTTGTAGGGTGACTCTTATTGAATCATAAGAGACCAGGATGTATTTGTCTAAAGGGTGTATTTGCCAAGGTCTTTAAAGCTTGGCTCATCAAGTGGCCTAGTTTCTGTCCAAGAGACCTCCTCTTAGAGGATCTGGAATGTGCAAGGGAGCCTAAGGCTGTCCTTCTGCAGCGTCTCCCGGCAAGCGCGGCTGGAAAGGGATTTGCTATTCTGTGGCAGGGGAGCAGAGGTTCCGGGGTCTGCTTCATCATCATCTGGGCAATGTGAGGCAGGCACAGAGCCTGCTTTGCTGGTACGGACTGCACCTGTGGCCGTATGATCCTGAGGCTGATCCTGTATCTTGGCAGCAGTGGTGGTCCTGAGCAAGCACCTACAGAAAGACTTCCTGATTCTGGCAGAAACAGAAGGTCTTTTAATGGGTCAGCATTGAGATGCTCTGGGACCCCTTCCTGGAGGCTCAGTGGAGCCTACTGCCTTCTCCAGCCCTTCTAGTACAAAATGCCCTGGATTAAATTCCTTTCTGCTTAATGACAGTGATCTCTGATATCTGCAAATGAATCTTGACATACCCTTACATAGAAAGAGCCCCTTTAATGGTCAAAAATTTGTACAAGGATCTTCCCTGTATTGTTTTTGTAATAAGTTAAATCCAAAACAACCTAAATGTCTATCAGTAGAATAGTGGCTAAATAAATCACCACGTATTACGTAACCTTCTTTAAACAATGAATCGTTTCTCCAAATACTGAAATCTGAAGATGTCTTGGATGTATTTTTTCATTCATTCAACAAATATCTATTGAGCTTCTACTGTGATGTGACCATGTGCCAGCCACTGTTATAGAGACAAGAGCTATAACAGCAAGCACAACAAACAAAAATCTCTGCCCTCACAGAGCTTACGTTCCAACGACAAAGTGAAATGGATGTCAGCATAAACGCACAGTGTAATCAAATTTACCAAACACACACACTCTCTCTCCACACTCACTAATATGTGTAAAGAAAAACATCTAGAGGAATACACAGTAAACCACAAGCAGTGGTTATTTCTGAGGCTCATCTATCCGACTGCAGAGACAGCAGCTGCTGGCGAGGTCCTCACTGGTTGGTATCCCACTCTGGGGGATTCTAACAGTCTTATGGACAGAAATATTCAGTCCAGCTCCACCTGCCAAGAAAAGAGATGGGAACATTTATATGTTGATCTAGGTCAAAAGAGCAAATAATACTTCTTGATTTGTTGTTACGTTTTTGGTGACTTAAGAAGTATCCCATGATGTTTAGTGTAACATTTACTCTATTATCCTTCTCTCCTCTGGACTAAAGCTGAATTGCAGAAATGAGAGGGCAGGAGGAGTCAGCTGAGTGAAGGTTGGTCTTAGATGTAGGATAACTGAGTAAAATGAAAATGTTTACATAATGACGTGCCTAGGGGAGGAAGGAACAGGAAAGTTCTTGCACAAACTTACTGTTAATTCATTTCCCACCTTCACAGACTCATTCACTGGGCTTTTGGCTTTCATGTCTTCCTTTCTTTCTTTTTGAGATGGAGTCTCACTCTTGTTGCCCAGGCTGGAGTGCAATGGCACAATCTCGGCTCACTGCAACCTCCACCTCCGGGGTTCCAGCCATTCTCCTGTCTCAGCCTCTTGAGTAGCTGGGATTATAGTTGTGTACCACCATGCCCACCTAATTTTTTTTTGTATTTTTAATAGAGACAGGGTTTTACCATGTTGACCAGGCTGGTCTTGACCTCCTGACCTCAGATGATTCACCCGCCTCGGCCTCCCAAAGTGCTGGGATTTATAGGCATAAGCCGCCGCACCCAGCCCTTCCATGTCTTTCAATATGCATAGTCTAATCATCTAATTTAGCTGCAAATTATTTTAGCAGAGACAACCAGGTGCATCCTAAGATTAACTTTTACAACAGTCTCCCAATACAATGGCATGTTTGTTGCAGTCTGGGGAAGAAAGATATTGTAACTGTAGACAGATGCACATTCTGTTTCTTCTATTTGCTATGTTTACGTGTACAGTATATGTATGAAGTATAGTTACGCATCTTTCTCATATAGGAAGATAAGCATGACTAAAGGGGACTTGTGAGACCATCAGACAATTCCAGGAAAAGCTGGGAACACACCTAGATCAGGAGTGACAGATTAGCACAGGTGCTCACGTACAAGACCAGATAGAAAAACGTCTAGCAGGTTGCAAGATGGGGATGGCCGGGGGTGCCTACAAGAGGGCCAGGTGCACAGATGTGATGCCTCATTTCCTAGGAGATGAAGTCTCCAGCTGACCCTTGTAATTCTCATGAGATGACAAAAAGGCAAATAGCAGTGACCTGAATTTAATGGCTATGAGAGGCGGAAAAGAAAGGTAGCAAGGCAGGAACTGGATGGAAGGAAGAGGTAGAGAGGAAGAGGCTGCATTTGTGTTATTCACGCACCAGTCTCTCCATCAGTGTCTCCCCGGAGCCTCAGCCAGGCTCCTGCATGCAGTGGCTGCACCGGGTAGGACCCGGAAAGCGCCCTTGTGATTTGAACAGCCAGCATGGAGCCAGGGTGGAGTAGAGATAGTAGACATATCAAATGTCGGGCCAAAGTTTGAATTTGGAGCTTTGCTTATAGAAAAACTGTGATCAAATACCTGGGCGTCCCAAGTCAAATGACTTGATAAGTGACTTCATGGTGGTTGCCGACTCCGGGGGCGTTGGAGATGTTCAGTTAACACAGACACCAGGTCACTGGCCAGAAACATTTACCTTGGAGGACTCCGGCGCTTCACCCACAGGTCTGCATGGCAAAGAGCAAATCAGATTGAAAAGGTGGAGGACATCCCTATGGAAAAAAAAAGACAGAAGAAAACAGAGCTGATCTGACATGGAGACGATAAAGCTGGAAGGAAAATTCAAAATTCAACAACCTGTTTTCTCTATCAGCTTTGGCTCTTTAGGAAATAATGTAGATATTGCTCTCAATTTTAAAAAAGTTGTTTTCCTCCAAAATGGTCAGAAATAATATTTTTATCTGTAGAGTGACTTGATAGTAGCTCTAAATAAAATGTACAGCTATGCTGTAAATTGTGAAAAATGCAAATGTTATTGATCATAACTATCTCACTGTCAATGGTGGTTGCAGGGCTTGTCAGCAAGTGCTCCAACCCCCATGTAGCACACAGAGGCTGGAAAGATGAAATCTCAGAGCTCTCCTGCAGCTGGGATTTTGGGCGTGATTTAAGTTCCACCAATCAGAAAGATTTGGGCAAAACCTGGAGTGGGACCTGAGTCAGGGAGAGAGAGGCAGGGCACGGGGCATTCACTATGTGGACAGAGACTTGGCAGAGACAAGATCCTTCTGGTGCTGATAATTGCGGTGGCAGGTTTCCCAGTCCCGTCCTGGTGGAGGGAGCAGGTTCCCTGGTGGTCCAGTCGTGTGTGGAGACTTTGGGAGCTGCTCCTGGAAGCTCAGCCTTCCCAACAATTCTGCAAACCATTTAATACCTTTCTGCCTAAGCCAACGAGAGTGTGATCCATTATACATGACAGAATCCTGATTCAGACACTCTGCCTTCTAAGCATAAGAATGGTAACAGCACTCTAAAATCACACTGCAATTCTGCATGAGGTGAAGCTCCTGCTCTCACCCAAATACCCTGGTGTGATCTTTGTGAGGTTTCTAAGTTTAAGCACAGACTCATAGAAAGTCTTAAACGATAGATTATTGGCCCAATCCTCAATCCTCTCATGCATGGCTTCCTCATCTAGGGGACTTTGGCATGTCATGTGATCTCCCTGTGAGCGAGCCAAGACAAGGACTCCCAATCTTCTCATTGCTAAATCACTTCTCTCTTCATTGTATCATATTGCCACAGCTGTTTTGCAAGATGACTAATTTATGAGAATAGTTCAAACAGAATGTTTCTCGAAACGTATTTTAATAAGGTCAGTGGAAGTTTAAAACATTATTTACTGATGGTTTTGAAGTTAATCTAGCTACTCATAACCTTCTGTGATTAAATTTATGTGTACTTAATTCTCTAAGCTTTCTTCTGTTGCTCTGTAAACATGAATAGAATTCATTTAACAGAAACAGAATTTAAAACACTTAAACCACACTGCCTTAACACTGTTGACTTCACAGCCTTTTCTGAGTGAAAAAAAAAAAAAAATCAGTAAACTGAAAACTCCATTGGAAAAAATTACCAGGAACTTTGGAAATTGTAGGCGGCTGAGTTTTAAACAATGTTTTAAAAGGTTTACTGAGAGGAACTGGTTTTCATATTTTCCCCTTTATGTTACATAATAAAATTCATATACTTAAACGACAAGGTAAGACACAGAAAAGTCAGACCGGGGTTCATACTTTACAGAATAAAATCAGGTGGTGAAGGCAGAAAGATAATGAAATCAGGTTAGGAGCAGAAATACGTTTCCTCTGTCTGTGCCAGCCACTCTCAGGAAGGTAATCGACAAACAAAACGGGCCACCTCCTTACCAGTCCATTTAAATGACTCAGTACCCAAGACCTCCCAGGAAGATTATTTTAAACAATTCATTTTCATTTCCTTCTTTGATAATTTAATAAGAACAAAACAGAGAAGCCTACATTCTGCTGAGGCATTCCCTTCAGTCATCTACGTTTCTCTGGAATTCAAAATATCAAATGATAAATAGACTAACTTAGACTCTTCATAAGACAAAAGCAAGGACACAAGAAATCCATTTCCAGTACCCCTGCCTTCTTGCATCCCAAGATGACATTTCAGTCTCCTTGGCGAGAACAGTAAGAGTCAGTATGAGAAAACCTGTCTTATTTAAGCAGATTAGAGAAATGCCCACTACATACCCACCGTCTTAAATAACAGCGATGTGTGCGTGCGTGTGTGTGCGTGTGCATGTATGTGCGTGTGCGCGTGCACGTGTGTGCGTGTGCGTGCATGTGGGTGTGTGCGCGCATGTGTGTGTGTGGGATTCACAAAACAAAACCTGAATTTAGTAATCAAAGAAAACGCTTATTAATAAAGCTACTGGGTTCATTAGTATGTACTTTAATTATAAATAAGCTTGAAATTCCTTGCAGAAGCCTATCTGTAGAATTGTTTAGAAACCACTAATAAGAGCCCTAGCAATAAATGAAGTATTACATTTCCTCTGTTTCAGTGAAGAAAACTCTGTAGTCTATAAAGAATATTAATAGAGAAACAAATCTTTAAAACAAATTTCAAAATAATTTAAAAAAATATTTTGCAAAATCTTTAAGGATATAGCCAGATATATCTTAGCAAATTCATTAAATGCAGGAAAAACTGCAAGATACCACTACAGGCTAAACATTTGTTCAAGGCTAGCTACTGCCCGTAAGGCTGAGGTTAAGTTCTAAACTCAACCTGTAAAGCAACAATCACACATGTGGTCAAATTAGCCTTGAAAATCCCTCCAGTCACTCAGAAATATGTGCTTTTGTAAATATGACTGTTTATAAACACACCATCTCTCTGTAAGTCTCACACATTCACTTTCCCTCCAGCATTTCAGAGTTGGCTGCTGCTTCTTTTTTTTTTTTTGAGATGGAGTCTCGCTCTGTCACCCAGGCTGGAGTGCAGTGGTGCAAACTCGTCTCACTGCAAGCTCCGCCTCCCGCGTTCACGCCATTCTCTTGCCTCAGCCTCCCAAGTAGCTGGGACTACAGACGCCCGCCACCACGCCCGGCTAATTTTTTGTATTTTTAGTAGAGATGGGGTTTCACCATGTTAGCCAGGATGGTCTTGATCTCCTGACCTTGTGATCCACCCACCTTGGCCTCCCAAAGTGCTGCGATTACAGGCATGAGCCACCGTGCCCAGCCTGGCTCCTTCTTTAGTTATTTCACAGATGAAATAGCTCCTTTGTGTTTAGGGGCCACATTTAAAACAACAAAAATGAAGCATGTGTTCTACCCACTCCCACCATATAAAGTTATAATAGTAATAGATAATTTCACTGAAACAAATAAACATGTGTCTATGACTCCACCGTACATGCCAGGCATGGTACCACATGTCTAAAGTTATCCAATTTAATTTTCCACAAAACTCCCACATATTAGCCTTTATTTTAGATGAAAATTTGACGAGAGTGATGTGGTTCATAAACGGTGAATCTGGGATGCAAATCCAGCTTTATTTGGCCACGCTTTCTCAAATTTTCTGTAGTGCACGAGTGTTTCTGTGAGTAGTATTCATGGTTCTAAAAACAATACTGACAGTATTTCTTCTTAAAATTTATTTTAAGCATATTGAAGAAAAAACACTCCCGATATTCCAGTGCTATTTTTATATAGTAACCTGCTCTTATGAGGTGGCAACCCATACCTGAGAATGACAGTTGGAGGCCAGACCGCCCGATGCTGTGTCACACACAGCAGGTGATGTGCACCCCACAGGCAGGCAGTGTCTCCAGGGAGCAGAGCAAGGTGCATGGCCTTCCTCACTGAACGCCAGTCTGCCTTCTGTGTCTGCTCATCTAAGCACAAACACATAGATGTCTGTATATGTCTGTAATTGTCTTCCTTTAAAACTTTTATTTAACATCTCTAATTTGTGGCTTTCCTTGTTACGTTAGAAAATAAGAGTCTTCAAATGTCGGTGATTGTCTGCAGCATTTATTGTTAAGTATAGGCTGGTGCTGCAAAAGAAATGGCAAAAATTAATTCTGCACCAACCTATCCTTCCTCAAGTCACCACTTTATGTTGTTATTTATTCTGACCCAGGCACAGGTGAGCTCCTGGTCTATGATGATTTTTAAAGTATTCAAAGGTTAACTGTGTTTGGGAAGCGTTGCATGGCACCACTGCTACTTCCACAACAGGCAGATTAACATTTGTGAAGGGGAGGGCCGTGTCAACCACATGCTCACGCCTGTCGGGCTCTTTCCGGAACACGTGGATGAAGCCCAGCCCAGGCCTTTTGGCTTTTGATCTCCCAAGACTCTGCCTGTCTAGTTTTTGGACTATCCACCCAGCCACCTGAAGTGTTTTTTTTGTTTTATTTTTTACTTTTATGTCCTGCCACTGTGCCTTTGCTCATTCCATGCCCTTGCCTGGAAGGTAATTTTCTCTAAATACTTCTTGTTTTGCACAAATCTTAAGAGAAATCTGTCACTCTATCATGAGACAGAAATGATGAAGTATTCTGTCTCTCAGGTGTCAAAAAATTATCTTCTGAATTATCACTTTCAAATGTCTAGATAAGCATATGTAACAATAAAATCACACAGGATAAGCCAGCAGTTTGACCACCAGCATCTTAATCCACAAATCCCAACAAAAATAATCAAAGACACAGTAAAAATCTTGTAGTCGGGTATCATCTACAAGCTTAGACTTTGAAGAATTTCTACTGAGAGAGTGAGAGAACATGGAAAGAAAATACAGGACTTTCCCCTAATTCCCTTCCAAAGCAAATGGAGATACGGGAATCCCTCCACTAACGTCCCCCACCCTAGAGGCCTAGGGCTGGGGAGGAGCACGGGAAGATCCAGGGCGTTCTGGCAAAGGATCGGGAACAAGATTCGACATCAGAGGAGGCCAACGGCCCCAGGCACAAAGGACAGCAGTGACAAGGGGGAGGGCGGGAAGAGCCACAGTGTGCATCTAAAAGGGAGGAGGGGCACGCAAACACAGACTCAGTGAGAGCCGGTTCTGCGTTCGAGGCTCACCAAGCAGAGAAGACACTGGGCACAGGTGAATTTCCCTACTAAGCACTTGCCCTTCTCTACTCTACCTGAGCTTCTGTTCCTCCCAATATGTAATATAAATGCACCTTCAAGAGCCTTCCATCGCATTTAAGTTATGAGAAGATCTGAAGCATTGTCAGGCAAAAGCAGTGGGTCTCAGCAGAATCCACACACTGACCCTGGGCAAACGTTGGATCTGCTTTAGCAAGAGAAGGTGACAGACAAAATCATGCCCTGCAAATAGCTCATAATACAAAGGGAAGGGGATGCAAATAGCTCATAATACAAAGGGAAGGGGATGCAAATAGCTCATAATACAAAGGGAAGGGG
>NW_012107042.1:659737-668230 GCF_000951045.1 Mandrillus leucophaeus
GCAAATAGCTCATAATACAAAGGGAAGGGGATGCAAATAGCTCATAATACAAAGGGAAGGGGATGCAAATAGCTCATAATACAAAGGGAAGGGGAAACTGCACTCAAGAGAGGACCGTCATTTCTAAATTCATGACTGGAAACAAGAGCTTGACACTGACAGCATCTACCTTAAAATTCAATAAAAGAAGCAAGCAGGGCCCAGTGGCTCATGCTGTAATCCCAGCACTTTGGGAGGCTGAGGCAGGCGGATCACCTAAGATCAGGAGTTCAAGACCAGCCTGGCCAACATGGTGAAACCCTATCTCTACAAAAAATTAGCCAGGCATGGTGGTGCACTCCTGTAGTCCCAGCTATTTGGGAGGCTGAGGCAGGAGAATTGCTTGAACCCGGGGGGCGGAGGCTGCATGAGCCAAGGTCACGTCGCTGCACTTCAGCCTGGGCGACAGAGTGAGAGTCTGTCTCAAAAAAAGGAAATAAATAGATACGTAAATAGATAAAATAAGAAAACATAAATGGAGGATGACAATTTAAAATAAAGAAGATAAATTAAAAATAATATAAGCGATCTAATAACCTGTGAAACATATTTCAAAGCAGAACTCAAAAGAAAAAGAAATAAGGGTGTATCTAGGGCAGGTCTCTGAATGTAGATGAAATAAACTAAGTCAAGGTAGGATTTCAATTCAGTGGGCAAAGAATGGTTGTGGTAATAAATAGTGCTGGCACGATCGGCTGTCTGCCTGAGAGAGAAAGACCCACACCTCACATCAGATTAAATAAAGAGCGGCGGATCAAACACCTGCATGTATGTACATAAAATAGATGAACACATTTAATCGCATATTTGCATAAGACTGGGGAGGGTAAATCTTTAAAAAACCAGAAACCAGGAAAACGCTGGCAGTTTACATAACAATATAAAATTGTCTATGACAAAGATGCTAAGGCCAAAAGGCCCATAATATACTGAGGACAGAAACACATCCTTGGCTGGGCATGGTGACTCACAATTGTAATCCTAGTGATTTGGGAGACAAGGCGAGAGGATCACTTGAGCTCAGGAGCTGAAGACCAGACTGGGCAACAGAGTGACGCCCCATCTCTACACAAATCAGAAAGAATCAGCCACACATGATTGTGCATGCCTGTAGTCCCAATTACTTGGGAGGCTGAGCTGGGAGGACTGCTTGAGGCTGAGAGGTTGAGGCTGCAGAAAACCATGATCGCAACATTGCACTCCAGCCTGGACTACATACAAGAACCTGGCCAGTGTCTCAGAATACATGTAAGAAACACGGCATCTCATACAAGATTTACCCTCCCCAGTCTTATGCAAATATGCTATTAAATGTGTTCATCTATTTTATGTACATACATGGAGATGTTTGATCCGCCTCTCTTTATTTAATCTGATGTGAGGTGTGGGTCTCTCTCCCAGGCAGACAGCCGATCATGTCAACACTATTTATTACCATTCTTTGCCCACTGAATTGAAATCCTACCTTGACATGGTTTATTTCATCTACATTCGGAGACCTGCCCTAGATATGCCCCTATTTCTTTTTCTTTTGAGTTCTGCTTTAAAATATGTTTCATAGGTTATTAGATCGCTGGGTGACAGGGTGAGACCCTGTTTCAGAAAAAAAACGAAAACCTTCCTCCAAATAACAAAAGAACTCACATCCCTAATAAAATGCTGACTTATAAAATGATGAGAAAAAATCAAAAGAACCCACATCCCTTAATAAAATACTGACTTGTAAACTGATAAGAGAAAAACAATCAGCTCAGTGAAAAAATAGGCAAAAGTGCTAACCTACCAATTCTGGAAGAGAAAATTCCAGTGTTAAGGCTGGTACTGGAGTTTCTGACTCTCCCACCAGGGAAAGGTCAGCCGACTAGTCCAGAGAACGGCAGAGCTTAAGGAATCCTGAAAACTACCAACTCTTCCCATTTATTTTAACAGAGGCAGGAGGCAGGGCTGGGAGTGAGATATTGCTGGTTGACTACGAAGATAAAACTACTACCACCTTCCTTCCCCACGTACCTTAACATCAGTTATTCTGACTCTGAAATAAAATATCTGTGAAAGTGTCACAGGACTGAAGATCATCGATGAGTTACACACATTCCACCTGTGTAGTTACGGAGTTCCTGTAGTAAATGCTGACTTGCATTCCGGCTTGGGCACTTCACCTCCCGCCCATCGGCCTGGCTGCAATCAACCCCGTGAGTGCCCACGGACGCAAACAGAGCTTAAGAACCAGGTAATCCCGTGTTAGGATCCAGGTGCTTTTTGGGTGATCTTACCTTCTTCTCAGTCGTCCTTGAGGACCTCGTCAGAGAATGCTCTGCAAGTTCTTTGGCTGTGGCTGAACCAGGAATGACTTTTGAGTTCTCATTAGATGACTGTCAAAGTCAAATTGGGTTTCAATCAAGAACTCACTCAGCCAAGATGGAAACACTGAATGGCTTCTGGAGCTTGGAGGGTGTGAGTTGGTTTCAAGTCTTGCTCTTGGGGTAGGTTCTGGAAGTGGCTGAGCCATCAGTGAGTAACTCCCCAGTAGTCAACTCTTCAGAGGCGGCAGCTTGCCAGAGAAGTGCAAAATCAGACAAGAAACCAGCATCACTGGCACTTGTCTGACTTCCTGCCAAATACAACGACAGGCAAAAATGTTCTGAAGCCTGATTTCAATACCATGACATATTCTCATTGGTGTTAGTTCTAAAATTTTGAAATGTTTTGTGGTGAGGGATTAAACTGCTAGATTTGAGAAGGTAGGTTTGTGAATCACTGTAATATCAAAAAAGAAACATTCTGTGTTTAAAAAAAAAAAAGTGACATTAAGATTGAAGATGCAGGATGCAGCATAGGGAGTCCTAAACTGCCAGGACGCATGCAGAGATTTCTTAGAATATCAGGGTTCACACGTTGCATAGTCTGGCCTGTGTCTCAGAATATATGTAAGAAACACGGCATCTCATGCAAGAATCTATTCGGGGCCACCATAGAAACTCAGGACTTGTCTTTTACCATTTATCATTAAAATAACGTCCATGTGGGCTGGGTGTGGTGACTCATGCCTGTAATCTCAGCACTTTGGGAGGCCGAGGCAGGCAGATCACGAGGTCAAGAGATAGAGACCATCCTGGCTAACACCGTGAAACTACGTCTCTACTAAAAAATACAAAAAACTAGCCGGGCGTGGTGGCAGGTGCCTGTAGTACCAGTTACTCGGGAGGCTGAGGCAGGAGAATGGCGTGAACCTGGGAGGTGGAGCTTGCAGTGAGCCGAGATCCGGCCACTGCACTCCAGCCTGGGCGACAGAGTAAGACTCTGTCTCAAAAACAAACAAATAAACAAACAAAAAAAAAACAAACCAAAAATGTCCATGTGAAGCAACACAAGTTCTGACTTGGATTTTCTTCCAATGACAGACAATAGGGAAATAAACAAAAGCAGATGCAGAGGCCACCCAAAACGGCCTCACTACTGTTTCAGTAGGGAACACTGTGAAATCTAGTTTTCCTATTCTCCCTCTACTTCCAGTTAAAATTCACATCCTTTGGTGGCCAGAGGGTTCAGGTGTGATTATAATGATCTTGCTGGGTACATGTGTAATCCCAGCTACCCAAGAGGCTGAGGCAGGAGGCTCACTTGGGTTCAGTAGTTCAAGTCCAGCCTGGGGCAACATAGCGAGGCCCCCCATCTCTAAAAATAATAGCTAAATAAAATAATGATCTTGATTTTGATTTTTTTTGTTTTTAAACATTTTTAAATTTTATTTTATAAGTTCCAGGGTACATGTGCAGAACGTGCAGGTTACACAGGTAAACATGTGTTACGGTGGTTTGCTGCACCTATCAACCCATCACCTAGGTATTAAGCCTGGCTTGCATTAACTATTTCTCCTGAGGCTCTACCTGCACTCCCCACCCTGTGCTAAGAGGCCCCAGTGTGTGTTGTTCCCCTCCCTGTGTCCATTCATTCCCACTGTTCAGCTCCCACTTATAAGTGAGAACATGTAGTATTTGGTTTTTTGTTCCTGTGTTAGTTTGCTGAGGATAATGGCTTCCAGTTTCATCCATGTCCCTGCAAAGGACACGATCTTGTTCCTTTGCATGGCTGCATAGTATTTCATTGCATACATGTACCAGCTTTTCTTTATCCAGTCTATTGCTGATGGGCAACTGGGTTGATTCCATGCCTTTGCTATGTGAATAGTGCTGCAATGAACATACATGTGCATGTATCTTTGTAATGGAATGGTTCATATTCCTTTGGGTATGTACCCAGTAATGGGATTGCTGAGTCAAATAACATTTCCAGTTCTAAATCTTTGAGAAATTTCCACACTGTGTTCCACAGTGGTTGAACTAATTTACATTCCCACGAACAGTGTAAAAGCATTCCTCTTTCTCCACAACCTTGCCAGCAACTGTTTCTTGACTTTTTAATCATCACCATTCTAGGTAGCGTGTGGTGGCTCACGCCTGTAATCTCAGCACTTTGGGAAGCTGAGGCGGGAGTTCGAGACTGGCCTGACCAACATGGAGAAACCCTGTCTCTACTAAAAAATACAAAATTAGCTGGGCATGGTGGTGCATGCCTGTAATCCCAGCTACTTGGGAGGCTGAGGCAGGAGAATTGCTTGGATCCAGGAGGTGGAGGTTGCAGTGAGCCGAGATCACGCCATTGCACTCCAGGGCAACAAGAGTGAAACCCCGTCTTAAAAAAAAAGAAAAAAAATCACCATTCTGACTGGCGTGAGATGGTATGTCATTGTGATTTTGATTTGCATTTCTGTGTCGAGCTTTCTTTCATATGTTTGTTGGCCACACGGATGTCTTATTTTAAGAAGTGTCTGTTCATGAACTTTGTCCACTTTTTAATGTTTTTTTTTTTCTTGTAAATTTGCTTAAGTTCCTCATGGATTATGGATATTAGACCTTTGTCAGACAGATTGCAAAAGTTTTCTTCCATTCTGTAGGTTGTCTGTTCGCTCTGATGACAGTTTCTTTTGCTGTGCAGAAGCTCTTTAATTAGATCCCATTTATCAATTTTTGCTTTTGTTGCAATTTCTTTTGGTGATTTCATCATACAATCTTTGCCCATGTCTATGTTCTGAATGGTATTGCCTAGATTTTCTTCTAGGGTTTTTATAGCTTTGAATTTTACATTTAAGCCTACACTCCATCTTAATTTTTGTAAAAGGTGTAAGGAAGGGGCCCAGTTTCAATTTTCTACATATGGCTACACAGTTCTCCCAGTACCACTTACTGTACAGGGAATCCTTTCCCCTTTGCTTGTTTTTCTCAGGTTTATCTAAGATCAGATAGTTGTAGATGTGCAGACTTCTCAGTTCTCTATTCTGATCCATTGGTCTATGTGCCTGTTTATGTATGAGTATCATGCTTTGGTTACTGTAGGCTTGTAGTATAGTTTGTCCTCTACAATCCTGTGCTTAATATGCCCTGGTAGCTTGTTTTTAGCTTTGTTTTGGCAGTGTATCCATACTGATACACATCCTGCTAGGTAGTTCCTTTAGTTGCTGCATAGTATTCCACTGTCTGCAAAAGAAACTATCACCAGAGCCAACAGACAACCTACAGAACGGGAGGAAATATTTGCAAACTATGCATCCAATACGGTGTAATATCCAGAAATCCATAAGGAACTTAAATAAATTCATTACCAAAAACAAAACCGTGCCATTAAAAAGTGGCCAAAGGATGTGAAAAGACATTTTTCAAAAGAGGACGTACACCTGGCCAACAGGTATATGAAAAAATGCTGAAGATCACTAAACATTAGAGAAATGCAAATAAATCAAAACCACCGGGAGATACCATTTCACATCAGTCAGAAAGGCTATTACTAAAAAGTCAAAAAATAATAAGATGCTTGCGAGGTTGTAGAGAAAAGCGAACACTTGCACACTGCTGGTGGAATATAGATGAGTTTAGCCACTGTGGAAAGCAGGTTGGCGACTTCTGAAAGAACTTAAAACTACCACTGGACCCAGGAATTACATTATTGGGTATATACAAAAGGAATACAAAACATTCTACCATAAAGACATATGCATTCATATGTTCATCACGGCACTATTCACGGTGGGAAAGACATGGAATTGACCTAAAGGTTCATCAAAGGTAGATTGAAAAAAGAAAATGTGATATATATACACCATGGAACATTATGTATGCAGCCACGTAAAAGAAAGAGATCACGTCCTTTGAAGAAACTTGGATGGAGCTGTAAGGCCATTATTCTTAGCAAACTAACAGAAACAGAAAACCAAATACCACATAGTCTCACTTACAAGTGGGAGCTAAACATCAAGTACCCATGGACGCAATCAAGGCAGCAACAGTCACCGGGGCCTACTTGAGGGTGGAGAGTTGGAGGAGGGTGAGGATCAAAAGGTTACCTAGCGGGTACCATGCTTATTACCTGGGTGATGAAATTATCTGCACACCAAACCCCCATGCCATGCAATTTATCGATGTCACGAACTTGCACATGTACCCTTGAACCTAAAATAAAAGTTAAACAAATAAAAGAAAAAAGAAAACACTGTAATAAATATCATTGTCTTTTCTTTAGTCCATTAATTAACATTACTAAATAGCTGTATATTTACCAGGTAACCTAAGCTTGATGCCTAATAGGTTTCTTTCTAGATTGGGGTGGAGGGTGTCTTTGTATGGGAAAATATTTTCCAGTTACATTTCATGTGCAAAACCTGACTGTAAGCTCTAAGGGGACAGGGACCTTGTCTGCTTTATTCACCACTGCATTCCCAGTGTCTACACAGCGTCAGTCATAGGGGAGGCACTTAATGAATGTTTGATGAATGAATGAATGAATGAACACTGGAAGGCAGCACTGCAGGGTCATTCATTGGGAAGTCGTGATAAAGAATAAGGAAGGGAGGGGAGACCTGGAGACAGAGCAAGACAGCCAAATAGAATCCTCCAGTGATGCTATTCCTCCCTGAAGTAACACCAAATGGAACAACTACCCACATAAAAAAGTATTTTCATAAGAACCAAAAATCGGGTGAGTGTTCACAGAGCCTGGTTTTAACATCGTATCAAGGAAAGAGGCACTGGAGAAAGGGGGAAAGACAGTCTCGAATCTCCTACACCACCTCTCCCTCATCCCCTGGCAGCAGCCACGTGGTGCAGAGACAGAACCTGTGGCATCCGGGGCAGGGAGAGCTCAGTGATTGTGGGACTTTATCTTGAAACTCAGTGCTGCCCTGTCACAGTAGACAGCAACACAAGGCAGAATTCGGCCAGCACCCACGGAGGCAGCATTTAGACCAGCCCTAGCCAGAGGGGACCCCTCCCTCCCGGTAATCAAAACCCGAGTTCCGGTAACCCCACCATCACCCCTGCAGGCTAGAGTGCTTTGAGGTCCTAGAGAAATGTGAAAGCCCGTCCAGGCCACAAGGACTGCCACTGCTGGGCGAGGGCTGGTGCTGCACTGGGCTCAGAGCCAGTGAACTTGGGATGCAGGTGACCCAGTGCAACACCAGGTGTAGCCAAGGGAGTGTTAGCATCACACCTCCTCCTGGAGCTGAAGGCAGCCCAGCTCACAGCTCCAGGAGAGGGAAGAGTAAAAAGCACTTTGCCTTGCAACTTGGATACCAGCTCAGCCACAGGAAAACAAAGCGCCAAGTAGATTCCTGAAGCGGCCATTCCAGGGCCTAGCTCTCAGATGACATTTCAAGACACACCCTGGACCAGCAGGGAGCCCACTTCCCCGAAGGGAGGAAGGACCCAGTCCTGGCAGGGTTCATTACCGGCTGATGAAAGAGCCCTTGCTTGGGTCTTGAATGAACATCCATGGTAGCCATGAGTCCTAGCCACCGGCCTCCAGCAAGAGTCATCCTAGCCACCGGCCTCTAGCAAGATTCAGTATCGCGCCGGCTTCACGTCCGACCCAGGACGGTCCCGGTGGTGGGAGCCACAGGGGTGCTTGCGTCCTCCCTCCCCCAACTCCAGGCAGCTCAGCATGAAGAGAGACACAAGAGGAGTCAACACAAACCACCAATATCAGGGATCAACACACACACTCTTTACAGAGCCTGTAGACCTTCATAAGAACTAAGAAGATCTGAGGAAATACGTAGGTCTAAAAATACAACAGAGAACACAATGCACCACATTTTAAAAAGCTACGTACCCAAACTAACCCAAACATAACATGACATAGAAAAACTCCTATGTCTACTAAACAAATTGAACAAATTCTTGGAAAAAACCCAACAAACAAAAATGTTTCACAAGTAAAACTCCCAGCTCATTTATGGACTACTCCATACATTTAAGGAGGAAAAACACCAACATTTCCCAGACTGCTGGGAAATAGAGTATTTTTAAAGTTTTGTGTGGAGCCAGTTTTAGCTTGAGGACACAACTGGACCAGGACACATTATGGAACAAAAAAGAAGAAAATTATGTCACCTCTTTCATTTTT
>NW_012107042.1:669167-671315 GCF_000951045.1 Mandrillus leucophaeus
GGGTTTCACCGTGTTAGCCAGGATGGTCTCGATCTCCTGACCCCGTGATGCGCCCGTCTCGGTCTCCCAATGTGCTGGGATTACAGGCTTGAGCCACCGCGCCCGGCCTAGGTTAAGTTTTAAAAAAAACATTTAATAACGTTTAAAACTGAACCATAAAAACAACTTTGAGTAAAATATAAAACAAGGCAACTTCCTTAATTTGATGGTTTGTCTAATATGAGCCTGTAACAAACAACATAATTAATAGAGAATTACAGGAAGCTTTTCCCCCAGTGCAGGACCAGACGAGATGCCTGCTATCACTCTCTATTCAGCATTATACTGGAGAAACAATACAGCAAGAACAAACAAATAAAAGGCGTTAGGATTAATTTTTAACCCCCCCCCCAAAATTGTCAATATGTGTGTGTGACATTATTACATGCTTAGACAATCCATAACCCCAAAACTGTTACAGTAATATACTGGATACATGATTGTTATCAACCAGATTACTGTATACTAGTACGAAATCAACAGAAAGTAACTAAATAATGATCGAACTAGAGAACAAGTATCTATGACAAAAATGAGGCAATAAAGGATCAATTTACAGATTTAAGATAAATCCTTCAAATCAATATAGAAACCAAAAAAGCACCCTACAGAAACTTGCACAACACGAGCAAGGCATATGAAGTGAGGCACAGAAGCCAATCAACATTTGCTAAACTCTACCTCACATGAAACCCGCCACAGCAAGGTCCAGGTGAGAAGATCCCTGGAGAAACACTGCAGGGCAGGATCCCAGGAGGCAGGACCACTGCGGAGGTGATGGAGCCGCTGCAGTGGGAAGGGTGTCAGGCCCAAGAGGGCCGGGTGGCTCCAGACCTCCTGCTCCAGCTTCCCCTCACTCCCCGCACCAGGCACAGCCCCACGTGAGCGCCCCAATGCAGGGAGGATTCCGAGTGCCCGTGTCTTCTCCGCCACTGTGTGTGCCCTCCGGTGGCAGCTCCTTGCCCACCATATCATTCCAGCCTTCCCTTTTATGAGTCACGTCTCTCTCCCCAGTCACAATGCCAGAATCCACCCAGGAGGGTAGAGATGGGAAATCAAACTGTGGCACCGTGAGTGGAGACCCTGGAGGCAGACATGGGTGCAGGCACTGAGAGTGGAAACATGCAAGGCCTGGCCGACCGGTGACAAGCACAGAGGATGGGGACATTCAAGGGCAGACATGGGCTGCAGGCACAGGAGAGAAGACCTGGACTAGAGTCATAAGGGATCCAGATACAAAGGGAGCTCACTGGCTACAGAGGCATGGCAGAGAGGCACAGCAGGGACAGACATGGGTACAGGTGCAGGACAGAGGAGTAGGTGAAGGCCGACGTGGGCAGGAAGCACAGAGATAAAACCACCCGAAGGCAGATGTGGCTGTAGGCTGAAGGATGGAGTCACAAGAATCCTGCTGTGGGCTGCACGGACAAGGGCCGGAGACACAGGAAGACGGCTGGGAAGCAGGCACACTCAATGAGAGGCCTCTGCTGCAGTAACAACAGACGGAGACACCCAACGAAACAGACTGGCTGCAGGTACAAACACTGGGGATAGGAGTTTTGGGCATAGTCTCCCGGGAGAAATGATTCAGAAAAAGGACAGAAACGGGCTGAAGGCACAGGGGAAGGAGACACACGAGTGCAGACATGACTGAAAAGCATGGATGAAAACACTGACTGTGGACATGGATTAGAGGGACAGAGAACGCAGCAAACACAGGCTGGCATGGGCAGAAGGTCAGGGGACAGACAGACAAACATCGGAACGGGCTGCAAGCACAGGGATTGAGGCACTGGAGGACTGCTACTGCCTGAAGGCTGAGGAGATGGTAACACTCGAGGCAAGCAATGTGCTGCAAGCACACAGGAGGGAGCCTCACACGGCTGGCACAGGCTGCAGGCGCAAGAAATGGAGATTTTTGACAGCTGGCATAAACTGCAGGCAGAGGACAGACCAGGACAGAGGACAGACACACAAGGGCAGACGTGGGCTTCAGTCATTAAGGGATGGTGATCCTGGAGAGAGGATACAGGCTTCAGGCACAAGGATGGAGACACACAAAGCCTGATATGGCTGCAGGCATACAGGGTGGAGACGCTGAGAGGCCAA
>NW_012107042.1:674580-675137 GCF_000951045.1 Mandrillus leucophaeus
TGTTCAATTCCCACCTATGAGTGAGAACATGCGCTGTTTGGTTTTCTGTCCTTGTGATAGTTTGCTCAGAATGATGGTTTCCAGCTTCATCCATGTCCCTGCAAAAGGACATGAACTCATCCTTTTTTATGGCTGCATAGTATTCCATGGTGTTTCTGTGCCATATTTTCTTAATCCAGTCTATCATTGACGGACATTTGGGTTGGTTCCAAGTCTTTGCCATTGTGAATAGTGCCACAATAAACATACGTGTGTCACCTCTTTCATAAACAGTATCTCCTCTTTCATAAACAGAGCTGCAAATATTCTAAGCAAAATATTGTATGAACGAAGCCTCCTACGAAAACACAGATTAATACCAAGTGGAATATACCCCAAAATGCAAGGGTCCTTAACATTCAAAATAAATCATGTAAGTCATCTCATTAGCAGAAAAATACAGGCAAAAATAATAAGATCATTTAGGTTAAGTTTTTTTTTTTTTTTTTTGAGATGGAGTCTCGCTCTGTTGCCCAGGCTGGAGTGCAGTGGCCGGATCTCAGCTCACTGCAAGCTCC
>NW_012107042.1:676050-681941 GCF_000951045.1 Mandrillus leucophaeus
AATAATAATAAAAAAGAAATTACATCACATTGAAAAATAAGCTTACAAAACTGGACACAGAAATAACATAAAACAAGAAAACCATCAAATATACTAAAGGATTTGAATTATTAAAAAGAAAAAAAAAAAACGGCTAACAAATAATGTTCCATAAGTCAAATTCCATGCCCAGACTAAAGAAATATTCCAAATATTTAAGGAAGTAAACACCTAAATTTCTCAGACCCTTCCAAAGACAAGAAATACAGGGACTATTTTTCAATTTTGTTTTGTGAAACCAGCATCACGTTGATACCACAATCTGAACAGGCCATTAGACAAAAAGAAAATTACAGACCCACCCTTTCATTAACAGAAACACAAATATTCTTTTTTTGAGATGCAGTCTCGCTCTGTCTCCCAGGCTGGAGTGCAGTGTCACAATCTTAGCGCACTGCAACCTCTGCCTCCCAGGTTCACGTGTCTCCTACTTCACCCTCCCGAGTACGTGGGATTATAGACGCCCGCCACCACATCCAGTTGATTTTTGTATTTTTAGTAGAAACAGGGTTTTGCTATGTTGGTCAGGCTGGTCTTGAACTTCTGACCTCAGGTGATCCGCCTGCCTTGGCCTTCCAAAGTGCTGGGATTACAGGCGTGAGCCACCGCATCTGGCCAGAGATACAGATATTCTAAGAAAAATCGTATCATATGAATTAAACCACATGTGAAAACGTAACACATGGATACCAAGCGGGATATACTAAAAAAATGCAGGATTGGTTAACATTAAAAATAGATCATGTAAAATATTCTATTTGCAGAAAAATAGGAGAAAAACATTATTACTTACAATATATGTAAAAAAAGCATTTAATTCAAATTCAACAATTAGTCATAACTCTTAGTAAATGTAAAGTAAGGCAGCTTCCTTAATCTGATTAAGCTTGTCTAAAAAGAAATTACAGTACAGGACCACCGAAGCTTTTCCCCTGCAATCAGAACCAAGCAAGACTTCCTGGACACATCCCTTCTATTTCACACAGTGCTGGAGGTGTAATTGCGACAATATAACAAAAATAAAAGTGTAAGAACCAACATTTAAGCAATACAGCTGTTATTGTATGTGGCTGACACTATTACGTACATGAAAAATACACCACAATCCAAAAATGATGGCTATGAATATGTCAATTAAGCCAGGCTGCAGGATGCAAGATGAATACATAAAATCAATTAGATTCCTATGTGCCAGCAAGAAAGAAATGCAAAATAAAATAAAGGAACGATGACCAGACTAGGAAACAACTATCTACACTAGAAATGAGCCCATGAAGAATTAATTTATAAAATACCTTTTAAAATTATTCAAATCAATGTAAGAACACAAATGACCCAACAGAAAAACCAGCATTGAAAATGAAGAAAAAGGGCAAGGGCCAATATTCACGAAATTTGGCTTCGCTAGCTTATTTCCAGTGCCAGATGACAGGAGGCCCGCAGGGACCCAGAAAGCAGGACCCAAGGGTGGTGACAGTGCCAGCAGCAGGAGGGCTGGACTCTGCCTTGGCCCAAGAGGGGCCACAGCTCCCGGCGGCCGCGGGGCGAAGCCTGGGCAGCCTGGCGCTCCAGGCCCCTGCACACGCTTCCCTCCCTCTACCCCGTTCCTCTCTCTCTGCCTCGGGCCCCATGGGATGCGCTCACATCCAGACTCTCCAGGCTCGAGAGGTTGGGAGAATGGACAGGGGCTTGGGACGGTCCTCCAGGAACACATGAAGGAAGCTCCTCCTGCACCGGGGACACCTTTCTCTGGGGCTGGTCTCAAGGCATGCGCGCACCGCGCGCGCTCCCGGTCGTCGCTTCCGGCCCATGACGACCACTACGCAAGGAAACTTTTGCACAACTCTTATTGGATGATAATCTCCATCTCTGATTGCATAATCTTAACCAATCAGAGTTGGAGACTATTATCCAATCCGTGTTGTAGTACGGAGTCCGCTCTCATCCTATCAGAACGAGGCTTCCAGGATACCGTATTCGAATAAGCTATTATAAAAGGGAGGCAAATGTCCCTGCCTGCAGTGCGGGTGCGGCTCACATGCGTCTTGTCTGCATTGGGGTGAGCCAAGGAGCGTGTGTAGAGCGCCTGCTTTGTAGACCAGCCGTAGAGAAGGATGTCCCAGGTGCAGGCCAAGTTTCATTCTTGTGTTCCTGGAGGATTTTTCCCGTGGCAAGCGCTTCTCCATCTTCCAACATCTCAGGCCTGGTGAGTCCGAATATGACCGCTTCCCGTGGGGGCCTAGGGCTCACCTGCGTCAGGAAGCGGGACCCGCACTGGACAGAGACCACGAGCATCTTATCCTGACCTGGCTCACCGAGCACTGTGTGCCCTGTGTCGTAGACAAGGACGCTTACTGTGTCTGTGGTTGGCTGTGGAGGCTGCCCTGGGGCTCCCAGGCCCTGCCTCTGACCCTCAGCCTTGGGAGCTCAGGGTCCCCTCGCACCTCGGGGTCCGTGCTCAACCACGTGATGTCCCCTGCAGCCTGCTTTCAGAGGTCATTCCCCGCCCCAGCACACACTCTGCAATATCTTAAATGATATATATGTGTATATATATATACACACATACATATATATGTATACATATATATATATTTTTTTTTTCTATTTTTATTTTTTTTTGAGACGGAATCTTGCTCTTGTTACCCAGGCTGGAGTGCAATGGCATGATCTCGGCTCACTGCAACCTCTGCCTCCCAGGTTCAAGTGATTCTCCTGCTACAGCCTCTCGAGTAGCTGGGATTACAGGCGCCCACCACCACGCCTGGCTAATTTTTTTTTGTATTTTTAGTAGAGACAGGGTTTCTCCATGTTGGCCAGGCTGGTCTCAAACTCCTGACCTCGTGATCACCAGCTTCGGCCTCCCAAAGTGCTGGAATTGCAAGCGTGAGCCACCGCGCCTGGCCAAATGATACTCTGGTGGGCAGTCTGACGTACGGTGACAATTTAACTGAATTGTAATGCATTATTAGACATAGTGCTTTCTTCCATCCCTCTCTCACTCTCTCACACAGGTAATACACACACACTCACAAACACATATATAGTTTTGTTTTGCCGGTAGAAATATAATTAACAATTGCCTACATAGCTGTAAAAAGGAATACATTAAAATAACTTCATTTCACCGCATCAACAGACACATTTTCCTGTGCATACAGAGCTCTTCCACTTTCAAAAGGGAGCCTTATTAAAATTTACTACATCACATATTAAAACCAAAATGTCTAGAGTGTGACTCACAAAGTAAGCCAAAAGATTATGTCTTAAATAGCAGATAAACAAATCCCATATTTTATTCAGTTGACCCTGTGGTTCCCTAGATTTTACAACATATAATGTCTTATACTGAAAACATGAAGCTCATGTGATACGGCAATTAATACATATTTGTCCACAAATAAAACAATATATAATACTTGGTTGCTTGCTTGGCTCTTGTGTTATGGCTCTGGTAGGTTTCTGTGCTTTTAATTTTGGTATGGTAGTTTTAAGTTACATTTGAAATACAGGTCTTTTTTTTTTTTTTTTTGAAACAGAGTTTTGCTCTTGTCGCCCAGGCTGGAGTGCGATGGCACAATCTCGGCTCACCGCAACCTCCACCTCCCAAGTTCAAGCGATTCTGCTGCCTCAGCCTCCCGAGTGCCTGGGGTTACAGGCATGCACCACCACGCCCGGCTAATTTTGTATTTTTAGTAGAGACGGGGGTTCTCCATGTTGGTCAGGCTGGTCTCAAACTCCTGACCTCAAGTGATCCACCCGCCTCCGCCTCCCAAAGTGCTGGGATTACAGGCGTGAGCCACCACACCCGTACGAAATACAAGTCTTAAAGGGAAATGCTATACATATTGGATTCCTACAACAATGTTCACAGACTTTTGTAATTAATGGGTTGAATCCTCTTTAATAGAGTGTACCATTTTACCCATATTATTTGAATTTTGTAACTACGTAGGCGTTAATCCCTTTTGTACTAATTGTCTTTCTTTTAGGAAAAACTAAGTGTTCCAAATAAAACATATATCTTAATGCTATTTCAAACAATACAGTAAATTAGGACTTTAAAAATGAAGACACATATTGGCTTATGGTATTTTCAACTAAGCAGCAAGCTTTAACTGATACAAGCATTGGAGTTACTAGGTCTTATTCGTTTCGTAATAAATACAAATTTTAAAAGACTCTCATTATTTGTAGCCATTCTGAATGAATTTAAAAGTTTAATGCATTTTACTGTCTTTAAAATTTTATAATAGGCTTTCGTAAATAATTTAAAACTACAGGAAAGCCTAAAAGTTACAAAATCTTAGCTTCTGAGATTAATATACTGCATTTCCTTTAGTTTTTTTCCCCTCATGTATGCTTTTAATTGTCATCTATGTGTGTAATTGAATGGCAATATAAAAAAACTGTAACGAGGCATTTTCAGCCGAATAGTATAAAGTCTCTTAAACTTAATTGCTCTTTAATATTGCCGATATGTGGTAGAAAAATACTTACTTCCTTTCTCCCAGTTTGTAAATGTTAAACCACCAGCATTTCAAAGATGAAGGCAGCCAACATGATGTCCCTGATTGTGAACTTGTGAAGAGCTGGGGACTATCAGCTCCCCTAACCAGTCTCAGCTGGCTTTACCATATCACTGCAGTGAGACCTTTGAGTTACTTTCAGGTGTCTGCCCTGAGAAGTACATTTTACAGTGAACATGTTTATGCAAGCATTATCTTCTCTGGGAATTTTTGGTAGTGAAGATGCAAAACAACATAATTCTTCTTGAAAATCTATTTGCTTTCCACAGGATTGTGCCAAAAATATGTCATTAATCATCTCCTTCTTTTTCTTTTGGTCTGGAAATACTACACTGCTTGGTAAAATTTGTAAAAGTCTGTTTACTGGAGGAATTATTTTATTATTCCTGCATTTCTCTGTACATTGATAAATTATTCCTCAACTACTTATGTGTATCAAATTTCATGTCCCTTTCTTCTTAGTCATCATTCAGTTTCCTGTATCAATTGATTATTAATTTTTTTTTTTTTTGAGACGGAGTCTTGCTCTGTTGTCCAGGCTGGAGTGCAGTGGCACGATCTCGGCTCACTGCAAGCTCCACCTCTCGGGTTCACACCATTCTCCTGCCTCAGCCTCCCGAGTAGCTGGGACTACAGGCTCCCACCACCACGCCCAGCTAATTTTTTCTTTTTGTATTTTTAGTAGAGACGGGGTTTCACCGTGTTAGCCAGGGTAGTCTCGCTCTCCTGACCTCGTGATCCGCCCCCGTCTGCCTCCCAAAGTTCTGGGATTACAGGCGTGAGCCACCGTGCCCGGCCCTTAACAACATTTTTATTCAGATGATCTATTCAAGACTCTAAGTGTCCGTATCTTAAAGGCAAATATGTTCATGGATTTTTCCAAATTAAGCCTGCCTGGTTAGCAGGCAGAACATTATCTGCACCACAAAAGTCTCCCTAGTACTCCTCTCCAGGAGGAGAGGAACCTGCCGTTCCTTTCCTGAAGATAACCGTATCCCAAATTCTAACAGCATTGACTTGTTTTGCCAGTTTTTAAATATAGCAATATGTACTATTTGGTGACTGGATGCTTTGATTTAGCAGTATGTTTGAAAGATTATTCCACGTTTTTCTGGAAGTGTCATTATGTGACTATGCCACAATTAATTTTATTTATTTATTTATTTATTTATTTATTTATTTATTTTATTATTATTATTTTTTGAGACAGCGTCTCCCTCTGTCGCCCAGGCTGGAGTGCAGTGGCGTGATCTCGGCTCACTGCAAGCTCCGCCTCCCGGATTTACGCCATTCTCCTGCCTCAGCCTCCTGAGTAGCTGGGAC
>NW_012107042.1:685812-686636 GCF_000951045.1 Mandrillus leucophaeus
CTTGAATCCAGGAGACAGAGGTTGCAATGAGCCGAGATCACTCCACTTTACTCCAGTCTGGGCGACAGAGTGAGACCCTGCCTCAAAAAAAAGGAAATGTGTTTCACGTTTCATAACAAAAATGAGATTTTTAATTGTGTAAAAAATATTGTTAATTGACATATGACTTACATGAAAATAATTATTTTTCACTCCTTGGAAAAACTTATATGTTCCTGAGGACTTCATAATGAATAGATTATAAATCCCTCGTTAATGTCAATTATGCATTTACTTTTAAGAAAGGGCTCCATATTCTGTCTCTCCCAGGTTCAAAACCTGAAGGGGTATGGTGAGCTTGTGGAGTAGAAGACCAAGTAATTTTTATCAGGGCCCTAAATCAGAGGAGATTTGAGACTGTCTTTTCTGTATACAGACTGTGGAGAATACAGATCTTTTAGAGAAACCCGTATCTAGCAAGGGCTGGAACCATAGAAGTCCAAAAGCCAGGCCAATGGAGGGTCTTGAAGCCTGGTGGAGACACAGCCAAGAATTCTTGAGACACCTAGAGAGCACGTCAATGCTGGGAAGGGTGGTAAATTCTCAGTGTCCTACATTTAGACAAGGCAACTGCATAGAGGACATATGCTATGGTTTGAATGTGTCTCCCAGAGGTCATGTGTTAAATACTTAATTCCTAATGGAACAGTGTTGAGAGATGGAGCCAAGTAAGATGTGATTAGGTCATGCAGGCTCTGCCCTCATGAATGGATGAATGTTGCTATAGCAGGAATAGGTTAGTTATCTTGAGAGTGAGTTTGTTATAAAACTGAGTTCTTCCCCCT
>NW_012107042.1:686879-688551 GCF_000951045.1 Mandrillus leucophaeus
GGTGTTAGCCAGGATGGTCTCGATCTCCTGACCTTGTGATCCGCCCGCCTCGGCCTCCCAAAGTGCTGGGATTACAGGCTTGAGCCACCGCGCCCGGCCGCTTTTTGTGTTCTGTTTTAAAACTGTGTGCCGCCTCTAAAGAGTGTGATGCGATCTCCTGTGTTTTTCTCTATAACATTTATTGTTTTTTCTGTTCACATTTAGATCTATGCAAGTGGGATCAATTTTTAATTGCGGTGTAAGGTAAGGGCGATGACACTGTTTTTCCAAATTGTTAGGCAATGATTTCAGCAAAATTTTTTAAAAATTAAGCTTTTTCTGTGAACGACAGTGCCACATATGTCATAAATTAGGTTATCTCTATTTTTCAATCATTTTCTAGACTTCATTTTATTCTGTCGATGGTTTTTTACTCTGTGCTTATTGCCTGACTTACTGTAAATTAATAACACGTTCCATATCTGATAGTTTAGGTCTTCCAGGTCTATTCTTTGCATTTCTTTTTCTTAATTGTTGATACATAGAAATATAATTGAGTTTTGCATGTATATGTATTTTTATACAAATCATTTTGTATACTGTATCCAGAGACCTTTCTAAATGGATTATATGTGAGCTTTTACTTACCATGGTGGTTGAAGTCTTATCAAATGTTCTATTAATATTTTTTAATTTAAATTTACATTTCAGTGCTACTTAGCTCCTATCTTGTGAGTGGGCATGTTGGAGGGCCTCGGGGTATCTAAGAACCTTGTAAACAATGGTGATTAGCAGGGGTGGGATGGAATTTTGGCTCTCATGTGATCCACTGGAATCAAGAGGAAGTGTTGAAGGTGGCCTGAGACTCTGTTGATAGTAGCTCTACAGAGTCTGTACATCTATTTATCCAGAAGGACAACACAGATACAGTATCGCAGAGGTTAACGGGATGAAAGCTGCCTCGCAGACATCTAGCAAACCCAGTTCTTGCTGAGCCCTGACCAAGTCCTTGATTTTGTCTGCTCCACTTCCCTAAATGCTTGCCTCTGATGAAGTATTCGAAATCAGCATCAGTGTATTCCAAGTTGGTGTTGGCCCATTTCCTTTACCAATTAACAAACACACAGAAACTCACATGAGTCGAAGCCAATGTCTCTCATTTGCTATTTCTGTTTATTTCTTGGCCTGGTCACAAATCCATTAACATAAAAATATGTGATTTATTTATTCATTTGTTTATTATATTTCACACCTCCTCATAAAATAAATCACATTTCAAAAAGGAAATATGGCCAGGTGCGGTGACTCATGCCTGTAATCCCAGCACTTTGGGAGGCCAAGGAAGGTGGATCAGTTGAGGTCAGGGGTTTGAGACCAGCCTGGCCAACATGGTGAAACTCCGTGTCTACTAAAAGAAAAACGAAAAACATATTAGCTGGGCATGGTGGCACACCCCCAGCTACTCGGGGGACTGAGTCAGGAGAATTGCTTGAATCCAGGAGACAGAGGTTGCAATGAGCCGAGATCACTCCACTTTACTCCAGTCTGGGCGACAGAGTGAGACCCTGCCTCAAAAAAAAGGAAATGTGTTTCACGTTTCATAACAAAAATGAGATTTTTAATTGTGTAAAAAATATTGTTAATTGACATATGACTTACATGAAAATAATTATTTTTCACTCCTTGGAAAAAC
>NW_012107042.1:690016-692103 GCF_000951045.1 Mandrillus leucophaeus
GAAATAACTGAAAAATTCAATAGAAAAGTTTTAGAGCAGTTTGCGGTTTACAGAGAGAAATTGCGCAGAAAGTACAGTTTCCATATGCCTTCCCACCTCCCAACACACTGTCTGCTCTTATTAGCATCTGGCATTAGTGTGGTATATTTGCTACCATTAATGAACCAATATGGACTTTTAACTAAAGTCCTGTCTCTACAAATAAAGTCCAGAGTTTACAACATTCTGTTTGGGGCCGATAGGTTTTGATAAAAGTGTAATGTCACATATCCACGATTATAGTACCGTACACAATAGTTTCACCGCCCTGAAAGTCTGCTGTACTCCATTCATTTAATTCCTCACCCATTTCCCTGAACCCCCTAAAAGCCTCTGATACTTTTATTGTCTCTATAGTTTTGGCTTTTCCAAAATGTCATATAGTTGGAATCATACAGTAGGTAGCTTTTTCAGACTGGCCTCTTTCACTTGGCAGTATGCAGTTAAGTTTAGAGCATTACAAAACTCTTTTAAATATAAAGATTCTATAATATTAGCTTTTTAGAGTAATCGAATGATGTCATTATCAGAGGAAAGTAGAGGCTGAGAATAGGGTAGATCATTAAATTTACATGTATAATGTGTTTATTATATATATTAAGTATATACATGTTATATATTTGTATATTATATATGTATATAGTTCTAATATATACCTTTGGAAAAAATGGTTATTTTTAGGTCAGATAGAAGAACTGTTACTGAACATATTAATTACAGAGCTAAACACACTGAAGCCAGAAGATTACATGACTCCTCCAAATTCACACAGTAAGTAAATGCAGGGATGGAAATGGCAGGAGACCGAGATTCTTGTCACTTACCCAATGACCTTTCCAAGAATTCTTGTGTTTGAACCGTCCTCATCACCATCTGTGCTATTTCAGCAGGTTCTGGTTGGAGAAAACGTTGCAGAGGCCACAACCCTCATCCTTATACTCAATTCATTAGGCCTTGCTAGTTCCACACACACTTAAAAGATTAAAAATATGTCTGTTTGTTTAAGTCAAAGTCATCAGAAATGACAATCTGGGTCGTGTGTGATTCAGTTCTTGTTGCTGGTGGAGTCTTTCGGGCGGTATGAGTGGTGGGAGACAAGACCTGAAATACCAAAGGCCTCTGTACCCTGTGGTCATGACTGGCATGAGGCAGCCATGTGATCCACATTCCAATTTAAAGTATGTTTCCTTCCTTCCTGCCAACTGTTCTAATTGCAAATGCTTCCTACGCTCTACCCATCGCCCTTTATTTTACTACAGTATCCCCCTTTCTTTGCAATTGTGTTTGCTATTGTTTCAGTTACCCATGGTACACTACAATAAGATATTTTGAGATAGATCGCATTCAAATAACTTTCATTAGGTTGTATTGTTATAATTGTCCTATTTTATTATGAGTTACTGTTTTTAATCTCTTACTGTGCCTAAAGTATAAACTCACTTTATGATAGGTATGGATGTACAGGAAAAATCATAGGATACATAGGATTTGTTACTATCTGTGGTTTCAGGCATCCTCTGGGGGTCTTGGGATGTATCCTCCATGGATATGGGGAAACTACTGTGTATAAAAAGTCAGTGAAATAACAGATAAGAAAAGCAGACATCATTTTACATATGCTGAAGAAGGCTAGTCACAGGCTCAATCCATTCTTCATTGCTCACGTCCTTCACTCACAGGGTTTGAGTCTACAGGTGATGCCAATGTTTTTATTATTTTAGGTCTTCCTTCACTGTGTAGCCAAATGTTGGCACTTTCTATGCCTCCTTTTTTGTCTGTCCACTTCTAAAGCCAATCACCAGTTCCAGGTTTCTGCAAGTCTGGCCATCCTTTTCCTCCAATGCATGTGGTCTGTTTCCTCTTGGCCACGTACTGCCTCTTCCATCTGGAATACTTCACTCCCCTCCATTTCATTTCTTCAACTTCATTGTATTTATTGTGTTCCTAATCTGAATGCATGTCTATTGCTTTTGCTGAAATTATGGAGAAGAGACAAATTAGTAAAAATGTTTTATTCCAAATGCATTTGGTGGAAGAGATACAATAAG
>NW_012107042.1:693713-694924 GCF_000951045.1 Mandrillus leucophaeus
AAAAAAAAAAAAAAAAAAAGAAAGGAAAATGGTGCCATTGTGGATCAATGAGGTGGCAGCTCACAGCCCTTCCTTCTCACATCCATCTGCATTCTGGTCACCACAGTTCCTTTCATGTTTATTAAATTGTGTGTGTGTGTAGTTTTCATCTTGACAACAAATAACACACTCGTACTACAAAGATGAGTCGTGGAGGTAATATTCAACAAAAAATGAAGGTATAATTTTAAGAAAAGGAAGGCAAATATTAGTGCAACCCAATCATGTCTGGCAAAAATAAACGCTTGATATAAAGTGACCTTTAAGGGCATATGTCAGTGTTCTCTGGAGAACTGAGTGATGCAGATGATACAGATTGGATATAGGTATAGATGCACACAATCATGCGAGCCAGTCCCTTAAAAGTCCAAAAGACGGCAGGGTAGGCCAGCAGGCCGAAGACCCTGGAAAGAGTTGCTGTTTGCGTCCAAAGCAGTCTGCTGGCCCAATCCCTTCCTGCTTGGGAGAAGTCAGTCTTCATTCTGTCAAAACTTTCAGCTGATTGGATGAGGCATGCCCACAGAATGAAGGCCATCTGCTTTACACAGAGTCTTCCAATTTAAATGTTAATTTCATCCAAAAAACACATTCACAGAAAAATCTAGAATAATGTTTGACCAAATATCTGGGCGCTGGACCCACCCAAGTGAATACATTAAAATTAACTCCCACAGGCATAAGGCTTGTGAAATCTTCATGTGCAGCTAGGAAAGAAAATCCTGTGCTTTACATACGGCGTGTTCTTTGTGGCAAAGGGAAAGAGGAACCATTCTTCATAGGTGGGAAAGTCATGCATTTCATCTACTAATCTGCTCTAACTACATTAACATTATTTCTTTTTATTAAATGTCTCGGGGAAAAAAAGATCTTTTGTATTTATACTCAAGCTTCAAATACAATATCATTATCCAGAAAATACTAAATGTATGTAAAACTTATATAAAATTTAAAGAATAATTGTGAAACTAAAGTAATCCAGAGGGACATACAAAGGTATTTTCGGGCCGGGCGCGGTGGCTCAAGCCTGTAATCCCAGCACTTTGGGAAGCCGAGACGTGCGGATCACAAGGTCAGGAGATCGAGACCATCCTGGCTAGCACGGTGAAACCCCGTCTCTACTAAAAAAAAAATACAAAAAACTAGCCGGGCGAGGTGGCGGGCGCCTGTAGTCC
>NW_012107042.1:695034-697216 GCF_000951045.1 Mandrillus leucophaeus
AAAAAAAAGGTATTTTCGAAGCCTAAGAAACAAGAATCAGAAAATAGAATACATGAAGAATTAAAAGAAAAATGGGAAAAGGAGCTGAGAAGAATTTTAAAAATAGGACATTTATAGCAATGAGTTATCTTAATGATGCATGACAGAAATTCTCAACTAATTATAAAGATGTCACAGACAGTAAAATATAAATGAAAAAGAAGCAATTACATGTATACCAGTAAATAACAGAGGAAGCTTGCCAGATAGGAATGCCAAATGCATAGGCAATGAAATAAAAATGTGGTCTTGTAGAAGTGAATATAATCTAGCAATTAAAAAGGTAAAAAGTAAAATGCTAAATATTACAGAAGAAGGTGAAACATTTGAGAAAGATAATAAATAAGCATTTACCTAATTAAAAGACAAATGAATAGTATATCATGTTTTGGTCAAGTTTTCATAATTTATTTTGAATGAAATATTATGAGCTTCTCCTAGAAGGGACCAGAGTTATGTTTTGACCTTTTGCATAGTGTGGATGACATCAGGAATGTTGCAGAGTATTGGAAATAAAAACATGTTTACTTGAGTTGAAAAAATGAACCACAAATATTTCAGGGAAGGGGCATGGAAAGTGAATGAATGGTCTACATAAAGCCAGAGCCATTTCAATGAAGAAACAAAACTGTCTTGCTGCCAACTGGGTTAGATATAGAAATCACAAGTAGAGAAGTTTAACATGGCAATACTAAAGCCTACTTTGAACATTGTGGAGTGATTGGCACATAGTGAGTTATTGAAAAAATTTTATTTATAGCCATTCACAAAAGAATCAAAGCAAAATGTATCATTTATGTATCTTCAGTGGCCTTCACTATAAAACATTGAAATAAAAACAGTAACAATAAATTATCTTATTTGATGAGATATTTATATGAAATATTTATAACAGGATAATAGTAGAAAAATGGAATTGATATTCTTGTAAAACTCAAAACACTGAAGAAGATAATCTGGTGATCAAAATAAATAATAACCATGGCCACTATATTTTTAAAAAGAAAATAACAAATGTTGTCCAGACCGTGGAGAAATTGAAACCCCTGTACACTGTTGGAAGAGATTTAAAGTGTGCAGATGCTATGCAAAACAGTATGTCAGTTCCTCAACACTTAAAAGCAGAATTACTGTATAATCCAGCAATTCCACTTCTGGATACATACCGAGTAAACCTGAAAATAGGGTCTAAAAGAGAGAGTTCTACACTCATGTTCAAAGCAGCATTGTTCACAATAGCCAGACAGTAGAAGCAACCTAAGCATCCATCAATGAATGATTGTATAACCAAAATGTAATGCACGTTTTGGCACACAGTAAAATATTATTCATCCCCAAAATGGAAGGAATTCTCATGTATGCTACAGCATGGATGAACCCTGACTACATTATGTTAAGTGAAATAAGCCATTTACAAATGGCAAACACTGTATAATTTTATTTATATGTAGTATCTCAAGTGGGCAAACTCCTAGAAACAGAAAGTGGAATGATACTAGAGGGTTCCTAGCGGGTGGAGCAGGGGGAATTGGGAGTTGTTTAATGGGTACACAGTTTCATTTTTGCAAGAAATGAAAAGTTGTGGAGATTGGATTTGTAACAACATGAATATACTAAAATACTGAACTGTATACTTAAAAATGGCTAAGAGGGTAAAAATGGTATGTTCATTTGTGGTAAAATTAAATCAATTTAACAATAAAATAGAAACAAATGAATCAGTAAATCAGTCTACATATTAATTCATTGTGGAGCTCCTGAAATATAAATTATCTGTTATTCTTATGAGACCCCAAACCAGGTAAAATGGCTCATATATACATATAATTATAAGTGTTGTATATACATATCACTAAGTTATATATATACAGATAATTGTAAGTTTTGCACTAACGTCACAACAGTCAATGTGTGAGTCAGGCTTAGAGTCTGTGTGTGATTCTGGATCTTCTACGCCATATATCAGTGCTTTTGTCGTGGACCTTTTCTTTCGTGGTTTCGTCACTGTGGTTGTTGGTTCTGTGTTTGGATTTTTTTTTGAAAAAGTGAAAATAACTCTTTTTATTAAGGTAATGTTTATTCATGGTTAATATATTTGATAATGTCAAAGAACTGGAAAACTTCTCTTTTTTTTTTTTTTTTT
>NW_012107042.1:698512-699099 GCF_000951045.1 Mandrillus leucophaeus
CCCAAAGTGCTGGGATTACAGGCTTGGGCCACTGCGCCCGGCCACAAATACATTTTTATACAGATGTTATTCAAGCCTTATTTATATTTCTATAAAGATTACTTTTCAAACCAAAAAGTTATATAATTGTTGACACTGAATAAAATATTTTAAATTCTTAACAGTTCTGAATATCTAATATTTTTATATGTCAACTCTAAACAATAATAGCACTAGCATAACAGTATCAAAATTTAAGAATGAGTTTATTATTAAAATATTAAGCAAAAGTCCTATATTTTATGAGAACTGGTATTTTCTCTTTCACATATAATGTGGTTACATAATTTATGATTCTTCTAATAGCTCAAAAAGCAGACTGATAATCACATTTTCAGGGACCTAAGTCATTTTCATTTGTGTGATTCAAAGGCCTAGGAATATAGTTATCAGATTCAATTTCCAGATATAAATAAAGATATACATAAAGATAAAAAGACACACAAGACTTGAGACTATAAGGAAAAATCAAGAGAAATAATTCACGACAGAAATATTCTCAAAAAGTTCACATTTTAGATCTCGAGGCTTACATGATTCCCTCCCTC
>NW_012107042.1:699149-710544 GCF_000951045.1 Mandrillus leucophaeus
GCCTCCCAAAGTGCTGGGATTACAGGCTTGAGCCACCGCGCCCCGCAACTTCTCTTTTTAAAACTCAGAAAAAAATCCATTTCCATGTACAAGTATTTCCTATTCACTCCGTGACAGCAACTTAGTGAAACTTTAATCAGAGGACGATGGTTTTGCCTAGCACACATCTTCTGAAAACTATTTAAACTAAACATAAATGTTTTGATTGGCAACGCTTTGTAATTTGGACCGTATCTCTGATATAGCAGAAATTTTTAATACCTTTCCCAAACTCATTGCCCATGTACTTGAAAATTTGCTTTTTTTTCTGTTTAAGCCTCTGTACTCTTCCTGTGGTGATGTAAATCATAATTCCAAGCTGGATCACAGAGTGTGGGGTCGCTCAGTCCTATAAATGCCGTCATAATCAATCCCTGTGCTTAGAGATGGGAACATGAACTCATCCGGACCAGGAGGTGCATGAAGATTCTGCTGATGTTTTGGTTTTTCTTCCTTGCGTCTGTGAAACGATTTATTGTTCACTTTTGCACACAGCGTTCTGAGGACAGGACAGGTGCAGCCTGGGGCCTGCTCCCTGCTGCAGCATTTCCAGCCCCCAGAGTGGCCCGAGGGGAGGACATGGGCACGTCTTTCCATTGTTGATGTTTTGAGAGAGCTTCAGGAACTGATGTTTTTTCCTTTTCATGGTGTGTAGACTAGAAAGCAAATACCTAATGCCTTTTGGGAAGCACTTTGATAACTTTGCAAGGGAAATGATCTGAAAACAAGAAAACGTGTGACTTAATAGAAACAAACCAGGTATTAATGATTTTATTAACACACTGAAATACGCTAGTCCTGATACCTATACTTTGACTTTTGTTAGTAAGTCATATCCCTCTATTGGTTGGCAAATTTAAGCTGGATTTTCTTTTACTTATGACTTAAATTAGTGCAATTATTATATTGATAAATCCTGACCTATGTGATGTGTGTAGAACATCTTCAAAATTAAGGAAGCCCATTCTTGTGATGGGGACAAGGTCAAAGTGACCCAACCTATAACCAAAAGAAATTGATCTTTCTTAACTCCAGTGTGCAGAGTCCATCAGAAATGTGTTAGCAAAGTATTCTTCAATATCTAATGCAAAATACCTTAGTACAAATACATTTTTTTTTTTTTTTTTTTTTTGAGACGGAGTCTCGCACTGTCGCCCAGGCTGGAGTGCAGTGGCCGGATCCCAGCTCACTGCAAGCTCCGCCTCCTGGGTTTACGCCATTCTCCTGCCTCAGCCTCCCAAGTAGCTGGGACTACAGGCGCCCGCCACCTCACCCGGATAGTTTTTTGTATGTTTTTTTAGTAGAGACGGGGTTTCACCGGGTTAGCCAGGATGGTCTCGATCTCCTGACCTTGTGATCCACCCGCCTCAGCCTCCCAAAGTGCTGGGATTACAGGCTTGAGCCACCGCGCCCGGCCTTAAGTATTATTTTAATTTATCTCTTTTCTCTTGCATTTTACTATAAGTGGTAAAGAGAAACCATGCCACTCATTCATTGCTTTGCTTAGAAATCTCCTCAGCAAAATATATAATTATGTCACTTGCAAGTTCTACCTTTCACAAAACATTAGCACATGATACATCCAAGTTCTTTGCCACTTTATAACAAGGATCACTTTTCCTCCCGTTTCTAATAAGCTGCATCTCATTTCCACATGAGACCTCACCGGAATGGTCTTCAGCTTTCATAACTTTACCAACATTCTATTCATGATGATATAGGCATTTTCAAAGCCAACGGATACATGCTTTTAAAAAATAGCTCACCTCTTTTCTTTCTGAAGCAGCACCGTAACTGAATTGGAGGGGGATACAATCCAGTCCGTAACAGTTGGTCACTATGGTTCCATGATTCCCAGACTCCTTAACAAAAACCCTTTTTAAAAGACGTCTTTCTCAATCAACAATCACTAATCCAGTGCCCGCTGTGTATGAGACATTACATTAGGTCTTAGGAATGCAAAGAGACAACATCCCTATCCACAACAACTCCAGGTATAGTGAAATCACAGTCTACCCTGAAATAATGCAAATGAATGCTGTGGTATTCTATGTTCCTAATTAGGAGTGAACTTCAAATATTTAAAAGGCAATAAAGCTGTCAAAGTGAGTAACTTCAAACTAGAGGACGTAACCAATCATCTATTGGTGAGCCAGCAAATATTGCATTGCATTTGCTTTAGCGCTCAATAAAGTTTTTCTAATACATTATATATTAGAGCAATTTTAAATTCACAGCAAAATTGGGCAGAAAGTACAGAGTCCCCATAGACCTTCTGCCCCGACATGGACCCAACACTTCCCACTATCAACATTTCACACCAGAGTGGTCCACTGCTTACAGTCTATGAGCCTACAAGGACACGTTGTCACCAACCAAAGCCCACGGGTTACGTTAGGATTCACTCTTGGTGCTGTACATTGTATGTGTTTGGAGAAATGTAAAATAACATGTATTCACCATTATAGTATCTTAAAGAATAGCTCCATTGTCCTAAAAATCCTCTGTGTTCTGCCTATTCATCCCCTCAACCCCACCCCTAACTCCTGGCAACCACTGTACCATCTCCATAATTTTGCCTTTTCTAGAATGTCACGTAGTTGAAATCATACACTATGTAGCTCTTGAGATTGGCTTTTTTTTCACTTAGTAATATGCATTTAAGTCTCCTCCATATCTTTTCATGGCTTGATAGCTCATTCATTTTTAGCACTGGATAATATTCCATTGTCTGTATGTAACCTAGTTTATTTCTCTGAGGACCTACTGAAGGACATCTTGGCCGTTTCCACGTTTTGACAGTTATGAATAAGGCTGCTCTAAATATCTAAGTTTTTGTGTGCATAAATTTTCAACTCATTGGGGTAGATATCAAGGAGTGCGAATGCTGGATTTTTTGATGATTAGTTTTGACCCACCAGCAATGAATGTGATTTTCTGTCATTCAACATCATAGCCAGAATTTGGTATTATCAGCGTCGCCTGGAGGCCTCATGCTTTTGTGTACTTCTTATGGCACGACATGGGAATAACAAGAAACCAGCTTGGGGGCAGCAGCCTCTAAAACTTTTCCCAACACCACTTGAGCCTGAGAAAAAAAATTGCCCGTAGCTTTCATATCCAAACATGATTTATTATGTCAGGACACACAGCCTTATGTCCTTGAAAGGAAAGTTGATTACATTTACTTTCAAGGAGAAGGAAAGAGTTGGGAAAAGAGAGGCAGGTTATCATTGGTTGTCTTTCACATTTGATGATCTGTTTCAGGGAGAACTTAGTTCACTGAACGTGCATCTCACATGGTATTAGACGCAACTATGTCAAGAGCAGGATGTATAAAGAAGAGCTCGGTCAAACCCTGTCCAGCCTATGTATTGCAAGTAATAGTATTTGTTTAAACAATGTAGTATCTATAACAAAGACTCTACTAGATGTGATACACCGGTAGCAGAAATAAACCAGGTCTGTTCCATGTAAACCAGGCCTTTTTTTTTTTTTGAAACAAAGTCTTGCTCTTTTGCCAGGCTGGAGGTCAGTGGCGCAGTCTCGCTCACTGCAACCTCAAGCAATTCTCCCACCTCAGCCTCCTGAGTAGCTGGGATCTTACAGGCGCGCGCCACCACGCTCAGCTAATTTCTGTATTTTTAGTAGAGACAGGGTTTCACCATGTTGGCCAGGTTGGTCTCAATTTGCTAACCTGGTGATCTGCCCACCTCGGCCTCCCAAAGTGCTGGGACTACAGGCATGAGCCACTGCACCCAGCCAAACCAGGGCTTTTCTTTTCTTTCTTTTCTTTTCTTTTCTTTTTTTTTTTTTGAGACGGAGTCCCGCCCTGTCGCCCAGGCTGGAGTGCAGTGGCACAATCTCGGCTCACTGCAAGCTCCGCCTCCCGGGTTCATGCCATTCTCCTGCCTCAGCCTCCGGAGTAGCTGGGACTACAGCCGCCTGCCACCTCGCCAGGCTAATTTTTTTTTTTTTTTTTTTTTTATTTTTAGTAGAGACGGGGTTTCACCGTGTTAGCCAGGATGGTCTCGATCTCCTGACCTCGTGATCCTCCCGTCTTGGCCTCCCAAACTGCTGGGATTACAGGAGTGAGCCACCGCGCCCGGCCAAACCAGGGCTTTTCATTGTAAATTAGGACATACCATTCTCTAATTAATACACAGAGTGTGTGGTGTGTATGCAGCTACAAGAGAAAGCTGGTTGGAAAAGTCCCCTAAAACAGGTGACATTTGAACACACGAATAGATAGTTACAGTCAGAGGGCAAAGAAAGCAGAGCAGATCTAATCTAGGAATTAAAGTATGCCCAAGCAAAAGAAAGGTCATTTAAGACAGAAACGTTAAGGGGTTGAGTGAGGCAGTGAGGCAAGCAGAGATGAGATTATATGCAAATCGGGCTGACCCTCCTGTTACAGTAAGAAACAAAAAATTGGGACAGGGCCACATCAATTTCTGGGGTATTCTCTGTGACTGCTTTCCTGACACAACTTGGTTAAGTAGTTAAGGCAGGCATCCTATAACCTGTAATACATAGAATATTTACTCTGCAGCTCTTCAGAGAAAAAGTTGGCCAACCCATGGCATAGAGCGTAAGACGAACCTGCAAACCAGTGAGCACTTGTAATCAGAATAAAATGAAAGTGAAAGCAGACACCTTGATGAAATGGCATACTGTACTTCTAAAATGTATTTTCCTAAATGATGCAACAGGACTTGAATACCTTAAGGAAGATAGCTTAATGGGGATGTATAGCAACAGAACTATGGTGTTTGTCAAACTAGATGATAAATACAGATAAAACATTCCAGTGTATGCATTTGGTGAGAATTCAGATACTTACCTGTGGAAATTTTAGTTACGATGGTTGTCGAGTGAATGAATGAAAACTATTTAATATGCTTCCTACCTGATAGTCAAGAAACAGACAACACTGGGCATGGTGGTGCACACCTGTAATACCAGCTTAAGCCCAGAAGTTTGAGACAAGTCTGGGCAGCATAGAAAGACCTCATCTGTTAAAGAAAAACCAAAAACTTAAAAGACATTGATAAGATAAACAATGTATTGAGGGGATTTTTTTTTAAAGCATAGTATTTCCTACATGTTTTTCTTGCTATATTTCTATTTATTTAAGATGCATACATATGAAATAATAATAGGCAGTAGGTATACTTTCAATACATACACTTTAAATCTTGCCACTATTAACATAAAAATACTTGTTAAATGGCCGGGCACGGTGACTCACGCCTGTAATCCCAGCACTCTGGGAGTCTGAGGCAGGTGGATCGCCTGAGGTCAGGAGTTTGAGACTAGCCTGACCAACATGGTGAAACCCTGTTTCTACTAAAAATACAAAAATTAGCCGGATGTGGTGGCGCATGCCTGTAATTCCAGCTACTCAGGAGGCTGAGGTAGGAGAATCCCTTGAACCCAGGAGGCGGAGGTTGAAGTGAGTCGAGATCAGGTCATTGCACTCCAGCCTGGGAGACAGAGCAAGACTCCATCTCAAAAACAAAACAAAACAAAACTTGTGAAATAAAATTAAAATATATATTGAATCAATTTATTTTTGAATTTTAATTATTTCAGAATAAACATTTTTCACAGAGGATAATTAATGAGTACACTTGAAGCTATTGAAATTTAACATTGTGGCGGGGCACGGTGGCTCCAGCCTGGGTAACAAGAGTGAAACCTTGTCTCAAAAAAAAAAAAAATAAGAAAGTTAACATTGTTGTCTGGGCGAGGTGGCTCACGCCTGTAATCTCAGCACTTTGGGAGGCTGAGGAGGGCGGGTCACGAGGTCAGGAGTTCGAGACCAGCCTGACCAACATGGTGAAACCCTGTCTCTACTAAAAATACGAAAATTAGCCGGGCGTGGTGGCATGTGCCTATAATCCCAGCTACTCCGGAGGCTGAGGCAGGAGAATTGCTTGAACCCGGGAGGCGAAGGTTGCAGTGAGCCAAGATCGTGCCATTGCACTCTAGTTCTGGGCCACAGAGCAAGACTCTGTCTCAGAAAAAAAAAAAAAAAAGAAAAGAAATTTGACATTGTTTCGCTTAACTGTCTCAATCAGATAATGTAACATAGAAATTCTGTATAAATTACTTTATACTTCCAAACATTCTTCCTGTAATAATTTTAACCAATTTAGTAACAATATTTTTCCATTCAATTGAAAATAATGCAAAACAAAGGAGAACAGAAACCTGGCGAAGTTTCAATTGACGCAGACAGGCTTGTCTATTCAAAATGAAATATTTTTCTTCGTGCAGATTATGTTTCAATGCATCAGTATGTAAGATAGTCATTTTGCTTTCTGCCAATCCTATGCTTACTGTCAATTTCTTAGCTTCATTTATAACCACGCCAAAAAACAATTCACCTTTCAAATACATTATGGAGATAAGCCTGATTATTCTCATCGTACCAGAGATTCTAAAACTGGTCATAACAATTTTAAGCATCATCATTGGCGAAAACAAGTATCTGTTTTGTTTTTTTTTTCCTAAGAGTCACATTTTCATCATGATGTCGGAACGTCACTGACTGGGTTCATTGCTGGGCTGCAAGGGTCACTCACTATGAACTTGGGCAAGTTCTAATCTCTCTGAGCGTCATCTTTAAAATGGGAGAAATATTAATATCTCATGAGATTCTTGTTTTAAATAAACCAGTACATTTAACATACTGAGAATGTGGCCAGCATGTAATAAAACTCCCATAACTGATTATTTTGTTAATAAAGACTTTTGCCGTCTCTCCTTCCACTCACAAATTGCCTGATTTAAATTCTTTTCAATGCTATTTTTACATACTTTACAAAAATATATATATTTATTAGTTGTACATGTGATCTTAGTTCTCTACAGATTCTAGTGTTTAAAATTTATGCTAAGGATAAATGTACTTTATAGCTCAGTTATAGAAGTGTATATTATCTGTATCTCTCAGGTTAGGCTTGGAATGGATACATTTTTCATGTTAAATAATTATAACTAAATGTGTATCTTCAACTGTCTTTAGAGAATAAGCTGTGGTTCCCAAGGGATGGCCCTGTAAAGCAGAACTGGACTGATAAATTTGTCAATGAAATGTAAACCAGTACATTTTATTCAAGAACTTTTAAAAAAGCACAAGAGGATTCATGTTACTTTTACTTATTCAAGAATAATTTAAAAAATTTAGAGTGGGGTTGGGCCGGTGGCTCATGATTGTAATCCCAGCACTTTGGGAGGCTGAGTTGGTTGGATCACTTGAGGTCAGGAGCTTGAGACCAGTCTGGCCAACATGGGTGAAACCCCATCTCTACTAAAAATACAAAAATTAGTCGGGCATGGTAGCGCACGCCTGTAGTCACAGATACTTGGGAGGCTGAGGCACGAGAATTGCTTGAGCCCGGGAGGCAGAGGTTGCAGTGAGCCGAGATTGCGACACTGCCCTCCAGCCTCAGCGACACAGAGTGAGACTCTGTTTCAGTAAATAAATAAATAAAAATAAAAATTTAGATTGGGGTACAGAGGGCTGCAGAGGTGTACCGATTATATGATATATGGAGATATATGGATGACCTCGAGGAAATAACCAGAAAGAAGTAAAAATTTTAAAGATAATTTAAAAAATTCTATGTGTACATATATGTGTATTTTCAAATGAAATCATGTTTATTGCAGCAACATGGATGGAACTGGAGGCCATTACCTTAAATGAAACAACTGAGACACAGAAAGTCAAACACCCCACATTCTCATAAGTGGGAGCTAAATAATGTGTACACTTGGACGTAGCGTGTGAAAAGATGGAGACTTGGAAGGGCTGGGGGTGCAAGATGCAAAATTACTAATGGGTACAATACGTATTATTCCAGTGATGGATATTCAGAAAGCCCTGACTTCACTCCATGCAGCAAACTATCCATGTAACAAAATTACAATTGTGCCCCATAACTTTATGCAAAATTAAAAAAAACCAAATGTGTATAATATATATTTTCTCAGACAAAACTAAAAGTGTAAGTAGGCTGGGTGCAGTGGCTCACGCCTGTAATCCCAGCACTTCGGGAGGCCGAGGCAGGTGGATCACCTGAGGTCAGGAGTTCAAGACCAGTCTGGCTAACGTGGTGAAACCCCGTCTCTACTAAAACACAAAAATTAGCCGGATTAGCCGGGCGTGGTGGCGGGCGCCTGTAATCCCAGCTACTCGGGAGGCTGAGGCAGGAGAATCACTTGAACCTGGGAGGCAGAGGTAACAGTGAACTGAGTTCGTGCCAGTGCACCCCAGCCTGAGCGACAGAGAGAGTCCATCTCCAAAAAAAAAAAAAAAAAAAAAGAAAAGTGGAACTAATGATTGTGTGGAAGCAAATGGTTTATTACTTTTGTAAATAACGCTAGAAAAATGATCAGTATAAAGACATTTGTTGAAATCAGGTTAACGAAATAATGGTTTTATAACTCTTAACTTTATGTGGTATTCATTGTTATTAAAATATTAATTTTTTTCTTTTGCAGATTCCTTTTCTCCAGTACTTTCCCCCTAATGTAACATTTTTCTGTTTTCCTGAATTCTCATTGCTGGCTTCCAAATGCTACCAGACTGGTAGGCCGTGCTGGGGTTGCCATTCTCCGCTTCACAGTCTGGAAACAGTTTCCAGGAAGTAAACTGGTAATATTTTCACACTCAGCTTTCTTATTTCCTTTACCTCATAGATCCCAATTCGGCACAGCCCTATTTTACAATGTTTATGAAAATTGTTTTCATATACTCTAGTTTTCTAGATTATAAGGTGTGAAGTAAATCTGGTTACTATTACTCCAGTTTATTCTGAAGTGAAAGAATGTATGTAATTCACTTTTCGTGTCATAATAATTGTAGCTGGATATTAATTTTTCAAGTAATTTCAGAATTTTGTTTTTAGTAATTGGTTTGTATAGCCTGTTTACAATTCTTCTGGTTACTGAAATGTTATGTTGCTATTTTGTGACTTTTAGTTTTATTTACTATGATTTCTATTAACTTATTTTTCCCCAATTCTGTTCTTTATTATTTCCATTAAATATTTTATTTATTTGCTTATTTTTTGAATTCTATTTCTATCATTTTTTATACTTACATATTTCCTTTCTGCATTTTTAGAATGTTTGTAAATTTTTGGCTTGCATAAATACTTTAACAAAACCTAAAGTTAATAAATATCTTTTCCCCAATATGTGGTAAAACCAAATATTTCTTTGAATCTGCCTTACTATTTTGGATTAAAATTTTAGGTCCAATTTGTATTGAATTATTTTTAGAGCCAATATTCTTTTAAATATATTAGTATATTTACTAGTATTAACTAATTACTTTGTTTTGCTTTCCAAATCTTTCCCGAGATGAATTTCCTTCCTACCGTAATTTCTCCTTTGATGTTTCTGTTAGTAGTGTTTTATGATTGATAAATTTCATCAGACATTTATTGGATCTTTTTGTTTCTTTATTTTTCTTTTTAGACAGGGTCTTGCTGTGTCACCCAGGCTGCGGTGCTGTGGTGAGATCACAACTCACTGCCGCCTCAAACTTCTGAGTTTCAGCGATCCTCCCTCCTTAGCGTCCTGAGTAGCTGGAACCACAGGTGCCACCAAGCCTGGCTAATTTTTTGTATTTTTTTGGAGAGATGGGGTCCAGCCTTGTTGCCTAGGTTTGTCTCCAACTCCTGAGCTCAAGTCATCCACCTGCCTCAGCCTCCCAAAATGCTGGGATTATAGGAGTGAGTCACCATGCCTGGCCTGGATCTTTTTTTTTTTTTTTAATCATTTATTTACTTTAATATAATTTCCTGTTTTCCACCTATTTCTCTGTGCTCATTATGAAGTAATTTGTGTATTTTTTCCATTTTAAGTATATCTTCAGATTTATATCATTTGCTTTTCTGTTACATCACTTATTACTCTTTCTCATAGTCCTAATAATTATTTGACAACTTTTTTCTAGTCTATTTTTATATTATACTACTCATTCACCATTATTTTTTATCTGTCCGTTTGCTCTTTAATTACTTGAAAATGATTTTTTTTTATGTCTTTTGGATTGTTCTACTGCTTTAACTAGAGCTGCTAATGTGAACAATAGGTTTCTGAAAAGGAATTTGGAGAAAAGAAACTTTATTTCAGTGAACAGTTTGCACACCAGGGAGACTATGTTTTGATGTGGTTGGTGATATGTATCTGTGCTATTTTCATATGATTAGAGTAGAAAGGGGTCTCATTTTATATTATTCTCTCATCATCGTTGCAGTGTATTGTTCTCTCTCTCTAGCCTTATGCGTTTCCTACTACCTTGTCTCTGATATCTTTAATTTAAAATTTATTTAATTTAAAACATATTTATTCTGAATACCGTGCATTTTAATATTTTGAAAGTTTATTTAAAAATAAAATGTGGAAATACTAACAAAAAGGCAATATTTCTATGCCATTGCTATATATTAGTTTGAAATGCCCTACTGAAATGATCTACTGAAATAATGGTGGTTATCTATTGACTAAAGTTTATCTGACATTCCCTAACCTGTATGATAGTAGGTTAAAATTTCAGCTAATATAATGTAAAGCAAACACAAATCGAAAATTTGAATGCAAGGGCTGTCGTCCTTGACAAATTGGAATATATGGTAAAGTGTACTTTGGTAATTAGATAACCAAGAGTTGAAGAATAATACTTAAACATGGAGAAAGTGTCCTCCTCATGTGTGTAATTGTTTGAGTTAGGGTCATCGGGAGACAAAAGATAAAAGCATAAGGAAGAGATATGGAGTGCATTTATACACACACTAGTTTGTACTTTTTTTGGCGTTAGAAGTTGCTGATATAGTTTTACAATTTTTACAGAAAAAAAATACTAGTAGAAAAGAAAATAACCAGAAAAACAAGTCATTAAAAAATGTTTATATTACTTTAATAATTTTAAATATATTTAAATCTCATATATTTAAATATTTTACGTTTTTTGTAGTACTGAAGTTTCATAGGCAAACCTGTCATCTATATATTTTTGTAATCTAGAGAAGATTATCCACTTCATGCCCTCTGAGAGTCAGAGGTTATGAAAATTCTGTGAATTCCAAGAATGGAGCTATTTCGAACTGGTAAAATTTCCTTTTCTGTTTCAGTTTCTCAGCTTGCCCCCACTTTTTAGTTAAGAACTAGTACTTGGGCCGGGCGCGGTGGCTCCAGCCTGTAATCCCAGCACTTTGGGAGGCCGAGACGGGTGGATCACGAGATCAGGAGATCGAGACCGTCCTGGCTAACCCGGTGAAACCCCGTCTCTACTAAAAAATACAAAAAACTAGCCGGGCGAGGTGGCGGGCGCCTG
>NW_012107042.1:710646-714486 GCF_000951045.1 Mandrillus leucophaeus
GACAGGGCGGGACTCCGTCTCAAAAAAAAAAAAAAAAAAAAAAGAACTAGTACTTGTTGGTTGCCTTTAAAAAAAATGTATTTCCTCACAGGCCAACTTCCATCCATATTTAAAATACAGTCACCTGTATTAGATGAGTAGTCTTTAAAAGATTAATAAGGTTGGCATATTGAGACTATGGATGAAAACTGCGAGCAAGGGCGTCAAGTAGCCTGCGAGATTTAAACAGGACTGATTTTGACCCGGAAGGCAGAGGACAAGTGTACCTACTGCACCCTGTATCTGCAAAAATGCAACCCAAACTCCTGCCAAGTAGGAGGCATTAGGAAAACTGGTAACCCTTAAAATAATTGTGCAATCAATCACTGCAAGAACTAGTTGGGACATGCACATTAATACCGAGCGAGGTCATCATGATTAACATTGTGACAATAAATACCTGAGGAAATCAATAATGATCAGCGATTATTTTAAAGGGCTGCAACATAATTCAAACATTTTACCCTGAAATGCGAGTGCTTTTAGGGGACATGCCACATACAATTTTCCTGGGGAGCGACCCCGCGAGCAGAAGCAGGAGCGCCTGGCAGGGCCACTCGCCTGGCAGGGCTACTTCCCTGGCAGTGGCCTGGGCTCTAGCGCTGAGAGGGAGGCGCCTGTATTGAGGAGTCGTCTGCGCGGGTCATCAATGACGTCACAGCGCGGGGGAGCGCAGCGCGCCTGCGCGTGAGGGCTGTGCTCCCTGAGCTCTTCCGGCCACCCGGGCCAACCCCTGCGTCTGCCCGCGCGGTGCTGGGGCTCAGGGGTCAGTGATTTCCAGAGCCCCTGCTCGGCAGCCGCTGTCCCCGCCGCATTCTGCGAGAAGCTCCGTTTCCAGGTCGTTTCTCTGGACTCAGGTTCTGCGCTGCCTCGTGGCTCCCTGGCCTGTTCAAGCGCAGCCTCCGGCTCCAAGCAGCTGCGGGCCGGGGGCACCTCTTATGTTTTTATTTTTAAAAACCAACATATTTTTGTTACACAGATACAAAAAACACATAGTTATTTGCCCTGATCAAGCCAGAGACAAGTCTGGAAAACAAGTAAAACAGGTATCCGTAATTTTTTTTTTTTTTTTTAAGGCAAGGTCTCGCTTTGTTGCCCAGGCTGGAGTGCAGTGGCATGATCTCGATTCACTGCAACCTGCGTCTCTCGGGTTCAAGCGATTCTTGTGCCTCAGCCTCCCGAGTAGGTGGGGCTTCAGGCGCGCACCACGGTGCCCGGCTAATTTTTGTATTTTTAGTAGAGACGGGGTTTCACCATGTTGGCCAGACTGGTCACCAACTCCTGACCTCGTGATCCGCCGGCCCCGGCCTCCCAAAGTACTGGGGATTACAGGCGTGAGCCGCCACGGAGGCCATCCCTAATTTTTAAGATTAGAGATAAGCACACTTCTTTCCTGCACCGGGAGAGCGGCTCCCCTGCAAAGAGGGCGTGCCGCGTTCCCTAGGAATGTGCAACCCCAGTTCAGAGGCAGCGCTCTGTGCACCAAGGCAAGCGGCAGGCTTAAACTGATAGGCTACCAGAACTTTGGGAGGCCGAGGCGGGAGGATTACCTAAGGTCAGGAGTTGGACACCATTCTGGCCAACATGGAGAAACCCTGTCTCTACTAAAAATACAAAAATTAGCCAGGCGTGGTGGCAGGTGCCTGTAATCCCAGCTACTCGGGAGGCTGAGGCAGGAGTATTGCTTGAACCAGGGAGGTGGAGTTGCAGAGAGCTGAGATCACACCACTGCACTCCAGCCTGGGCAACTGAGCAAGACTCCGTCTGAAAAAACAAAAACAAAAACAAAACGCCCATACACACCGGATACTCAAACTTAAAATGTTCACGTCAAATATGTGTGTTTCATATGAACTGATCTTAGCACATTGTAATTATCTGTTTTGGAAACTTCAATTGCTGCATGTGGGTAGCTCGCATTGGCTGTCTTAATCGGTCAATTCAAGATCACATCACGATGCAAGATACCCACGGTTGTCTTCTCTTTCTCCTTGGTTATGTGAGTGACGGACAATTTCCCACAGGTTCTATGTATCATCCTAACATTTCGGGACCATAACATTAACCTATATTTAATGAACACATCTAAACTCAAAACCAATAATTTATCATTGTAGTAAAAATATACAACCGAAATAATGAGACAGCTTCCCCAGGGAAAAGCGCTGCGTGCACAATCATTCTCTACGCGATTTCGTATTTCTCTAGTCCAGTTCTCTGGGAACAGTGACAGTGCTCTCTCTTCGCTCTTCCTCTAGTACCTACTTTTCACATGCAAAGGTATAGACCCTAGTGGGAAATAATGCCTAAGACCACCAACCCCTTGATGGTTTGCTCATAACACTATAAATGAAACTGTTTCCAAATAATATTAACATCCATCTTTGTCTATCACCATTGCATCAATGTTTGTGTTATCCTATAAAGTTTAGAAGGCCTAGAAGGATGTTTTTGCTTTTTGCAATACAAAAAATGGCCTAACGCAGACATAGATGATATAGATGTGGATAGGTAGGGTGTGGTATTTTGAAATTTGTTTCTCTAAGGGACTTATTCACTTCAAATTTGAAATTATTCTGGTTTTAAATGTAACAAATGATAAAATTTATAGAATGACAACACAATTGAACATGTTATAAAGGCACAGGGTATATCAAATGATGAACCAATCATTTCGTGTTGAGGTTAATACTGTTTTTTTTTCCCTGAGACTTCAATTCTCAGTAATGAGAAGAGTTTTTATACAGAGGGGCCCTAACACCACCATAGTGGGCTTGTTCTCAGACTGAGGTTCTGCCCACACCAAGCCAGGATGAGAATTTTATTCCTCACACTGTTCTCAGTACTTGTTTATATCCTCCCAAAGTTCATTTTTTTATGGGGTTTGTTCTCTCACATTTAAAACAGGTATCAAAAAATTATCTTCATTTTTAAAATAAAATTATATGCTATCTTTGAATTTATGTCTCTATAGAATTATCTTGATCCATATACTTTTGTTGTTACAGGCAGATCAGGATAAACTTCCTCCCTCTGGAATAAATGCCATGACCATGCTCTTTGAGCATTATTTTCCTTAAATTATTTTTTAAACAAAAATTAACTTACAATAACCAAATTTCTTTTCAAAGTAATCACATTTCTTTTAAGTGAAAAATGTTTACCTTCCGTTATCAAGAATTCTCTGAATACAAAATATTTATTTTTTTTTAAACTTTAGAAGAAATTGAAAATATCTACTTGTTACTAATCTGAAAATACAGGCTCTGGGTTTATATGGTGTTAACATGTCTTCCAGATTTTAAGGAATAAGTATTTAAATGACATGCACTTTGTTTTCAAATTCAGAAAATGTTTCAACCTTTTGGCTGGACATGATGGCTCATGCCTATAATCCCAGCACTTTGGGAAGCCGAGGTGGGAGGATCACTTAAGTCCAGGCATTCGAGACCAGCCTGGGCAACATGGTGAAACTCATCTCTACAAAAAATTACAAAAATTTGCCAGTCATGGTGGCACTACCTGTAGTCCCAGTTACTTAAGAGGCTGAGATGGGAAGATTGCTAGAGCCAGAAAAATTGAGGCTGCAGAAGGTAAAGTGTCGAGGCTAACAGATAGTAAACATTTAATTTTTCACTTAAAAGAAATATTGGGCCGGGCACGGTGGCTCAAGCCTGTAATCCCAGCACTTTGGGAGGCCGAGACAGGCGAATCACGAGGTCAGGAGATCGAGACCATCCTGGCTAACACGGTGAAACCCCGTCTCTACTAAAAAATACAAAAAACTAGCCGGGCGAGGTG
>NW_012107042.1:714661-716333 GCF_000951045.1 Mandrillus leucophaeus
TTAATGTAAGATAGATACATTTCTGTTAAAAAAAATTTAAGTGAGTCTTGTTAACACCACTGCACTCCAGCCTGGGCAATAGAGCAAAATCTGAAGAAGGAAAGAGAGAGAGAGAAAGAAAGAAAAAGAAAGGAAGGAAGGAAGGAGGGAAGGAAGGAAGGAAGGAAGGGAGGGAGTGGAAGAGGGAGAGAGAAAGAGAAAGAAGGAAAGAAAGGAAAGAAGGAAGAAAAGACGAAGAAAGGAAGGAAAACAAAAAATGTTTCAAGCTTTACAGTAGCAAAGCCACTCTGTGATGAATAAACAACAAAACCAAAACAAAAAAGGATTCTACCAACCAATCTAACCAACAATACAATTATAAAGTTGATTCGAATATCAAAAACCAATTTCAATACTAAATGTATGCTATGAAAACTCCACAAAGATCAAGTAGGATGTATTATACTTGAATGAATTTATGAGCTGAGAGCAGGAAATCTATAAATTTAATCAAACAAACCTAAGAATTATGAGGAAATTGTACTGCTAATGTATTATTTGACAAGCTATTCAGTGGAACACAAAGATATTCTTAGTGAAGTTGCATATATATTTTAAAATGTTATCGAGGTAGATTTTTTAAAACGAGGAGATGAATAACTTGAAAAAGTATTCAGGGATAAGGAGAAAAATACATTTAGATTGTTTACATATATAAAATATATTTTAAAAGATAAGCTTGCCTTTTTTAATTCCTTAAATAAAAGGAATGGATATTCAAATTCCATGCCTTTCATTTTAAAATTTAGGAAAGGCTTACAGCTTCCCACACTGAAATCTATACTAACACAGCTAATCTAATCAATGGATAAGAAAATGAAAACACAGGAAATTCTCTTGACCAATCTATTTTCTTGATTCTTAAAAGTCCAGATGTATACTCAAAGAAAGAAAACGATTAATAATTGATTCTGTTATTTGGAAATATTTACTGATTATTTACTTTACACTAAGTGATCTCCAGCTCATGGAGATAGATCAGTGGAAAAGTATGGAAGCTACCCAGGTTTGTTAAGCTTAAATTCCAGTGAGGGAGAAAGGAAGTAATGGAGCAGGTCCTTTGAAACAGGAGTGTTGGCCGGGCGTGTATGGCTTACGCCTGTAATCCCAGCACTTTTGGGAGGCCAAGGCGGGTGGATCACCTGAGGTTGGGAGTTCGAGACCAGCCTGACCAACATGGAGAAACCCCGTCTCTACTAAGAATACAAAAAATTAATTGGGTGTGGTGATGCACGCCTGTAATCCAGCTACTCGGGAGGCTGAGGCAGGAGAATTGCTTGAACCTGGGATGCGGAGTGAGCTGAGATTGTGCCACTGCACTCCAGCCTGGGTAACAAGAACCAAACTCTGTCTAAAAAAAAAAAAAAAAAAAAAAAAAGGAAAAATTAGCTTGGAATTCTAAAAATTGCATACTATGGTTGCTGTGTAGAGACTGGATTGAAGAAAAGGGCAATGATGAAAGCTTAAATTCGTATAGAATATGGCTGGCCTATAATTTTGAGGGTCCCTGAAATAAGAATGTATAATTGTTCTCATTATTTCCCCAAATAATCTCTGCAGTAGAGCCCTGACCGTGTGAGGGAGGTACTGTAGTTACCAAGTGGTGAGGGTGGGAAGGTGAATTTGAAAACAC
>NW_012107042.1:716488-718284 GCF_000951045.1 Mandrillus leucophaeus
CAGATACAGAGAGAACTAAAAGGGGACACCAAGAATATTGAGCTGAGAAACTATAAAATGGGAGTTGCCATTAAACAGAAAGGGGAAGAGCAAGTTTGGGGAGTATCGGTGGCTCCATGTGGGCCTTCATTTTGAGATTCCTGACTGACACCCAAGTGAAGAAGTCAGGCGGTGTTGGGTATAGTCCAGTGTTGACGTGTAATATGAAATATCAGGAAATTAATGACACAAAAATTAGTAAAAAAGCAAAGCAAAGATAGATAAGTCCAGGTCCTGAGCCAAGTGCTTCTCTAACATTTAAAAAGTAGTAAAGGTGAGAAAAAAACAGCAAAAAAGGACCAGGGGTAATTATAAAAAATGTTCGGGGGGAAAGTGGGTTAAGTGTTCTGGAATTCTGTTAAAGAAAGTTTTGCAAAAAGGAGGGAGAGATCACCTGTGTCAAATGCTGCTGATACATAAATTAAGACAAAGGCTGAGGAATTATGCTGCAATTCATAATTTAACAATATGACTATTGTTTGTGCTTTGAGAAGCGCAATTTTGTTGGAGTGAGTAGGTAAGAAACCATATTGGAGTCCTTGCTCAAAGGAATGTCTGACCTCTGGATTCTTTTTTTTTTTTTTTAAGATGGAGTCTTGCTCTATCACGCAGGCTGGAGTGCAGTGGGCTTGATCTTGGCTCACTGCAACCTCCACCTCCTGGGTTCAAGCGATTCTCCTGCCTCAGCCTCCCGAGCAGCTGGGACTACAGGTATGCAACACCATGCCTAGCTATCTAGCTAAGTTTTGTATTTTTTGTAGAGACGGAGTTTCACCACATTGGCCAGCCTGTTCTTGAACTCCTGACCTCGTGATCCACCCACCTTAGCCTCCCAAAGTGCTGGGACTACAGGCGTGAGCCACCGTGCCCAGCCTGACCTCTGGATTTCTAAGGGAATTTTTTATTGAACAGCGGAGGCACAAATTGGATTAGTTTTAATTCTGGGATCAGGACATATGCTAAACATGTGCCTCTGCATGCCCTGCTTTTTTTAAGCTAGGTATTCTACTATCCTTTAATAATATAATAATCATCTGCAAAACCTACGCCCATTTAATTGAAAAACTTTACGAAGACTGATACTAGAGGTTGTTGGAGAGGACGTGGTTTCATGTAATATGAGTCACTGATGGACAAGTAAACTGGTAAAATTTCTTCGGAAAACTGGTCATACTTGTTACACTTAAATGTTCAGATACCCAGAAATTCCATATTGTCATATGTTTCCATGAGAAAAAACAAGAGACCTGTATTAAAATATCAACGATTATTAAAAATAATCACACTGGGTTTCATGATTTTTGTGTTAGCAACTCAGTCTCTGCCTGTTTTCAGCAGCACAACCTCTACCCAATATACATTTTGTTTTTTTTTTAGTCTACCACTCTCTAAGAACAAATACTATATTTTCTATCAATTCTACATTCAGTGTCTATAACAGAAACCAGCATTTTGTAGATTCCAAAGAATTATTTGTTGAATAACTTAAATACGTTATTATTTAGAGTATTTATATACAAATAATGTTATCATCTCAATACAGTGATAACATTTGTTATGCAGAAATTGATTTCCATCTCAGTTAAAAATATTTTGGGCATATGAGTTACTGTCACATATAGATGGTCACATTGTTTTGTTTACGTGAAGCTGTTTGTAGTTAATGTACATTTTTGGTACTTAAGCCTTTTGGTCTTGCTGCCATAGCAAATAGTGTGCCGCTTAAGAACATGAACCTGGCTGGGCGCGGTGGCTCA
>NW_012107042.1:719319-723744 GCF_000951045.1 Mandrillus leucophaeus
CATACCTGAAAGGTTTCCAATAACAGTTGATTTGGTGGTAACTCAATCACACAAAAACCACAACAAAAAGACACAACTATCAGAGATATTCAGGATCGCCTCAAAAACACCATCTAACATTAGGGAGCTAAAAAAGGCGTGAACTTTCAAAAAGCTGAGCTTTAATGAAACATCATTTGCATAAACTGGTAATGTAATACTATGAATAAATCCCAGGGCAGGTGGCAGCATGGAGAGACCGAAGCACAAGTGCTGAGTTTGGAAGCTTTGGTTGCTGTACCCTTTGAAGCCGCCCCCTGGTCCTCGCACCCCCTGCCCGCCCATTAAGCCCATCCTGGGGAGCACATCAGGAGCAAACAGCCCAGATGTCCAGTTGCAGAGAGACCTCCACGCCTGGAGCAGGAGGCCGCCTCTGGGAGCAGGAGGAGCTGCTGGAACCCTTTCTCACAGGCTTCTTTTCCTGCTCTCATAGGAGACAAGGCTGACTCTGTGAGCAGGAGTTGCTGCTGGAACCCTTTCCTGCAGGCTTCTTTTCCTGCTCTCAAGCACCTCCTGTGCGCAGATAGATACTCCCAGCACTGGCAGAATGCAAAGGTCCTGCTGCACCTAGGATGTGGCTCTGGTGAATAAAATAAGCCTCTTTCCAGTGAGGTAGGTGAGCCGAGGCTGCATACCCTGCTCTCTGACTGCACGGCTCCCACCATGCCCGGGACTAGGGGCAGTGTGGGAGCTGCTGTCTCGGGTGGTGCTGGCCACCCCCTCTCTATCTCCAGCCACGCTGTCAGCTCCAGGGCTGAGGCCAGTGGCTACGGCAGGTGGCCTGAGGTCGGGCAGCTCCTCACTGGGCTGGTCCTTGGCTGTACCGGTGCACGGGCCGGAGGGCTCTGGAGCTGCCTCTAGCTGCAGCGCTGTCTCTAGAGGGGGCCCTCCCTGTGCTGTGGGCTCTGGCTCCACAGCGGGCGCTGGAAGTTCCTCTCTCTCTGCACATGGCGCAGGAGCTGAAAAAGGGGAAACGGTCACCCATGTCAGTCACTTTCCATTGGAATTTCCAAACATGGAAACCACCTCACTGAATTTAAAGGAATTCCAGTCCTCAAACACCTCTATCTCCAGCCATGTTCTCAGCTCCAGGGCTGAGGCCAGTGACTACGGCAGGTGGCCTGAGGTCGGGCAGCTCCTCACTGGGCAGGTCCTTGGCTGTACCGGTGCAGGGCCCCGAGGGCTCTGGAGCTGCTGCTCTAGCTGCAGCATGGCCTCTGGAGGGGCCCCTCCCATGCTGTGGGTTCTGGCTCCACAGAGGGGCGCGGGAAGTTCCCCTCTCTCTGCACGTGCGGCAGGAGCTGAAAAAGGAGAAAGATCACCAACGTCAATCACTTTCCTCTGGAATTTCCAAACACAGAAACAACCTCACTGAATTTAAAGGAATTCCAGCTGAAAAGCACCAACCCCACAAAGCCTTCCAGACTGCAGGCCACCTCACCATGTGCCTGTGCCCGTATAGGCTCCCGAATCTCCTCTTGGACAAGGACAACGTGCAGATGCAGGCCCGATGGGATCTCCGGTGAGGTGAGGCTGCCCTGTGGTACCTGGGTGCGCGTTTTTACAAAGGGCCACAGGCGTCTGGGGTGAGGGATAAGCCTTCGTCAGCATCGTCGGAAAAGGCTCTTCTGCCATTCCTGAAGGCGCAGCCTTGGGAAGTGGGGATGCAACATGAGAACATCTCTCTCTTTTGAGCGTCTCTCACCAAGTAAGCTGGCCACAGGGCTGACTCTAGGATATGGGCACCTGGTTACTAGAGTTCTAAGTTCTGTTCGGGTCTGTCATCAAGTAAGTGAGTTTGCTTCTTTAAGTTTCCATCCCCACGGCCCCTTCCCTCCGTAAGACCTACTCAGGACTCCACTGGGCTACTGACTGCTCACCCTCCTCCAAGGTCAACTCCTTACCTAGACACCGTTATGTCCACTCAGGGCCTGCTTGGACACCTGCACCTAATGTTCACCAGGGGCCGGATGTCCTCCTCAGGCCTGATGTCCACCTAGGGCCTGATGTCCGCCTTGGGCTTGTGTCCCACTTGGGGCCTGGTGTCCACCGGGGCCTGATGTCTGTCTGGAGGACTGATGTCCTCCTGAGGTGGGAGGATCTCTGGAGCCCAGGAGGTCGAGGCTACAGTGAGCCGTGATTGTGCCACTGCCCTCTAGTCTGGGTGACAGAGTGAGACCCTGTCTCAAACAAATAAACAAAAAACCACACAAATTATATAGTTATACAAAAATATTTTCTTTCTTTTTAACCTTATTCTATGAGCTTTTTTCTATTATTTATTTATTTTACTTTTAAAACCTTTTTTTAAAAACCAAGACACAAACACACACATTTGCCTAAGCCTAAGCAGGTCAGGAGCATCAATATCACTGTCTTCTACCTCCACATCTTGTCCCACTGGAAGGTCTTCAGGGGCAGTAACAGGCATGGAGCTGTCATCTCCTTGATAATAATGCCTTCTTCTGGAAACCTCCTGAAGGACCTGCCCGAGGCTGCTTCACAGTTAACTTAAAAAAAGAGTAGTAAACATATACTCTAAAATAACAATTTAAAAGTATATGATATTAAATACATAAAACATTAACATCATTTATTATTTTCATCAAGCGTTATGCACTATACATAATTGTATGTTCACACCCACATCACCACAAACACATAAGCTCTGTGGTGTCCAATAAATCTGCCTTTCTTTACCTACAACTGTCTTGGTAAATTCTTTCACCACCCATGGCACCATCTCAGAGAGTCGCTGCTCCCCTGTGACATGGAGTAAGGAGGATGTATAGCTGACACCACCCAGGAATATTCCCTGAGGCCAAGCTCAGGCCACAGATTATGGTGAAGTCTCCAACTTCCACACTGTAAGCCACCAGGGCACCCAGTTACCAGGCCCCAGGGAGCATCTATGGGTCAGGCACTTGCAGAGGCCCCAGGGTATACCCCAGCACACCCTTTCCACACCCAAAACCCCAGGCATGTATAGGGGATCCACACTGTCGCCCACAAACACCAGGTAATGCATGAGGGGAAGGGAGGCTACCTTGAGAATAAGCACTGCCTCACTACCTAAAAGCATTCTGTCATCATGAGGGTGAACCAGAGATTGATTCAACTGGCCGTTTAATCCATCACTTTGGCCCTTGAGTTAGTAACATTGATGGAACTGTTCAAAGTTACTAACTTTGGGTTTTCTGCCCACGTAACTGCCGGAAGCTAAGATGGGAACATCAGTGTCAGTCAAATAAAGCAACATGCGTTAACTTAGTGACCGCTGCACAAGCTCACCAGTACATCCTTCTGGTGCCACTAGGATGCCACTTACTCCTCTACATAAGAGAAAATATTTTTAAAGTGGAATATGAATTGTTGCTTTTTATGGAGATGTCATTATTAAATTTTATAATTGCCCTGCTTTTTCAAAGTATGACATATAAACAATTCAAGATCATTAAATCTTATGAAATAATTTTTATATACATTATCTGCTGGGTTGAATATTACATAAATCTTCTCCAACCCAGGTAGTCTTACAAAGACAGAGGCATATTTTTTAAATTACTGAGTTTGATATCAAACACTATAAAGGCTGTTAAGCATGCTGAGATGGATTTGCTTAATAGATGTCAAACCGGCCTGCTTTCACAGGAAGGGCATACAGCCGCTGCACTCACACTGGACAATTTATTTGTGTGTCTGTGGATAAGATGTAAAGAAAAACAGTGAATAACTTCCAAAGCAGTGAAAACCTTGCAGCTGAGCTCTGGAATTCTTAGTAGAAACCATGAAAAGGGAATGAAAACAGTTAAGAGCAATTGCAGGTTAGAAACTGGGATTCACAGGAGGTTAACGGAGCACATTGTGTTAAGTGAAATGAGTCAGGCACAAAAAGACAACTACCACGTGATCTGACTTACGTGGAATGTCAAACAATTGAACTCACAGAAGCAGAGAGTAGAATGGAGGTTACCAGGGGCTGGGAGGCAGGGGTTTGGGAAGACAGTGAAAGCATTCAAAATTGTAGTTAGACAGGAGGAATAAGTTTAAGGGATGCATTGCACAACATGGTGACTGCAGTTAATGTATTGTATTCTTGAAAATCAAGAAGTGTTCTCACCACAAAAAATAAGTATGCATATGTTCCTGAGCGCAATGTAATCATTCTACAATCTGCTTATTTCTAAACAGGTTTTACATAACATATATTCAATTTTATTTGCCGTTTAAAAAAACTAATGGGTTGTAAAAATAATTAAGGCCGGGTGCGGTGGCTCACGCCTGTAATCCTAGTACTTTGGGAGGCTGAGACGGGCGGATCACGAGGTCAGGAGATCGAGACCATCCTGGCTAACATGGTGAAACCCCATCTCTACTAAGTATACA
>NW_012107042.1:724244-729079 GCF_000951045.1 Mandrillus leucophaeus
TATTGCTTAATTTCAACTTCAATTTTTATAGCCTGAGGGACATGCTTTTGAAAATATTCTTGGCTGGGTGTGGTGGCTCGGCATCTGTCATCCCAGCTACTCAAGAGGCTGAGGCATGAGGATCTTTTGAACCCAGGAGGTGGAGATTGCAGTGAGCCAAATCATGCCACTACACTCTAGCCTGGGCAACAGAGGGAGGCTCTGTTTAAAAAAAAAAAAGTCATTTTTGAATAAAAACACAACACCTTTAATTCCATGCTATTGTCCTTTATATATTAACTTATAGAAAAAGAAAAAATTTATATAATGAAATTCATTATGTTCCCTTTAATTATTATTACTAATATGTTTATTATGTTCCCCTTTATATCACGCAGTTTACTTCTTCATCAACTCCATAATCAGCTGCATATTTCTTTACAGATATTAAATTTGAAGCAATTGTCTTTTAAGATACCCTTTTGTCAGTTTCACTTACTGATGGCAACTTTCTACTTTGAGTAGCATGATTCATCTCTGTTGTCAGGCGTTGGGGTTGCTGAGGGAGGAAGGTGTCTGTGTGTGTGTCTATGTTTGTGTTGTTCACTGACTGCATCTGTCCTACTGGCTGGGAGAACACACACTGACATCTGTCCTGGCAGTGAAGGAGGGAGCCACCCTCTGGGCACAGAGAGAAACCATCACTGCACCCAGACTGCACCTACTCTAGTAAAGAACAAGTCTGAGAGCTTGCACACTGGTGAGATGATCAGTTCCTCACTCTGCTCACAGTAAGGACAAGGCTGTGACTATCGGCTGGGACAGAGAGTACACAGCTCAACAGCAGGTTTTTAAATAGGGAGCAGAGTCTTCTTCCTTCCATGTTAAAAACAATCATAATATGGTTCAGCTGACCACCAAGGACTGGGTTATATCCTGCTATTCTCTGAAACTCAATAGTGTCTTTGAATTTTTTGGAATCTCATAGCCTTTTCTATCTAAATGTATACTGTTACTCTCATGGCTAAAATTTGCAGGGAGCAGTCTCTTTCTTTCATTTGTGTTTCCAATTCTTTCTGGTTTCCTACACTATGACACTGTTTTAAACAAAATTTAAAAATCTTTCAGTCAGGCTGCACTCTCTGTTACACACTGGTTTTCGGTGCACTAAAATTCACAGCATTTCCTGTTTGAAAAATAAGAAGCCACAATTTTATTAATCATCATCTGTTTGAAAGCCGTGCTAGTTTTAATAGTTACTGTGCTTCTGAATGTATTTTAAATGCCCATTCATGTGTCTTCTCTAACATTCCCAGGTTTGTGCTATTATACACAGGGGTAAAGGAAATGACCAGGAGAATCAATGTACAAATCGCTGAAGAAACAAGACAGATCCCAGCAGTTGTTTAGAACAAAACAGACCCGGCTGAGTCTCAAGTACCAAAGCAGCAATCACAAACATGCCACAAGGGGATTTGCTCTAAATGATATTGAAATATTTTTTAAAAAGTACAATTTATATATGAGCAAAAAGAAAAGAATTAACTGTGTTTCTGAGACAGGGTCTCACTCTGTCACCCAGGCTGGAGTGCAGTGATGCAATCATGGCTCACTGCAGCCTTGAACTCCCAGGCTCAAGAGATCCTCACACCTCAGCCTCCTGAATGACTGGGACTGTCTGAATGCACACCTGGAAAGAAGGTGAAAACTTATTTATATTTCAATGTAATTCTTTGTGAAGAAGAAAAAATAATAAAGGCATTAGGAGTGTAATGCCTAAATAGTAAAGTGTGTTTTTATGGAAAATGGCCAGCAGCCAGAAAGAATGCCTCTCCGCAGAATATTTAGGTCCTGTTTGCAAGAGTAGCGGGGAGCACTGGACACATCTCACCTCAACCCACAGGCAAGGCAGGACCCGAGCCACAGCCTTAAATGTATTCATTTGCTAAAAGAAAACGAATACTTCTTTCTCTTCTTCCCATAAACTTAACTCTAGTTTTATCATTACATAATTTCTGGCCAGGCACAGTGACTCAAGCCTGTAATCCCAGCACTTTGGGAGGCTGAGGCACGTGGATTGCAAGGTCAGGAGTTTGAGACCAGCCTGACCAACATGGTGAAGCCCCATCTCTACTAAAAATATAAAAATTAGCCAGGCATGGTGGCAGGCGTCTGTAATCCCAGTTACTCCGGAGGCTGAGGCAGGAGACTCGCTTGAACCTGGGAGGGGGAGGTTGCAGTGAGCCGAGATCACTTCATTGCACTCCAGCCTGAGCAACAGAGTGAGACTCCGACTAACAATAATAATAATAATTTTCATATTTGAGCCCTGATTCATATATCATTTGTGAAGCTGATGTCTGCTTTGATTTCCCCTTTCCTGAATTTTTAGAAAAATGCCAAGGTTCTACATTATGCCTGATGGCCAAGTGAGGGAGTCAGGGTGGAAGCATTTTTCGTGGAAGGTCCTGGTGGTCTCACAGGTAGCATTTAGGATGACATATGAGCTCAGGCGAGAGCAGTTTCTACTTCATCTCTCCCTGGGAAATTATGAATATGACAAGGAGCTTCTTTCCGCATAGCCAATGCTTCCTGCATTTGCAATACAGGGCCTCGGCTCCATGTCATGGGGGAAACACTCCTTCTTCTGCTTTCCTAAAATTGTCTCCAACATGAGGGATTTGACAGCACTGAATCACTGAATTCTCTCTGCGATGAAAGAGGATTCCGTCTCCTTGTATTCTGGTTAACATCTTTATTCATGTTTTAAGTATCTATAATTGGTATAATCCACAAAGATACATATTTTAAACCTCAAAGCTTTTCTTATGTCAATAGGAAATTTGTAATGCAAGCAGAAAAATGTATGATGTATACAGATTCAACACATAACAGTTATTCTTCAAAACCAAGTGACAATGCATAATTTAAATACTCTGGTGCTATTTATTTATTTTTGAGAAGAAGTTTCACTCCTGTGGCCCAGGCTGGAGTGCAACGGTGCAGTCTTGGCTCACTGCAAACTTGGCCTCCCAGGTCCAAGTGATTCTTCTGCCTCAGCCTCCCAAGTAGCCAGGATTACAGACGCCCACCACCATGACTGGGCAATTTTTGTATTTTTAGTAGAGACAAGGTTTCACCTTCTTGGCCAGGCTGGTCTTGAACTCTTGACCTCAAGTGATCCACCTGCCTCAGCCTCCCAAAGTGCTGGGATTACAGGCATGAGCTATTGCACCTGGCCTCTGGTGCTTTTTAAATACGTATTCCTATTTAAGCCAAATGTTGATTTTTCCTTCAGGTTAATTTGCTGTAGCATTTGTTCTTTTGTACCTAGTGGGAGTGGGTTCCCACTGGCACGTCTCCAGTAGTCACTATGATAACTCAGACATTTCCCTGCCAGGTAAAGGAAAACCAGTGAGGATAGTTTGGCATTTTAAATGGTCAAGTAACAATGATAACTTGGCAATCTCATTGCTAAATATTGTTACACAAAACAAAAAACCTTGACTATAGGTTACGTCCTAGCAAGATCTATGGAGGAACAGTGCTGAATGCGTATCTTTTCTCTTTAGGATTTATTATAAATTTTTGCTCTAAGTCTTACATTCTTGGAGTAACAATTTTAATTGGCCAAAACAGAATTTTATAATAATTCTCATCAGCATATCCCCATCGTCACTATGATAAACATTTGGCTGCCAAGTAAAGTAAAACCAGTGAAGTACTAAACTGTGAATGCAGGTTCTAAAGCACATTTTAATTTATTTAATAAAATTTGAATCTATTAAGCATTTACTTGGGTGCACCAATATTTACTTTTCCTGGAATAATGATCATTTATGGCTATTCCAGGATCAAATTTTAAATCCAATTCTAATTATTTCAAAAGTCAAGACCAAATAGGTTGTAATAAAGAGTATTTTTTCCAAGTTCCTCCATTTTCAGCTGTGTATGCTGGTGCATCCCTGTAGTCCCAGCTACTCAGGAGGCTGAGGCAAGAGGATTCCCTGAGCCCAGGAGTTGGAGGTGGCAGTGAGCTGTGACTGCACCACCATACTCCAGCCTGGGTGACAGAGTGAGAATCCAACTCTTAAAAAACACCAACAATCAAGTCCCTCCATTTTCATTCAATAAAGGAAAAGGCTGAAGTTAAGCATATGAAAACTGAGTGAGGCTCTAAGTTATCATTAATGTGATATTTATATTATTAAATGGCAAAGCCTTAGGCAATACTGCATTACCATTCAGTTTTTATAAGCATTTAACTTCTGTTTTAAAAAAAATGTTGGCCGGGTGCAGTGGCTCACGCCTGTAATCCCAGCACTTTGGGAGGCTGAGGTGAGTGGATCACGAGGTCAGGAGATTGAGACCATCCTGGCTAATACAATGAAACCCTGTTTCTACTAAAAATACAAAAAATTAGCTGGTCGTGGTGGCGGGTACCTGTAGTCCCAGCTACTCGGGAGGCTGAAGCAGGAGATTGGCGTGAACCCGGAAGGCGGAGCTTGCAGTGAGCCAAGATCGCGCCACTGCACTCCAGCCTGGCAACAGAGCGAGACTCCGTCTTAAAACAAACAAACAAAAAATGTTAATAGTAGCTTTAGTCACAATTGTCAAAAGGTGGAAACAACCCAGCAGATAACTGGATTTAAAACCTGTAGTAGCCATCCCCATAAGCTACCAATGACTTTCTTCACGGAATTGGAAAAAACTACTTTAAAGTTCATATGGAACCACAAAAGAGCCCGCATTGCCAAGACAATCCTAAGTCAAAAGAACAAAGCTGGACGCATCACGCTACCTGACTTCAAACTATACTACAAGGCTACAGTAACCAAAACAGCATGGTACTGGTA
>NW_012107042.1:731951-734646 GCF_000951045.1 Mandrillus leucophaeus
AAGGTATTCCTCGCGGAAGGAGCTCTTGCAGAGCTGTAAGCTGCGGGGACGGTGATTCGGAAGCTCAGTGTGGCCGCCTCTCTGGTCAGCATGATCTCTTCAGGAAATAAAGCTGCAGGGAAGCTGGAGTTCTTACTGAAGGTGTAAGTGTACTGTTCTTGAAGACTGTAGATCACCATGGTGCCCATTCAACATGCCAAAATCTCTGGAATGACACAGTTTTGCTTATATTAGGAATATATATATGCCAGAATCTTGCTTTGTGTATATTTTTCAAGTATCTCTAATCCTTAAATATCTCAAGATAAAATAATCATGGCATTTTTGACATTTTTTTAAAACTTTTAAATTTTAAAGATTTTAAAAGAGGAATATAAAATATAGATAATTAAACTCCCTCATATTCCCAGGACCCAGAATTGATTAACAATTAACATCCTATTATTGCCCCCAAAATGCTTCATCTTCGATTTGGATAAAGGTGAATCTCCAGTAGAACTGTGTAATTTCTACGTTAATACTTTCCTCAGGGTGTTGCACTGATGATCCTCTGAGAAATGCAGAAAGGACTGCCACCAGATCCAACAGAAGCAGTCAAAGACATCTCAAGAATGGAATCCTATCTCCTCCTAAAGTAAATGGGTTTGGGACAGAAACGATTCTATTTTAAATAATCAGACAGAACTGCCTTATACTTTCCTTAGAGTGCCAAATGCCAGAATGATCTCTGTAGTCTGTGATCTCCCACAGTTTCTCTGCGACCTGCTCCATGCGCACACCCACCTTGTGTGTAGACAGCCCATCCTATGTGGCTGCTGCTGCTGTGTCCTGCACTCCCTGGCTCCACTCCTGGCATGGCTGTGGCTTTCTTCCAGCTTCTGGGGAGTGATGACAGAGAAGTCCTGGATAGAGCATATTCACGAGAGACGAGATCAAAGCTAGAATACATGTGTTTCATTTTGCCTGTTTTAGGGGAGCTGAGGTCATGGAGGTTTCCCTGTAAACATGCAGAGTTGCCAGAGGTGCTAACGAGCCAATAGGCCTGATGGCTCTGTCCTTGCATTTTCTCATTTGCTGACCAATTTTAGAGATCTTAGCTTTCAGTAAAGTAGGTATGGATAAAACACTTGCCAACAAGTGATATAATATTTCAGATGATTCCATTAGTCTTTACAGCTGTGGTCTTATTTAAATACTGTATCGAAGAGACATAATCCAGAGGTGATATAATTTTTATCACTTTTTTCCCAATTAGAAGATACATTGCTTTTTCAAGTTAATTATTCCTAATGAAATACAGATTACCAGGGCATATAATGTTGTTTTTAACCCATGCAGCTAACTTTCCCATAAAACATGGACATGTATTATTAGTGAGCCAAGACAGTTCCTCTTGCCACTACTTACTGTCCCTTTGGCAGAGCAGAGGCCCCAGCATGTAAGCCGCTTCAGAACATGGCCGGTGTGTGTCCATCCTCACAACCCGAGTAACTGGCAGGAGCTCCTCATGGGAAAGAACTTTTGTGTCACTGGCCTTAGGAAGCAAATACAACTACCTTAATGTTATTCTGAACAACATAAGCAAATAATAGCCTTTCATTGCAGTTCAAGAAGTATTAAGTTACATTTGTAAATACATAATGTAAATCAAAAATATAATTCTAAGCCCACTGGCCATCTGAATGGACCCCTCCTCTGGGCAAGGGCATTCCGAGGCTAACCTGAGGGACTGGTTCAGGCCGTGATGGGGGGGCAGGGGGTACCTCATTACACCCTCCTCCCTTTCAGAATTACCAGTGGAACAAACTAAGTCTGCTGAGAAACATTTTCAATCTCTTCTCTCTGAAGCCTGCTACCTGGAGGCTTCATCTGCATGATAAACTTTGGTCTCCACAACCCCTTGTCATCATAACCCAGACATTCCTTTCTACTGACTCCAAGTCTTCCAGTTAATAACTTAACTCTTTCAACCAACTGGCAATCAGAAAATTGTTCCATCTACCCGTAATCTGGAAGCCTCCCTTTCCCTGCTTCGTGCTGCCTTTCCAGACTGAACCAATGTACATCTTACATGTATCTGACCGAGTCTCATGTCTTCCTAAATGTATAAACTAGGATGTGCCCCAACGACCTTGGGCACATACTCTCAGGATCTCCTGACGGTTGTGTCACAGACCATTGGTCACTCACATTTGGCTCAGAATAAGTCTCTTCAGATATTTTACAGAATTTGACTCTTTTCATCATCCATAATAGCAGGGAAATAAAACTGCTCATGTGAACACTTAGTAACATAGTAATGTATTTAGTGAGGTCATCTGAGGATCAGTGTTCACTGTTCATAAACCTGACCACAGAAAAATAAGTGGTCATGGGTGCAGGTGTGAGATTACATTCTCCATGCAATTAAGCAGGTCACTGCTCTTTCCAATGTAGCCATTGCATAAAACTTAAATGCAGTTACCATGCGAGGAATAGCAATCTGCCTTCACCATAAAAGCACCTGTCTGAGAAGATTTAAGATTTCAATTATCAGAACTTTATTGCTAAAGTCTTAAGAGATTCCTATTGTGATTTTTAGGCATTTCCTTACTCATTGATGTTATAAATTTAAAAACAAAAAAAAAATACTGATTCAAGAGCAAGATGAAGGTATGATACGATGCACTCTTTTTTTTTTTTTTTTTTTTTTTTG
>NW_012107042.1:737596-742679 GCF_000951045.1 Mandrillus leucophaeus
ATCTCTACTAAAAATACAAAAAAATTAGCCGGGCGTGGTGATGGGCGCCTGTAGTCCCAGCTACTCAGGAGGCTGAGGCAGGAGAATGGCGTGAACCCGGGAAGTGAAACTTGCAGTGAGCCGAGATCGCGCCACTGCACTCCAGGCTAAGCAACAGAGCGAGACTCTGTCTCAAAAAACAAAATGTAGTATATACATACAATAAAATATAATTTAGGCATGAAAAGGAGTGAAGTTCTGATACCCCTTACAACACAGATGAACCTTGAAAACATTTTTTATAACTTCTTTCACTGTGACTTATTTTAATGCATTTTAATGTATTACTGACATTTGCATAATTTGTTTTTCGTTGCACAACCAGGATTTCTTTCCTAATGTTTCTGCTATAATCAAGGAACATGGAAAAGAGAGAAGTGGTTTACTACAATATCTAAACTCTTTACCCACACAATGGTCTCCTTCACAGATAGACTCTTGACTTTACAACTCTCTTGATGCCTATGCCAGATCCTATCAGAGAGTGTGGAGGTGCTTCCAGAAGTTTCTCCTCTCGTGTGCCACGAGGCAAGGTTGCAGGCTGGTTTTGCTCTCCAATGTGCACGCCTGAAAAAGCCCTGGTGGGGCACAGGCTGGGCAACTCCCGCCCCACTTCTCTGTTTCATGCAGGCATGACACGAGCCACTTCCCAGCTACCGATGGATGAAGAGCAGCTGCGGGGATCTATGCACACGGATACCAGCTTTTACATGGGTTACGTGCTACTTTGTTTAGGAGGAGGAAATAATTTCCATAGATAATAGCTCTTATTTTAAACTAAATTGATTAACAATTTAGATTATTCATATAGAGAAGGAAAGGCCTTCTGGCAACAGGAAGCACAGTTTCATATCAAATACATAAAAATGATCAAAATCTTATGGAAGAAAGGTATCTTAATTTTAATCACCAAAATTTAACTTTTTTGGTAAATATTTAGGGCTATAATTAAAAGTAAACCAATGCTAAAAAAATGACAGTTGCAGGGAATGCTGTCGAGTTTCTTGTTTGTGGTTTGAACACTGAAGGGCCCCACCTTGTTATGGTCATAGTATTTGGCCTCACTCTTGATCTTTTGCTGAGGACACTCACCATTTAAGGTGAGAACAACTGGAAGGTATTCCTCGCGGAAGGAGCTCTTGCAGAGCTGTAAGCTGCGGGGACGGTGATTCGGAAGCTCAGTGTGGCCGCCTCTCTGGTCAGCATGATCTCTTCAGGAAATAAAGCTGCAGGGAAGCTGGAGTTCTTACTGAAGGTGTAAGTGTACTGTTCTTGAAGATTGTAGAACACCACAGTGCCCATTCGACATGCCAAAATCTCTGGAATGACACAGTTTTGCTATGTTAGGCATATGTATGTGCCAGACTCTTACTTTGTGTATATTTTTAAAGTGTCCGTAATCCTTAAATATCTCAAAGTAAAATAATCATGGCATTTTGATGTTTTTTTAAACTTTTTAAATTTTAAACAAATAGGAATATAAAATATAGATAACTAAACTCCCTCATATTCCCAGGACCCAGAATTAACAACTAACATCCTATTATTGCCCCCAAAATGCTTCATCTTCAATTTGGATAAAGGTGAATCTCCAGTAGAACTGCGTAATTTCTATGTTACTGCTTTCCTCAGGGTGTTGCACTGATGATCCTCTGAGAAATGCAGAAAGGACTTCCACCAGATCCAACAGAAGCAGCCACAGACGTCTCAAGAATGGAATCCTATCTCCTCCTAAAGTAAATGGGTTTGGGATGGAAACAATTCTATTTTAAATAATCAGACAGAATTACCTTATACTTTCCTTAAAGTGCCAAATGCCAGAATGATCTCTGTAGTCTGTGATCTCCCACAGTTTCTCTGCAACCTGCTCCATGGGCACACCCACCTTGTGTGTAGACAGCCCATCATATGTGGCTGCTGCTGCCATGTCCTGCACACCCTGGCTCCACTCCTGGCATGGCTGTGGCTTTCTTCCAGCATCTGGGGAGTGATGACAGAGAAGTCCTGGACAGAGTATATTCATGAGAGATGAGATCAAAGCTAGAATACATGTGTTTCATTTTGCCTGTTTTGGGGGAGCTGAGGTCATGGAGGTTTCCCTGTGAACACGCAGAGTTGCCAGAGGTGCTAATGAGCCAATAGGCCTGATGGCTCTGTCCTCACATTTTCTCATTTGCTGACCAATTTTAGTGATCTTAGCTTTTGGTAAAATAGGTGATAAAATATTTTCACCTATTGAAAACATTTCAATAGGTGATATTGCTAGCAAGTGATAAAATATTTCAGATGATTCCATTAGTCTTTACAGCTGTGGTCTTATTTAAACACTGTATCAAAGAGACATAACCCAGAGGTAATATAATTTTTATCACCTTTTTCCCAATTATAAGATACATTGCTTTTTCGAGTTAATTATTCCTAATGAAACACAGACTGCCAGGGCAGACAATATTGTTATTAACCCATGCAGGTAAATTTCCCATAAAACATGGACGTGTATTATTAGTGGGCCAAGACAGTTCCTCTTGCCACTACTTACTGTCGCTTTGGCAGAGCAGAGGCCCCAGCATGTAAGCCGCTTCAGAGCATGGCTGCTGTGTGTCCATCCTCACAACCTGAGTGACCAGGAGGAGCTCCTCATGGGAAAGAACTTCTGTGTCACTGGCCTTAGGAAGCAAATACAACTACCTTAATGTTATTCTGAACAACACACAGTAAATAATAACCTTTCATTGCAGTTCAAGAGGTATTAAGTTACATTTGTAAATACATAATGTAAACCAAAAATACAATTCTAAGCCCACTGGCCATCTGAATGGACCCCTCCTCTGGGCAAAGGCATTCCAAGGCTAACCTGAGGGACTGGTTCAGGCCATGATGGGGGACAAGGGGTGCCTCATTACACCCTCCTCCCTTTTGGAATTACCGATGGAACAAACTAAGTCTGCTGAGAAACATTTTCAATTTCTTCTCTCTGAAGCCTGCTACCTGGAGGCTTCATCTACATGATAAACTTTGGTCTCCACAACTCCTTATCATCATAACCCAGACATTCCTTTCTACCGATTCCAAGTCTTCCAGTTAATAACTTAACTCTTTCAACCAATTGGCAATCAGAAAATTGTTCCATCTACCCATAATCTGGAAGCTTCCCCTTCCCCGCTTCTTGCTGCCTTTCCAGACTGAACCAATGTGCATCTTACATGTATCTGACCGAGTCTCGTGTCTCCCTAAAATGTATAAAATAGACTGTGCCCCAACAACCTTGGGCACATGCTCTCAGGATCTCCTGAGGGTTGTGTCACGGACCATTGGTCACTCATATTTGGCTCAGAATAAATCTCCTCAGATATTTTACAGAATTCGACTCTTTTTTTCATCCATAATAGCAGGGAAATCAAAATGCTCATGTGAACACTTACAAACACAGTAATGTATTTAGTCAGGTCATCTGAGGATCAGTATTCACTGTTCATGAACCTGACCACAGAAAAGCAAGTGGTCGTGGGTGCAGACGTGAGATTACATTCTTCTCACAATTAAGCACGCCACTGCTCTTTCCAATGTAGCCACTGCATAAAACTTAAATGCAGTTACCATGCAAGGAATAGCAATCTGCCTTCACCATAAAAGCACCTGACTGAGAAGATTTAGGATTTCAATTTATCAGAACTTTATTGCTAAAGTCCTAAGAGATTCCTATTGTGATTATTAGGCATTTCCTTAATCATTGATGTTATAAATTTAAAAATAAAAAAATACTGATTCAAGAGCAAGATAAAGGTATGACACAATGCGTTCTTAAAGTTATTGTGTAGGATAATGCATGGGAAAGTGCTTGGCCAATGACTGTCACCACCTGTGCATCGATGCTTACTGCATATCTTGTATTTGCCAGGCCTGTGTGTGGGGCATGTGGACATAAGTATCATTCATGCCCCCAGGAAATCTGATGGATATTACCAATAATAATAATGACAACAATAATATCATCATGTAAGTAAATACTTGGGGAAACACTAGTATCTGTGGTTCCAACACATAAAGGTCTAGCATAGGAGCCAGAGACCTGGCAGGTGAGCTGGCTGGACCAACAACCTCCCCTCTGGACAGAGTAAGGCAATTTTTCTATAGCTCTTAAGATGTTCATATTTGTTGTTGTAATACTTCAATTATACGTGTATTTCTGATTTATGGACAAATAATCGCTCATCTAGTTTTACCTTTCTGATGCCCTTTATTCGTGTAGAACTTAGTAAGTTTTAATTCCTAACAATCACAAAGCCACCACTCACTCCAAGATATACAGATTGAAGCATGTAAAACTACCACTTTTGCAGGTCAACAATTTAATATGACCCAAACGAATAGCTTTGCACTAAAAAATATGAATGACTTAGTAGTCATTCAAATTCTGCTTAGGTTCAGAACCCTCATTTCAGATAGAAAAGTTAGCATTGTTAAGTTTATATCTTGTCTAAAATTTTTAATAAAGTAACCAGCAGAATATTTGGCAAGACAGGAAGAAATATAAAATGAATATCCTAAAAGTTAAGAAATTGTTTTATTGAATCAGGCTGCTACCAAAATCAGACAAAATAAAATGGCATGGCTTTATCTGGGTAAGCCCCTGTGATTCCCCCTAAGGAAAGCCCGTAGATTATTGCCAACATAGTACTATCTAGCTGTGTTGTGGAACCAGTGGTCAACAAGGCAGAAGGAACCACCAGATTATAGGAGGAGTGAACCTGGACATTTGTTTTATTATAAATGTGAGGATAATACACCGAATTAATTTCTGGTGTTAAATATCAACCTATCTGTAACATCACATATAAACATTTTAATTCCTATGATTGCTGTTTTAAAAAAAATCCTAGAGTAAAAATGCAAGTGTATTTGTTATTCACTGTGGATGTTTGAATCTTGAGGAACTAATTAAAAACTACTTTTTTTTTTTTTTTTTTTAACCAAGTCTCACTCTGTCCCCCAGGCTAGAGTGCAGTGGCATGATCTCAGCTCACTGCAAGCCCCACTTCCTGGG
>NW_012107042.1:742729-744065 GCF_000951045.1 Mandrillus leucophaeus
GGGTGGAGGTTGCAGTGAGCCAAGATCATGCATTTCACTCCAGCCTGGGTGAAAGAGCAAAACTTCATCTCAAAAAAAAAAAAAAAAAAAAAAAAAAAAAAATTGAATAAATAAATAAAGCAAGCAAACATTGGGAGAACTGAACTGAGAAAAGAGAAATAGATAGCAATTTAATAATAGTAGCTTTCAATACCCAGCTTTCAATAATGGATAGAACGTTCACACAGAAAATCAATAAAAACACAGCAGAGTTGAACAACATTATTGACCAAATGGACCAAACACACATACAGAACATTCCACTCAGTTGCAGAAGAATGCACATTCTTCAAAGGACACAGAACATTCTTCAGAACACATAGTAGGCCAAAAAATAAATCTCAACAAACACAAGAACACTGAGTTCATATTAAGTATCTTTTCTGATCACAATGAAATTAAACTAGAAATTAACAGCTAAAGGAAAACTGGAAATTTCACAAATATCTGGAAATTAACACGTTTTTAAACAACCAATGTATCAAAGAAGAAATTAAAAGGGAAATCAGAAAACATCTTGTGACAAATGAAAATGAAAGCACAGCATACCAAAACTTATGGGATGCAGCAAAAGCAGTGCTAGGAAGGAAATGTATAATAATAAATGCTGACTTTGAAAAATATCTCAAATCAAGTATGTAACTTTACACTTCAAAAAACAAGAAAAAGAGCAAACTAAGCCTAAAGTTAGGCAAAAAAGGGAAATTATCAAATTAGAGAAGAAATAAATTGAGGATAGAAAAGGAATTTTTAAAAAGTCAATGAAATTAAGAGTTGGATTTTTGAAAAAAATGAGAAAATTGACAAACTTTTAGCTAGACCAGAAATAAAAGGAAAGACTCAAAAGAATTAAAATTAGAAATAAAAAAGGAGACATTACAACTGTTGTCACAGAAATAAAAAGAATCCTAAGAGACTATAATGAACAATTATATATCAACAAATTGAATAACCTAGAAGAAATGGTAAATTTCCAGAAACAACCTACCAATACTGAATCATGAAGAACAGAAAATCTGAACAGAACTATAACTACTAAGGAAATTGAATCAGTTGTCAAAAATCCCCCAACAAAAAAACACTCAGGACCAGATGGCTTCACTGGTGAATTCCACCAAAGATTTCAAGAATTAAAGAAAATCCTTCTCAAACTCCTTCAAAGACATTGAAGAGGGGGCGGAGCAAGATGGCCGAATAGGAACAGCTCCAGTCTCCAACTCCCAGTGCGAGCGACACAGAAGGCCGGTGATTACTGCATTTTCAACTGAGGTACTGGGTTCATCTCACTAGGGAGTGC
>NW_012107042.1:744530-748816 GCF_000951045.1 Mandrillus leucophaeus
CCGCCTTGGCCTCACAAAGTGCTGGGATTACAGGTGTGAGCCACCATGCCTGGCCACAGTGCACTCTTAAAGTTATTTTATGTAGCATAATGCATGGGAAAGTGCTTGGCCTATGACTGTCACCACCCGTGCTTCGACACTTACTGCACATCTTGTATTTGCTGGGCTCTGTGTGTTGGGCATGTGGACATAAGTACCATTCATGCCCCCAGGAAATCTGCTGGATATTACAAACAATAATAATGACAGCAATAATATCATCATGTAAGTAAATATTTGGGGGAACACTAGTATCTGTAGTTCCAACACAAAAAGGACTAGCATAGGAACCAGAGACCTGGCAGGTGAGCTGGCTGGACCAACAACATCCCCTCTGGACACAGTAAGGCGATTTTTCTACAGCTCTTAAGCTGTTCATATATTGTGTTGTAATACTTCAATTACATGTGTATTTCTGATTTACGGACAAATAGTTGCTCATCTAGTTTATCTTTCTGATATCCTTTATCTGTGTAGAGCTTAGTAAGTTTTAATTCCTAACAATCACAAAGCCACCACTCGCTCCAGGATATACAGGCTGAAGCATCTTGAAACCACCACTTTTGCAGGTCAAAAAGTCAGCAATTTAATATGACCCAAACTAATAGCTTTGCACCAAAAAATATGAATGACTTAGTAGCCATTATTGTTCTATTTAGGTGTCAGAACACTCATTTAAGATAGAAAAGTTAGCATTGTTAAGTTTTTATCCTAAAATTTTTAATAAAATCACCAGTATATTTGGCAAGACAGGAATAAACATAAAATGAATATCCTAAAAGAAATTGTTTTATTGAATCAGGTTGCTACCAAAATCAGACAAAATAAAATGGCATGGCTTTATTTAGGTAAGCCCCTGTGATTCCCCCTAAGGAAAGCCCATAGATTATTGCAAACATAGTACTATCTAGCTGTGTTGTGGAACCAGTGGCCAACAAGGTAGAAAGAACCACCAGATTATAAGGGGAGTGAACCTAGACGTTTGTTTTATTATAAATGTGAGGATAATACACCGAATTAATTTCTGGTGTTAAATATCAACCTATTTGTAACATCACATATAAATGTTTTAATTCCTGTGATTGCTGTTTTGAAAAAACATCCTATAGTAAAAATATAAGTGTATTAGTTATTTCTTATGGATCTTTGAATCTTAAGGAACCAATTTAAAATGACATTTTTTAAATGTAGGAAAAACTAAATGTTAATTCTGTTTTTTTGTGTTTTGTTTTTTTGTTTGTTTGTTTTCTGAGACAGAGTGTCGCTCTGCCTCCGACCCCCTGGTTCAAGGGATTCTCCTGCCTCAGCCTCCCGAGTAGCCGGGATTATAGGCACATGCCACCATGCCCAGCTAATTTTTGTTATTTTTAGTAGAGATGGGGTTTCACCATGTTGGCCAGCATGGTCTTGATCTCCTGACCTTGTGATCTGCCCGCCTCAGCCTCCCAAAGTGCTGGGATTACAGGCGTGAGCCACCGCACCTGGCCAACTAAATGTTAATTCTATTTTTAACATTGACAATGCAGAGTCCTGAAAATACATAAATAAAATCATGATGCATGTTGTTTGTATTAAGGCAGATAGTGTAACAGTCTTTTTCATTTTATTATTTGCAATGTACCTTGCTGAATGTATAGGAATTTCTAACAATTCTTATTTAAACTTTTATTATTAGTACAGGTCATGCCCAACTTTGCCCACGCTTTATGCAGGATATTACTAATTGTGCGGTCACCAGACTTGTTCAAAACTGCCTACTTTAGAGTTATATCTCAGTTTTTTCTTGCTTCTCTATTTGCCAAAATTTGCAAACATAGTATATACAGGCATGGTAATTTTTCCCAGCAGTTTTAAACATTAAGAGAGTTTTCAAATCCATCTTTTATAGTTCCTAATGCTCTAGAAATTATTTTTACTGTTGTGTTCCAGTGGATTTTTTTTTTTTTTTAGGTAAAACAGAGCTTTAACTACTTTGGGTTGTTGCGAAAACTGGGGGGAAAATACTGGGTCAAGCACATTTAATAATTGGGTAAAAGGGACTGGAAACAACATCATCCTCATCATCCAGAATTATGTACTTTGGCAGCTCCTAGGCTCTGAGCATCTTTGTTCCATGTGCTCGACCCTTTGGCAACCCCAAACAGCAGCAACGAGGATGCAGCATGATACGTCTCCACATCTGTAGGGCTGGTCTCCCGACACTGTTTCCATTTTCAGAATTCTCTTAGCTATATGTGCCCCATTGTCTCTCCATACAAATTTTAGAACCAGTTTGTCAAAAATAAATACATAAACAAACAAATATTCAGCATATTCTTGGAATTAGATTAAATCAAAGAAAGCATTTTTTGGAGAGATACTTAGTTTGCCTATGCATGGCAGTGGTGTGTCCTATCTCCATGCATTTAGGTCTTAAATTCTAATAAAGTTTTATGATGTCTTTTCCACAGAAGTCATGCATGTTTTTGTTATCTTGATTCCAAGCCATTATACCCTTTATTGCTTTTGCAAGTGGTTTTTATAGCATTTTCTTATGGTAACATGTTCTTCACAGGAATCCAGTTATTCTAAGATTCAGCAGTCTTACGAAATTCCTATCAATTTCAACAATTTCTGTATATTCTCTTGGGCTTTCTTCGTAGACAACCATATTGTTTTCTGTTTATGAATAGTGCAATTTGTATTTTCTTGTTTTCAATCTTTTGCGTTTTAGAATTGAATCACATATATTTTTATCTCTTTATTACTAATTTGTACTCTAATTGTACTGTAATTATAGAAACTGTCCCTATGATAACAACTCCTATAAAACTTTTTGACTTTTGCTTTATGGAATATTGGGTAACCAGTTTTTAAAACCATGCCATGTACTCTTGAGAAAATTATATATTCTTTGGTTTTGTTATAACAAATCAAGCTGTTCATTTTGTTTTTAAAATACCCTATTTCCTTACTAATTTTTGTCCAACTGACTTACCAATTACTAACAGATATATATTTAAGCCTCTTCCTATCATGGTTAATTTATAAATTTCTTCTTATAGTTTAGTCAACTTTTGTCTTTATACATCTTGACTCATTTTTACCAGAAGCATATGAGTTCAGATCTGTTCTTTCTGTTAAAATTAAAAAGTAGCAGCTGGGTGTGGTGGATCATGTCTGTAATCCTAGCCCTTTGGGAGGCTGAGGCAGGCATATTGCTTAAGCTCAGGAGTTCAAGACCAGCTTGGGCAACCCAGTGAGACCCTGTCTAGAAAATACAAAAATTAGCTGGGTGTGCTGGGGCATGAGTAGTTTTAGTACGAGCTATTTGGAAGACTGAGGTAGGAGGGTAGCTTGAGCCCAGGAGGTCGAGGCTGCAGTGAGCTGTGATCTCACCACTGCACTCCAGCCTGGTGACAGAGTGAGACCTTGTCTCAAAAACAAACAAACAAACAGATTAAACTGTGGAGTCTGATACTAACTCTGGGTAGTTAGCATTTTATTCAATGATAGGACACACAATTGGTGTCCAGAGAACTGGATAATTGGTGTTTAAAAAGATACTATATATTTGAGGTCAGCAGGAAAAAACTCACACATTTGGTGTTAGAAGTGTTAGGAACAAAAGTAGTTCAATTTCTTTATCAAAAATTACTTCAAGTGTGAATAAAATAAACTCCCCAATCAAAAGACACAGAGTAACTCAATGGATAAAAAAAGATCTAACTGAATGTTGTCTGTAGGAGACTCACTTTATATACAAGGACACTTATAGGCTGAAAGTGAAAGAATGGTTAAAAGATAGTTCATGAAAATTGGAATCAAAATAGAGCAGGTGTGTCTAAACTTATCTCAGACAAAATAGACTTTCAGTCAAAAATTGTCACAAGGGACAAAGAAGGACATCATAAAATGATAAAAGGGTCAATTCACCAGAAAGATAGAACAACCATAAACATATATACAACCAACATCAGAGCACTTAAATGCTGTATATAAAGTAAACATTGGGCCAGGCGTGGTGGCTCACGCCTGTAATGCTGCCACTTTTGTAGGCCAAGGCAGGTGGATCACCTGAGGTCAAGAGTTCGGGACCAGCCTGGCCAACATGGTGAAACTCCGTCTCTACTAAAAATACAAAAATTAGCTGAGTGTGGTGGCACACGCCTGTAATTCCAGCTACTCAGGAGGCTGAGGCAGGAGAATCGCTTGAACCCAGCGGGTGGAGGTTGCAGTGAGCCAAGATCATGCATTTCACTCCAGCC
>NW_012107043.1:0-1663 GCF_000951045.1 Mandrillus leucophaeus
GGCATGGTGGTGGGCACCTGTAATCCCAGCTACTCGGGAGGCTGAGGCGGGAGAATCGCTTGAACCCAGGAGGTGGAGGTTGCAGTGAGCCGAGATTGTGCCACTGCACTTCAGCCTGGGCAACAGAGCAACACTCTGTCTCAAAAAAAAAAAAAAAAAAGCACTGATCCAATGCTCTGGGACTCAAATCACTATGCTGGCTGGAAAACAGGGAGAAGAGTAGCATGGGAGTTCAGGCTAAAGCCTTCAGCAGTACACAGACCTGGTATAGCAGTCACAGTCTTACTAGAAAGACCATAAGTCAAGAAGGATTTATTATAGAGAGGCTTCCTGCAAAAGATGGGTACTGGACAACCACAAAAGATAGAGCAGTAGCCGCCCTAGATTCAAACACACAAAAAAGGAAATGGAGAAGATTGTATAGAGAGAGCCACTTTGTGGCACTGCAAGCCAAAAGCACCCTCTCCTTTCTTCCCTCTTGTCTGTGGGGCTCTCCACTAACAGACCCAACTGGTGCTAGTGGGGAAAGGGAGGCTGTTGATGCAGCTCATAAGATCAGCCTCTGTGGTGGAGAAGGATGGCAAGCTCAGCTGGAGGGATAAATGGAAGGTATTCAGCGCCTGGGTTCAAATCCTTGTTACCTACTGGCCGTGTGATCTTCAACGTGTCACATGAGTCCTCCATCTATAAAACTGAGTGCTTTGGTAAGTAGGCAAGGACCAAAGGAGGTAAGGCACATGAAGTGCTTGCTGTAGCACCTGCTTCATAGGAAGGGCTCAGTGTCCAGCCGACAGTAATACTAGGTTTGCTGCTCTGCCTCTGGCTCCATGCCCAGCTATAATAACTGGGCTTCCAACTTGCTCCTGAAACACAGTTACCCCCAGTATCCCATTCTGATAATTGGATCCAGATTATTTTCATTGTGCCAGAGGCCCCCCTGTCTTGCTATTTGCTTAATCCAGGGGTCTCCTAGGAATGGCACCTTGCTGCTTGCTTGTAGGTAACCATGGAAACTGGCTGCCTTTGTCAGATAAAAGGCAAGTTGGTAACAGCCTGAATGGTGATGGGGAGAGAGGCTGAGAACAAAGATTTTTATGAGTCATGTTAAGCAAAATCCATGCTCCAGACTTGAGGTGAAATATTTTCATCCCTCAAGAGAGTTAGTACCCAGTTCTACATTGGGAACCCTCTCCCTTAAACCACATTGAACATAGGACACACACTATCCACACCCTGCAAGGTGGAGTGTAAGGTCCCTATACTACTCTGCCTGCTGACTTCCGATGAGCTCTGCATACCCACGAGCTCTGCTGGAGCCATTTTTATTGAAAAGCTCTCTGCAGATCTGCCTCCTCTGAAGCCTGGGTTCAGGAAACCAGGACTAGATTGGCCAGAAGCAGACTGGAACAGGCCTACGGTTTTAGAGAAAAGAGGTCCATTTGTTTTCTAGGGCTGCTGTAAGAAAATACCACAAACTGGGCCGGGCGTGGTGGCTCACACCTGTAATCTCAGCACTTTAGGAGGCCGAGGCGGGCAGATCACGAGGTCAGGAGTTCGAGACCAGCCTGGCCAACATAGTGAAACCCCATCTCTACTAAAAATACAAAAAATTAGCCGGGCATGGTGGTGGGCACCTGTAATCCCAGCTACTCAGGAGGCTGAG
>NW_012107043.1:6028-7031 GCF_000951045.1 Mandrillus leucophaeus
TTTTTTTGAGACAGAGTTTAGCTCTTGTTGCCCAGGCTGGAGTGCAATGGCACAATCTCGGCTCACCACAACCTCCGCCTCCCAGATTCAAGAGATTCTCCTGCCTCAGCCTCCCGAGTAGCTGGGATTATAGGCATGCGCCACCACAGCCGGCTAATTTTGTATTTTTAGTAGAAATGGAGTTTCTCCATGTTGGTCAGGCTGGTCTCGAATTCCTGACCTCAGGTGATCCGCCCGCGTCGGCCTCCCAAAGTACTGGGATTACAGGCTTGAGCCACCGTGCCTGGCTTCTTTGGGATATTTCTCAGTGTTCTTGGATTATGACCACTGATCCAGGATAGGAGCTATCAATGTGCAATTTACTCTGTGTGTGTGTGTGTGTGTGTGTGTGTGTGAGACAGTGTCTCACTGTGTCACCCAGGCGGGAGTACAGTGGCACGATCTTGGTTCACTGCAACCCCTGCCTCCCAGGTTCAAATGATTCTCCTGCCTTAGGCTCCTGAGTAGCTGGGATAACCGGTGCTCACCACCACGCCCAGCTAATTTTTGTATTTTTAGTAGAGGTGGGCTTTCTTTTTTTTGTTTTTTTTTGAGAGGGAGTTTCACTTTGTCACCCAGGCTAGAGTGCAGTGGCGCAATCTTGGCTCACTGCAACTTCCGCCTCCCAGGTTCAAGCAAGTCTTCTGCCTCAGCCTCCCGAATAGCTGGAACTACAGGTATGTGCCACCATGCCCAGCTATGTTTTGTATTTTTAGTAGAGATGGGGTTTCACCATATTGGCCAGGCTGGTCCCGAACTCCTGACCTCGTGATCTGCCCACCTCGGGCTCCCAACGTGCTGGTATTACAGACGTGAGCCACCATGCCTGGCCTACCTTAGTACTTTAAGCAGCTTACTGCCACGTGTAGATATCTTTTCTTTCCTCCCCAGGAAGAGGAGGGGTTTTTGGATTCCAGATTTTTTTTTTTTTTTTTTTTTTTTTTTGAGACAGAGTTTCACTCTT
>NW_012107044.1:0-1977 GCF_000951045.1 Mandrillus leucophaeus
ATGTGGTTTTCTGTTCTTGCCTTAGGTTGCTTAGGATAATAGCCTCTAGTTCCATCCACGTTGCTGAAAAGGACGTGATTTTGCTGTGTTTCGTAACTACATAGATTTCCGTGGTGTCTACATACCACATTTGTTTTTTTCATTCAATTCAGTGTTGTTGGGTACTTAGATTGATTCTCTGTCCTTGCTAGTGAAAATAGCACTGTAATAGACATATTGGTGCAGATGTCTTTTGGATAAAATGAATTCTTTTCCTTTGGGTATATCCCCAGCAGTGGGATTGTGGGATTGAATGGTAGTTCTATTTTAAGTTCTTGGAGGAATCTCCAAACTGCTTTCCAAAGCGGCTGAACACGTTTGCTTTCCCACCAACAGTGTCTGTTTCCTTTTCTCTGCAGCCTCACCACCATCTCCGACTTTCTGACTGGTAAGAGATGGTAACTCATTGTGGTTTTGATTTGCACTTATCTCATGAATAGTGATATTGAGCATTTTGTCATGTTTCTTGGCCACTTGTATGTCTCCTTTTGAAGTGTCTGTTCATGTCTTTGCACATTTTTAATTGGATTTTTTGTTCTTGCTTGTCAAATTGTTTAAATTCCTTATAGATTCTGGATATTAGACCTTCATCAGATGCAGAGTTTGCAAATAGTTTCCCCCATTCTACAGGCTGTTTACTGTGTTACTAGTTTCTTTTGCTGTGCAGAAGCTCTTTAATGAGATCCCATCTGTCAATTTTTGTTTTTGGTACAATTGTTTTTAGTGTCTTCTCCAGGAAATCTTTGCCAGGCCCTATGTCCACATTGGTATTTCTTAGATTATGTTCCAAGATTTTTACAGTTTTAATACTTATATTTAAATCTTTCATCCATATCGAGTTATTTTACATATATGGTGAGAGGTAGGGGTTCAGTTTCATTCTTCTGCATATGACTGGCCAGATATCCCAGCACTATTTTTCAAATAGGGGATCTTTCCCCCATTGCTCATTTCTGTTGAAGATTAGATGGTGGTAGGTGTGCAGGTTGATTTCTGGGCTGTCTATTTTGTTCCACTGTTCTAAGCATCTATTTTTGTGCCAGCGTTGGTCTGTGTTCGTCACTGTAGCATTATAATATAGTTTGAAGTCTGGCAATGTGTGACAAGAAAATGAAGTACCTAGTAGTTCACTGACCTGAAGGGATGAAAGATCTTTATAGGAGAACTACAAAATACTGCTAAAAAGAATAAGACACAACACAAATGAATGGAAAAAATATTTCATGCACATGGGTTGGAAGAATCAATATAGTTAAAATAGCCATACTTCCCAAAACAATTTATAGATGCAAAGGTATCACTATCAAAATACCAATATTGTTTTTCACAGAATTAAAACAATCCATTCTAAAACTTATTTGGAACTAAAAGGAAAAAACAAAGTTCAAGCTGTTGAAACAATACTAAGCAAAAAGGACAAAGCCTCCCACCTCCTTCTTACTTCTACCCACAGTTCCAGATGCCTCCATGGTTACTGACACGAGGATGTGCTGGGGGTTCCTCAGTTGTGGGTGGATGAAGTGACCACAGGGATGAGCTAAATGGAGAAAGGGTGTAGCCAGCGACTCAGACCTGGGCGACCACTGATGGCTGTGTTGTAAAGTGAGCCCTATATGGAAGGAGAACCCTCCCTCAGCTCCTGTGCCCATGGAAATCCAACACTTCACAGATCTGAGTCTCATCTGGATCAGGCCATGTATTTAGAAAGTGATGAAGGGACCCTGGGCCTGAGCTGCTTCAGTCTCTAGAGGGGCCTGGGTGTTGCCTTCAGGGGATAAGGGGGCAGGAGAAGCTGCCTGAGGCTGAGGGTTAAGAGGAAAATACCTGCAGGCCCTGGCTTTGCAGGAGGAGGAGATCTGCTGCATTTATGGAGGTATTCACTCCTTCACATCAATTTCTGAAAAGTAAGTTTTTCTTCAATTTCTATTTTCAACTAGT
>NW_012107045.1:0-1445 GCF_000951045.1 Mandrillus leucophaeus
AAGCAGTGTATCACTTCTATGCATTGATTTATGATGTTACCTGTAACTCTGCTTTCCCGAAATTTGCCCCCGCCTTTAAAAATCCTTGCTTGTGAGACATCAAAAAGGGTGGGTCTTAAGCGTGAGCTGCCCGATTCTCCTTGTTTGGCTCCCTGCACATAAATGCCCTTCTTTCACCCACTACAATCTCAGTGTGGATGTTTGTTTCTACTGCCCCAGGTGAGTGGACCCCAGTTTAGTTTGGTAACACACCTACCACCGGCTGAACAAAGCCCACTCCAGGGTGAGGATCTATTCCTGCCAAGACCCATTTGCTGCTTCCTGGGGCTAATGGTATCAGCCTAACTTGACAGCTATGTACTTTCAAGGCCTTCCCATAAAAGAATCTGCTACGTAGCCATATGCTATCTCTCTTTTTTGTTAAAGAAAGCACTTCTTACATGTATTTTGTGCCTGTGATGTGTGGAATGCAAGAGGAATATATCTTGATTCCACCTATCTCTGCATTGCTAAGGCCCCAATGTCTACTTATTTCATGGACTCGGGTGATCACCGCAAGCAAACATGGATTTTTTTTTGTTGTTGTTTTTGAGATGTAATCTTGATATGTTTCTCCGATTGGTCTCAAATGTTGCTCAGGCTAAAATCTAACTCCTGGACTCAAGATATCCTTCTGCCTCAGCCGCTCTCATAGCTGGAATTTCAGGTGCACCTGGCAACCACTTGAAGATAAATTCTTGTTGATTTCAATCACCTTCCAAAACTGGAAGGGAGTTATTCTGAGGGGCACTGAACAGCACTGAGGGGATGGTGCTAAATGATTCATGAGAAACTGACCTCATGATCCAACCACCTCCCTCCCTCCAGGTCCCACCTATAATGTTGGAGATCACATCTCGACATGAGATCTGCACAAGAACAACATCCAATCTTTATCAGGAATTAACAGATCTTACATTAATGAACCCCTGAAATTACCATAGTGATTTCCACAGGACTTGCCTCATATGGGCATTCTTTTCATAGGTAACTTTCCCATTGCTCTCCTGATTAATTATACAGCTAGGACATTAGTCACTCCCTGTAAGTCAGTAAAAACTAAAACATAGGAGCTTTATCATTGTTCAATTCTTCCACCACTGCTAAGAAAACACCATGCAATTAAGTCCACAAGAGCTCTTCTGTTTTTACCTTCTGTGATAAAAGAGGTGGACTTCCAAACAGGATGTTGTCCATTCATCTTACAAACACTCTACACAAACCAACCAGCTGTTTGTGGGTCAGTTGACTGATACTGCAGTTCAAATCCCAGCGCTGTCTTCTGCAGAGTTCCAGAGTTCCATCTTGCTCGAGGAAGGTCAGTGTTTTATTTAATTTACACCTTCAATGAATTGAATGAAGCCCACCCACATGATAAACATCAATCTACTTTATTCAAAGTCTAG
>NW_012107045.1:3000-4608 GCF_000951045.1 Mandrillus leucophaeus
TTGGCTCTTGTTATCATTGCTTTTGGTGTTTTAGTCATGAAGTCCTTGCCCATGCCTATGGCCTGAATGGTATTGCCTAGGTTTATTTCTAGGGTTTTTATGGTTTTAGGGATGACCAATAAAATGAATTATGACATTCTTCAATGTAAGAATACTCTGAGGAAATTAGCCTGTGACCTAATAAAACAAGTAGCAAACAACTGTTTCTAATAATTTACAACCAGTAGCCAAAAAGCCCTCCCTATACATTGTTTCTCAAGTTCACTCTATAATTCTGGGTTAAAAAAAATCCATGTATTTGTTGAAAACCACAGAAGAAGAGAACATTGAAAAATCAGAAAGTGAAAATAGTAATAATAATAATAATAATAAAGATGACAGCAGGTATTTCATTGGAAATAATGCAAATGAGACAGGTGAGCAACATCTTCAGGTTCTAAAAGGAAAATGTTGTGAAACTAGATTCTATTCCCATAAAACAATACCTTTTTCAAATAGATATGTATAATTTTAATTGACAAATTATAATACTTCCGGGAGATATTGCTTGATGTATTGATATATGTATACCATGTGTAATGATTAAATTAAGCTAACACACCTTCAATATAGCCATCAAAAATAAAGGGATTTTAGGCCAGGCACTGTGGCTCATGCCTGTCATCCCAACACTTTGAGAGGCCGAGGTGGGCAGATCACGAAGTCAGGAGTTCAAGACCAGCCTGACCAACATGGTGAAACCTTGTCTCTACTAAAAATACAAAAATTAGCTAGGCATGGTGGCACGCACCTGTAATCCCAGCTACTCAGGAGGCTGAGGCAGGAGAATCACTTGAACACAGGAGATAGAGGTTGCAGAGAGCCAAGATCACACCATTGCACTCCAGCCTGGGCAACAGAATGAGACTCTGTCTCAAAAATAAACAAACAAACAGAGGGATTTTAGACATATAGGGAGTGAAAAAATAACCAGTAGACCTAAACTATAATAAATGTTTCAGTCCTCTAGGCAAAAAGAAAATTAAGGGACTAGTTGGCACAGCATTTAATGATGAAGAGACAGCTTCATTGATCCCTCTCACCAAGACACAGAACACAGCCCCGGGGCCTGGGAATTCCTTTACCCAATCCACCACTTTGGGCACCTGCGCACTCCTCCTAGGTACCTGAGGTTGGGTGCAATCACCTTAGGTGTCACCTACCTACAAACACCACCTATGGGCATCCCACCCAGCCTATCACAGCTGCTGCTAACAACGCACACTGCTTGGGACCCAGAGAATCAGCCCACCATCGCCACTGCCAAGCTAGCTACCCAGGAGCCAAAGACCCCACCCAACCCAGTCAACCACTGCCACTATGGGCATCCCACCCAGCCTATCACAGCTGCTGCTAACAACGCACACTGCTTGGGACCCAGAGAATCAGCCCACCATTGTCACTGCCAAGCTAGCTACCCAGGAGCCAAAGACCCCCCCCCACCCAGTCAACCACTGCCACTACTGGCATCCAAGCAAGCCACCCAGAGGCCCAGGAATCAGCCCACCAGTAACCACCAACACAAATGCCAGTATATACCACATTGGGGCACAAAGATAGGAACACTCA
>NW_012107046.1:0-1560 GCF_000951045.1 Mandrillus leucophaeus
CGCCACTTCGCCCGGCTAGTTTTTTGTATTTTTTAGTAGAGACGGGGTTTCACCGTGTTAGCCAGGATGGTCTCGATCTCCTGACCTCATGATCCGCCCGTCTCGGCCTCCCAAAGTGCTGGGATTACAGGCTTGAGCCACCGCGCCCGGCCTTGAGTTTTTAGGAAATAATTTTTTAATCAAAATAAACACATTGTGAGCAGGAGGAATGCCTTATTACAGGATTCAGAATGCTATAATTCCTAACTATAAATAGCAAACTATTAATCCTTATTAGACCTTAGTTGACCTGGCACAAAATTTTGTTGCCAACAGTAAGGAGCTTCCATGTTTCCCTCAATAATGAACTACTCATTTCTTCACCTTCTTAGATTTTTGAAAAAGTGTTCAAGAGGTGTGCCCAGGATTTGGAAGCAACAAGAGAGGCCATCTTTCTCAATCATAATCTCAAAGTTAATATAAACTTTCAAATAATGCTAAGCAGACAAATACAGTATATTCTTAGGCCTTCCAAAGAAGTCTATGTTCCTATAAAGCTACACCTTTAGAATGGCAGTTATTCTACTGGCCACAGCATCCATACCTAGAACTGGTCACAGATGGCTCTATCAAAGAAATATGTGTGGGAGCAATCTGTAGTATATCTGGTTCCAGGCTATCAATGTAAAAGCTCTTTTGAGAGCATATAATTTTAAGTGCCTAATTCTCCAACTTTTTTTTTTTTTTTTGTGAGACAAGGTCTTGCTCTGTTGCCCAGGATGGAGTGCAGTGGCACAATCCTGGTTCACCTGCAGCCTCAACCTCCTGAACAGCTAAGACTACATGTCCACCATGCCCAGCTAATTTTTGTACAGTCAGGGTTTTGCCATGTTACTCAGGCTGGTTTTGAACCCCTGGGCTCAAGCAATCCACCCACTTTGGCTTCCCAAAGTGCTGGGATTACAGGTGTGAGCCACTGCACCCAGTCAATTCTCCAATAATCTCACAGCCAAACTGCAACTGAATTCCACCTCAAACAAATATTCAAATGCAGAAGACTCACCCAACTAATCAAGGCAGCTTTAATATTCAGGGGGAAAAAATGCCTGGATGAAACTGTAAAACAAAGCATGATAGAAGACATGCTTTTAGGCACGGGGGAGGGATGACAAAAAAAAAAAAAGAGAGAGAGAAGGTAGATAATGGAAAGAATACTAGAAGACAGCCTGCCATGAGGTTATATTTTACCAGGGGGGTGATGGGTGCACCCAAATCTCAGAAATCGCAACTAAAGAATGTACTTGGCCAGGCGTGGTGGCTCATGCCTGTAATTCCAGTACTTTGGGAGGCCGAGGAGAGTGGATCACCTGAGGTCAGGAGTTCAAGATCAACCTGGACAACATGGTGAAACCCCGTCTCCACTAGAAATACAAAAATTAGCCTGATAGGCTGGTGCGCACCTGTAATTCCAGTAACTTGGGAGGCTGAGGCATGAGAATTGTTTGAACCCGGGAGGCAGAGGTTGCAGTGAGCCAAGAGCACACCATTGCACTCCAGCCTGGGCAATGGAGCAAGACTCCA
>NW_012107046.1:3865-4688 GCF_000951045.1 Mandrillus leucophaeus
GCCAGGATGGTCTCGATCTCCTGACCTCGTGATCCGCCCGTCTTGGCCTCCCAAAGTGCTGGGATTACAGGCTTGAGCCACCGCGCCCGGCCGATTCCTAGGTATTTCTAATACCTACACCCAAACTACCGCTGTGATGATGCATATCCTTGTCTTAATACTTTATCCAGCCAATAGCACACTCACTCTGGGTAATCACTACCCAGCATTCTCTGCTTCGAACATGGCTCAATTCTTCCAGGTTGTCCCATCTTCCTCTAATGACTACATTCATATGCCAATTCAGAAAGGTACTTATCATATTACAGTGAATTATTTGTACAATTAGCTGTCCTTTCCAAACTGTAAGACAGGAACCATGTATCTGTTTTATTCATCACAGAATTCCCAAGGTCACTTTACAGGTCACTCAACACATTTTTTGAGCCAATACATGTTGGCTCAATGAAAAAGTACTCAGTGACAGGGTTTGTCCTTAGCACAGCCTGAATTCAATCATTTCATCAATTTAAGTATATCTGTTGTCATCATTTATCAAACTGGCCTATGTATAATGCATGTTTATATGTACATGTATATTTATGTGTATGTGTGTGTGGATATGTGTATATACATGCATTTATTTCCTTGCTCTTTCCACTGAAAGAACCAAGTAGCAAACAGGGTACGTAATGCCTGGGTCTTGGTCCCTAATACTACTCCACACTAAAAAGAATCAAGGAGGCCGGGCGCTGTGGCTCACGCCTGTAATCCTAGCACTTTGGGAGGCTGAGACGGGCGGATCACGATAGAAGACATGCTTTTAGGCACGGGGGAGGGATGA
>NW_012107047.1:0-3181 GCF_000951045.1 Mandrillus leucophaeus
TCAAAAAAAAAACATTGAAAAGTACTTAGTTTTTGCTATCAGCCTTGATAAATGCTCCACACAAAAGACTATGCAATGGAGGATTTACATGATCTGATTTACGTCTTCAGTTTTATAGTACTAGAAAGGGGAAAACATCCCCCAATTAGATATAGTACCCATTTTTTTTTGAGACAGAATCTCACTCTATTGCCCAGGTTGGAGTGCAGTAGCGCGATCTCAGCTCACTGCAACCTCTGCCACCCAGGTTTAAGTGATTCTCCTGCTTCAGCCTCCCAAGTAACTGGGATTACAGGCGCCTGCCACCATGCCTGGCTAATTTTTGTATTTTTAGTAGAGACAGGGTTTCACCATCTTGGCCAGGCTCCTGACCTTGTGATCCACCCGCCTCGGCCTCCCAAAGTGCTGGAATTACAGGTGTGAGCCACCATGCCCGACCTTATAGTACCCATTTTCATAAGACATTTAGGTAAAAGGAGTTACAACTACCTTACATAAAGCTTGTTTAAACATCTTACATTTTACAGTTCTATTAACCTGAATGTTTTTATGTTCTGGTCCCAGGAAGCTTTTTTTTTTTTTAAATCCCCAAACCATTTTACCTTTTCTGGTGCAAAGGGCTTGGGTTCTCAGCAGGGGGTTGCATCTATAAGACCTATGAGGGATAGGATATTTGATAAGGCTTCTTAAACAGACCTATGATTCTGTGGGAGGGGCACCCATGTAAAACAGGCCCTCTTAACCTACAAATTTACCATGACCTGGGTAACAGACATAGTTGGTGGGAGGATATCCCAGTTATCATAAAGCTAGTCCAACATGGCTTGTATATGAAACATACTAACTGCTTCATCTCAGGTACTTCACTTGGTATTTCAAAGGGAGAGTTGGGCAATTCCCTTCTCAGGGCAAACAGACCTTATAATGGCATTATCTGGCCCACTAGCTGATTGCTTTTTCAGGAATAAACGTCCTGTGCGTTTGGATCATGTATACTCAGTGATTGTTCAGTAATGAGCTGTGGGTCCTGCATTAATCCAAACAAGCTCTTAAATTCTGTAGCATTTAAAATTAAGAATTTTGTCCTTAAAGTGGTTATTTTTACAATTCACTATAATAAAGTTTTTTTTAAAAAAGCTGAATGATACTAATCTACAAAATGGAACAATTCCTTTACATTACACCCTTTGGTTTTAAATAGTTACTTGGTTTTGCCCTTCCCCTATATCGACTATTTTCTTGGTAACCTGTTGCCCTGGCTTGTTTTGCTTTTTTTTTTTTTTTTTTAATCCATTTAGTTTTATCTGTATATTTTTCTTCATTATAAAGCAACTCTTTGCTTATTTTATTTATTTATTTTTTTTGAGGTGGAGTCTTGCTCTGTCGCCCAGGCTGGGGTGCAGTGGCATGATCACAGCTCACTGCAACCTCCACCTCCCGGGTTCAAGCAATTCTCCTGTCTCAGCCTCCCGAGTAGCTGGAATTACAGGCACACAGCACCATGCCCGGCTAATTTTTGTATTTTTTTAGTAGAGATGGGGTTTCACCACGTTGGCCAGGCTGGTCTTGAACTCCTGACCTAGTGATCCACCTGCCTCAGCCTCCCAAAGTGCTGGGATTACAGGCATAAGCCACTTAGTTTCTTTCTTTTTTTGTTTTTTTGTGATGGAGTTTCGCCCTTGTTGCCCAGGCTGGAGTGCAATGGCACAATCCCGGCTCACTGCAACCTCTGCCTCCCGGGTTCAAGTGATCTCCTGTCTCAGCCTCCCGAGTAGCTGGGATTACAGGCGCACGCCACCATACCCAGCTAATTTTTTTTGTATTTTTAGTAGAGATGGGGTTTCATCATATTGGTCAGGCTGGTCTCCAACTCCTGACCTCAGATGATCCACCCGCCCCAGCCTCCCAAAGTGCTGGGATTACAGGCGTGAGCCACTGCACCCAGCCCAAGCCACTTAGTTTCTTAACAGAAAAGAAACTTACATTTTTTTGAGAATTGACATTTTGCGTTTATAAATTTTTTCTTTTTTTTTTTGAGACGGAGTCTTGCTCTGTCCTCCAGGGTGGAGTGCATTGGCGCAATCTCGGCTCACTGCAACCTCCGCCTTCCGGGTTCAAGGGATTCTCCTGCCTCAGTCTCCCAAGTAGCTGGGATTACAGGTGCACACCACCACACCCGGCTAATTTTGTATTTTTGTACAGATGGGGTTTTGCCATGTTGACCAGGCTGGTCCCAAACTCCTGACCTCAGGTGATCTGCCCACCTCATCCTCCCAAAGTGCTGGGATTACAGGCTTGAGCCACTGCGCCCGGCTGATAAAATTTTAATAAAAGCGTATTTTATGTTTCTACTGTCTTAACTTCTTTTTTTTTTTTGAGACGGAGTCTGGCTCTGTCACCCAGGCTGGAGTGCAGTGGCACAATCTCAGCTCACTGCAAGCTCTGCCTCCCGGCTTTAGGCCATTCTCCCACCTCAGCCTCCCGAGTAGCTGGGACTACAGGCGCCCGACACCTCGCCCGGCTAGGTTTTTGTATTTTTTAGTAGAGACGGGGGTCTCACCATGTTCGCCAGGATGGTCTCGATCTCCTGACCTCGTGATCCACCCGTCTCGGCCTCCCAAAGTGCTGGGATTACAGGCTTGAGCCACCGCGCTTCTAGTAACCCAAATTTCCAGTGGGGAAAAAAAACGAGGGTTTAAACATGACTTTAAGATTTTTAAATTACTGGAGAGTTTTACCAAGGTTATGTAAATTAAAAGGCATCTGAACTAGCTTTTACCAATCTGATAAGCACTTACATTTTTTAAATTACTTGATTAGAGCTCTTTCATGTAGTTTGGTAGTGAAATATCACTTCTATATGACATATATAAAGATACAGATATAATAGGCATGCAGAATAAAAGCCATGTTCAAAAGATACTTTATTTGCCTGTTTTCAAAAACAATTTTTCTCCCTTACTTTAGATAATTAGTAAAAGTTACAGGACACAACAAAAGGTGAAGGAGAGAGCCATCTTTCAAGGCCTTTTCAAAAAGAAAGAGGGCCGGGTGCTCACGCCTGATTTTATTGTCTCAACTTTTTTATCTTTTTCTTTTCCTTTTTTTTTTTTGAGACGGAGTCTTGCTGTGTCGCCCAGGCTGGAGTGCAGTAGCCGGATCTCAGCTCAGTGCAAGCTCC
>NW_012107048.1:0-1683 GCF_000951045.1 Mandrillus leucophaeus
GTAGAGATGGAGTTTCACTATGTTGGCCAGGCTGGTCTCGAACTCCTGACCTTGTGAGCCGCCTGCCTTGGCCTCTCAAAATGCTGGGATTACAGGCGTGAGCCACTGCTCCCAGCCCAGTCTTTCTACAAGAAACATGTTGTACTTGTATAATAAAAATATTTTTTAAATTCACTAAAATAAGGGGGGGGGGAAACAAAAGACAAATTCATTTAAGTGTACTATATCCAGTGTGTTACAGGATGATAATAGATGTTTCATGAAAAACTAGTCCAGTGATGAAATAAGTTGGAAAACATTGAGTTAAACAAAGCTAACTGGATTTATTCCCCGCAGGACTTCTTGGAGCTTTTAATATCCTGGTGGGTCTTATGATCTTTAAGAGGGTGCTATACCTAGTGATGTTACCAGGCTTATCTCATCTCTGGATCCCCATTCTTAGGAATATCTCTCCAGGAATATTATCTGTGGAACACTCTGGAAAACCCTGTTGCCAAGCTCAGACCATGTGCAGAATCAGGGAAATGCTCAGGTCTCATTAGGCCAAGTTCTAATATGATTTACAGAGTTGAATGAAGCCTTGTTAGGTTGGGAAATTTGAGACCACATCAGCCATTAAATGAGAAACACTGCTGAGATCTCACTGGCAGATTAAGATATATGGCCGGGTCAATTACGGATTTTCCAATTACAAGATGTGGAAAGGTAGAAGGACATTCCTGGGCATTTGGTTAGTAGGATCACTGAGCTTTTGGTTCAGCACAAATGATAAGACTTGGATAAACAGAGGGAATTCCCTGAACCCCAAGGGAATGAAATATTGTATTGGTTCATTTTGTGTTGTTATAAAGGAATATCCGAGGCTGGGTAATTTATAAAGAAAATAAGTTTATTTAACTCACAGTTCTGCAGACTGCACAAGAAGCATGGAGCCCACACCTGCTTAGTTTCTGATGAGGCATCAAGAAGCTTTTAGTCGTAGCAGAAGGGAAGGGAAGCCAGCATGTCACAGGGCGAGAGAGGGAGCAAGAGAGCGAGGAGCAGGTGCCAGGCTCCTTTAAACAACCAGCTCTTCTGTGAATTAAGAGTGAGAACTCACTCATTACCATGGGGAGGGCACCAAGTCATTCATCAGGGATCCGCCCCCTTGACCCCAACACCTCCCACTAGGCCCCACCTCTAACACTGGGGATTACATTTCAACATGAGATTTGGAGGGGACAAACATCCAAACCATACTAAATATACTTGCAAATAAAACAGTCCAAAGGAGCATAAAAGGGATAAGGGAGAGTGGGTTCAGCAGACAGATCAGGGCTCCCTGTATGCACTTGGGCCTCACCAGCTCGAGGGCTGGGCCTCCAACTGCCAAACCTGCATCTGTTTGCCTGAGGGCTCCCTCTGGCCATTGGAGCCTGCAATGACCAGCGGGCCAGAAATGCATGAGAATTGATGTGTGGCAGCTTGAAACCAGTGACTGGTGGGAACTGGCGAGCAAACACCCCAGAGCACCCCACCTTGTAGGCAGGATGGCCCTGATGTGCACTGGCTACAATGGCTCCCAGAATTCCTCAAAGGCTAAATCTCCAGGTGCCCATAGGGGCCTCTTGTTTGATAACACACCGTTGGTTGCCTGCCTTTCCATCTCTGTTTTACTTTCCCTAGGAAACAAGGTAAGTTCTG
>NW_012107048.1:6103-6512 GCF_000951045.1 Mandrillus leucophaeus
CACCTGGGGGAGGGGGGCGGGGGGGTGCTCTTTATGATAAGAGAAAAGGTAAGAGCAGAATGTCACTTTTTACAACCCAAAATGAATCCTTAGTGTGGTGCCAGTGGTGTTTATCAGGTCTTAGGCATTAGCAATTTAATCTTTCCCCAACACAGCAAGTGGTGCATACTGTGATTTCCATTTTTAAAATGAACGAATCGACACCCAGAGGTTAGGGAATTCACCCTTATGAAGGTCTCATGGACAGTCAATAAGGAGCAGGCACTTAAAGGAGATGTGTATAAGAGACAGAGAGTGGGGAGGTGCTACACACTTTTAAACAACCAGCTCTTCTGTGAATTAAGAGTGAGAACTCACTCATTACCATGGGGAGGGCACCAAGTCATTCATCAGGGATCCGCCCCCTTGA
>NW_012107049.1:0-1808 GCF_000951045.1 Mandrillus leucophaeus
CTCCAATCTCCTGCCAATTCCTCCCTTTGGTCGAATGCAAGCAGCTGACAAAGGAGCCTGGGAATTGGCTTGAAAGGCCAGCTTCTTGTGGTAAGAGGTACAGCAGTGAAGGAGTAAACAATGGGGCGTGGCACTGTGGCTCATGCCTGTAATCCCAGCACTTTGTGAGGCAGAGACAGGTGGGTCCCTTGAGGCCAGGAGTTCGAGACCAGCCTAGTTAACAGAGTGAAACTCTGTCTCCGCTACAAAATACAAAATGAGCTGGGTAAGGCGGAGCATGCCTGTAGTCCCAGCTATTCGGAAGGCTGAGGCAGGAGAACTGCTTGAACCCGGGAGGCAGAGGTTGCAATGACCCAAGATTGTGCCACTGCACTCTAGCCTGGGCAACAGAGTGAGGCTCCATCTTAAAAAAAAAAAAAAAAAGAGAGAGAGAAAACGAGTTAAAGGAATGCTGTTAGGACTTTTCTCAACACCTAACATTAGCTTCACGTTCTCCCTTTTCTATTTTCTTACTTCTCTTTCCTTCCTTCTTCTTCCACAATGATGTACACCTAAGCCACAGCTGCAACCAAATTACAAAATGTTCCTCTGGAGCACTGTCTCCATCCAGACCAGGGTGCTCAGTTTTCTGTCTACAGTGTCCATTAGTAAGCGCCGGTGGTGGCAACAGGGGAAGAACATGTGTGGGAAGACAGGGCCCCAGATAGCCTTGGCTTACCCGGTTCTTCCCCCTCCTGCTGTAGTTTTTGGGAAAACTGTAGAATGTGCTGAGGATACAGTGTCCTGACATAAGAAGAAACCACCTAGAATAGAATAGCCCAGGCTTTGTCATCCCTCCTGGAACAGGATGTCCTGCAATGCTTGTGCTCAGCAACCCAGGGGCAATCAGAGTGTAAAACCCATAGTGGATTTCTTTTAGTGTCTCTCAGCTGCAGTGTGAAGTGGGCATGAACAGATGAGGCTCCACCTGCTCTGGGCAACTTTCCTGAGACTCGGGGAACTGACTCAGCATGAATTCTAGGCTTCTGTTTGTTTTAGCTGCCTATCCTTGAATAATAAAGTTGCTTTGCCTGACTCGTGATTGTTCTCTCTTACCAAACTGAAGCTAAGAATGGAAGTGGTAGAGGTATGACTGCTGAAGCAGCTGTGTCCCCTTTGAGTCCCCATCAGAATCAAGAACTCTTGTAGAATTCTGGCAGCTGGGTTTGTGAAAAACTTCCTTCCAGACTTAGAAACCTTTGTAGAAATTGGTAAGGTTTTAGAGTCCTCTCCTGGGATTGGAAATTGATATACAGTGTTCCCCTTTCCATAATTGACACTGGTGCATGGAATTCTGATTGACAGTATGGAGAAGGTGAATTGTCACATCTGAGTAGAATCTGTTGGTCCACTATTTGGGCCATTGCTCTACTTGATTGGCATTGGATAGCAGAACAGACAGCAGCTAAACAGAACAGAAATTAAGCTGGGCACCTAATTTCTGACATACCTTGCATTGCTAACCTATGGTTCTGTTCTCTTGTCACCCAAAGGGCTAGCAATACTCTCATGACTCACTTTTTAGTGGGATTTTCAAGCAGAGCTATTGAACCCCAAGTGGTACAGTTATTTCCATGAAACCAATGGCCTCCAAAGTTTATAAATTTTGCTCCTCTAATAAAATATGTTTCAGTTCACATTCCCCAAATATGTACATTTAATAACTACTGTCTCGATACACATCATGGACCTAAATGATTATAACAACAGTGGATATAAATTCATAATACAAATATTTACTAATAATTTGAAATTTGGTTATCTAATTA
>NW_012107049.1:1858-4700 GCF_000951045.1 Mandrillus leucophaeus
AAACCACCTAGAATAGAATAGCCCAGGCTTTGTCATCCCTCCTGGAACAGGATGTCCTGCAATGCTTGTGCTCAGCAACCCAGGGGCAATCAGAGTGTAAAACCCATAGTGGATTTCTTTTAGTGTCTCTCAGCTGCAGTGTGAAGTGGGCATGAACAGATGAGGCTCCACCTGCCCTGGACAACTTTCCTGAGACTCGGGGAACTGATTCAGCATGAATTCTAGGCTTCTGTTTGTTTTAGCTGCCTATCCTTGGACCTGACTCGTGATTGTTCTCTCTTACCAAACTGGAGCTAAGAATGGAAGTGGTAGAGGTATGACTGCTGAAGCAGCTGTGTCCCCTTTGAGTCCCTGCCAGAATCAAGAACTCTTATAGAATTCTGGCAGCTGGGTTTGTGAAAAACTTCCTTCCAGACTTAGAAACCTTTGCAGAAATTGGTAAGGTTTTAGAGTCCTCTCCTGGGATTGGAAATTGGTATAGTGTTCCCCTTTCCATAACTGACACTGGTGCATGGAATTCTGCTTGACAGTATGGAGAAGGTGAATTGTCACATCTGAGTAGAATCTGTTGGTCCACTATTTGGGCCATTGCTCTACTTGATTGGCATTGGATAGCAGAACAGACAGCAGCTAAACAGAACAGAAATTAAGCTGGGCACCTAATTTCTGACATACCTTGCATTGCTTACCTATGGTTCTGTTCTCTTGTCACCCAAAGGGCTAGCAATACTCTCATGACTCACTTTTTAGTGGGATTTTCAAGCAGAGCTATTGAACCCCAAGTGGTACAGTTATTTCCATGAAACCAATGGCCTCCAAAGTTTATAAATTTTGCTCCTCTAATAAAATATGTTTCAGTTCACATTCCCCAAATATGTACATTTAATAACTACTGTCTCGATACACATCATGGACCTAAATGATTATAACAACAGTGGATATAAATTCATAATACAAATATTTACTAATAATTTGAAATTTGGTTATCTAATTAGTTCTTAGATCTGATTAGATAACCATAATTTTACCTCCTACTTGGGCTGGTAAGAATCCATGTGTAAGTGCAGAAGTGTCAGCTCTTCCTATTTATTCTCTATTATTCATGCATTCTTAGCACTGCCTTTAATCAGAAGCAATATTTAAAGGTGCTTGTTCATCTTGTGAGGAGGATCAAGTTAAACTAGAAAATAGTCATAACTCCATTTAATGGGCCCATGTAAACAGCAATGGATCCTGAAACAGAAAACTAAAGGATGAAAAAGTGCATGACTGACAGCCCCACATCTGTGTGGCGTCCCCCTCCCGAAGTCAGGATGCCTCTTGTACCTGACATGTGCCTGCATGACCCACAGACCCAGGGAGGATCGTGGTATCCATCTATATGCCCTGTATTAGAAAAATTATTTCTTTCTTATTTCCTTAGATGAAGAAAATTATAAAGTGAAGTTCCAACATATTTTCACCTCCCCCTCCTTGGGAGATTGCTGCTTTAAATGACATTCTTCTTTTTGCCAGAATTAAGATGTGCCTAGAAACACTGCTCCCCCACTGCCTGAACCTTCACTTGTGCTAATTTCCTCCAAGAGATCTGTAGCAGGTTGAATAGTGAATCCTATAAAATAGATCAATCCTAACCCTCAATACCTGTGAATGTGAGATTACTTTGCAATAGGGTCTTTGCAGATAAAATTAGGTTAATGATCAGAAGATGATGTGGTTCTAGACTTAGAGTGGGCTTTAAATCCAATGAAATGTTCTTATAAGAGATAGAAAAGAAGACACAGAAACCTAAAGGGGAAGGAAGGCCATGTGAATGTGAAGGCAGAAATTGCAGGGATGTATCTGTAAGTCAAAAAATGCCAAGTGTTACCAAAATCCCCTGTAAGCTAATACAGAGGCATGGAATGTATTCTCCTTTAGAGTCTTCAAAAGAAACTAACCCTGCTCACACCTTTATTTTTGAATTCTGGCTTCCAGAACTGTGAAAGCATAAATTCCTCTTATTTTAAGTAATTAAGGTTTTGGTCATTTATTTCAGCAGCCTTGGCTGACAATACAAAATATTACTGTCTGTCTTTCCAGGTTATGTCCTGTCAAGGACACCTCTCCCCACAATACACCAGACAGGCTTGTATAATTCTAAACCAAATTGTAAAACGTGCTGATTCTGTCCTACACAACTTTAGAATCAAAGGATACGGCCAGGCAGCTCTTTCTTTCACTGACTTAGAACTTGCACTGTAATTTAAGATACTCCCAAATATGCTAGGTTCTTTAGAAGGCTAGTCTGCACAAAGTTAAAAAATGGCCCATGGGGGCAGCATAGATAATTCCATAAACCTACTGAACAATGACGCTCTCTCTTCCTCTCAGTGTGGAATATTCATGTGAACCCTTGGAACCAATACAGCCATTTTGTTACCATGAGAGAAGCCAGCCTTAGGATAAAACTGATACATGAACCTATGCAAATAATACAGATAAGGAACTGACACCATGACCAACCCCCACCCGAAGCATAATTTCAATCTTCTTGGTAATTAAGGAAATATACCCTTACATTATTTAAGCCTGCTCATACATTTTTATCACTTGCCACTGATAGTATCCTAGTTGATATACTCTCCTCTTCCTTTTTTGTCCTCATGGTCTCTTTTTATTTTCATCATTTATACATTCAACAGTTATTAAATCCTTTATTTTGTAGGACTTTGTATTTTCTAGTTTTTTTTTCTTGTATTATTTCCAACAAGTTTGACAGAATATTCTCAGTATAAACATAAGATATATTGGTGTTTTCCATTTCCTTTTAGCAACTAATAGACACGGTGATCAAGGAAAG
>NW_012107050.1:0-409 GCF_000951045.1 Mandrillus leucophaeus
CAGGAGAATGGCGTGAACCCAGGAGGCGGAGCTTGCAGTGAGCTGAGATCCGGCCACTGCACTCCAGCCTGGGCGACAGAGTGAGACTCTGTCTCAAAAAACAAAAAAGAACAAAAACAAAAATAAAAATCTTCTGTATGTTTCAGGGTGTTTTCAGTTATCTTAGGCATGATGTGTTATTTATTTATTTCTATTGTTTTTGTTTGTTTTGAAACAGTCTCACTCTTGTCTCCCAGCCTGGAGTGCAGTGGCGCGAACTCAGCTCACTGCAACCTCCGCCTCCTGGGTTCAAGTGATTCTCCTGCCTCAGCCTCCTGAGCAGCTGGGATTACTGGCGCCCACCACCAAGCCCAGCTTATTTTTGTATTTTTAGTAGAGATGAGGTTTGCCATGTTGGCCAGGCTGGTCT
>NW_012107050.1:2519-3396 GCF_000951045.1 Mandrillus leucophaeus
GCCAGGATGGTCTCGATCTCCTGACCTCGTGATCCGCCCGTCTCGGCCTCCCAAAGTGCTGGGATTACAGGCTTGAGCCACCGTGCCCGGCCAACAATTACATCTTTTTAAAAATTATTATTGAGATGGAGTCTTGCTCTGTCACCAGGCTGGAGTGCAGTGACATGATCTCAGCTTACTGCAACCTGGGCCTCACGGGTTGAAGCAATCCTTTTGCCTCAGCCTCCTCAGTAGCTGGGACTACAGGCGCCTGCCATCACGCCTGGCTAATTTTTGTATTTTTAGTAGAGATGGGGTTTCGCCATGTTGGCCAGGATGGTCTCAATCTCTTGACCTCGTGATCCACCTGCCTCGGCCTCCCAAAGTTCTGGGATTACAGGCGTGAGCCACTGCACCCAGCCAAAAAATTACATCTTTGTGTTCACTAATTTGTATCTAAAATATAGATTTCTGGCTGGACGAGGTGGCTCACGTCTGTAATCCTAGCACTTTGGGAGGCCCAGGCAGGTGCATCACCTGAGGTCAGGAGTTTAAGACCAGCCTGGCCAACATGGTGAAAAATAAAATAAATAAATAAATAAATAAAATATAGCATTTCTTTCCATTATGAGCATAGGCAACAAACTACTGAAGTATTAATGGTACCTGTGCCTTTGTCCTCAGCAGAAATCAGATATTTTCATATCATATTATGATGGTTGCAATATGTTGAAATGCTCTTTACACTTATCACTACTTTAAAAATATGAAAGCCAGGCGCCGTGGCTCACGCCTGTAATCCCAGCACTTTGAGAGGTCGAGTTGGTGGATCACGAGGTCAGGAGATCGAGACCACGGTGAAACCCCATCTCTACTAAAAAATACAAAAAATTAGCCG
>NW_012107051.1:0-549 GCF_000951045.1 Mandrillus leucophaeus
GACAACAAAGATGGGAGATGAGAAACTTGATCAGATATGGAGAGTATCAGGTATCAGAGGTGAGGGATTCTTTTTTTTTTTTTTTTTTTTGAGGTGGAGTCTCGCTCTGTCGCCCAGGCTGGAGTGCAGTGGCGTGATCTCTACTAACTGCAAGGTCTGCCTCCGGGGTTCACACCATTCTCCTGCCTCAGCCTCCCGAGTAGCTTGGACTACAGGCTCCTGCCACCACGCCCAGCTAATTTTTTTTTTTTTTCCATTAGAGTCAGGGTTTCACCGTGTTAGCCAGGTTGGTCTCAATCTCCTGACCTTGTGATCCACCCACCTCGGCCTCCCAAAGTGCTGGGATTACAGGCGTGAGCCACTATGCCTGGCAAGGGATTCTTTTTGAACTAAGGAGAGCTCTTGCGAAGACTGGACTATGCACACCAGGCAAGGATGGGCAGCTAAGGTCAAGGCCTACTCCATAAGTGTGCTTAGAGGAGCCTGGCTACAGCTGGGTCAAAGAGAGAGTTTTGTCACCAAGTATTACAATATAAGTACATGTTTTAA
>NW_012107051.1:3154-5000 GCF_000951045.1 Mandrillus leucophaeus
TTTTTAGTAGAGATGGGGTTTCACCATGTTGGCTAGGCTGGTCTCAAACTCCTGACCTCAAGTAATCCACCCGCCTCAGCCTCCCGAAGTGCTGGAATTACAGGCGTGAGCCACCGTGCCTGACTCATTTCTTTGTTAATTTTTTTTTCCCCCCAAACAGAGTCTAGCTTTGTCACCAGGCCAGAGTACAGTGGTGTGATCTCGGCTCACTGCAACCTATGCCTCCCGGGTTCAACTGATTCTCCTGCCTCAGCCTCCCGAGTAGCTGGGATTACAGGCACATGCCACCACACCCAGCTAATTTTTGTATTTTTAGTAGAGACAGGGTTTCACCATGTTGGCCAGGATGTTCTCCATCTCTTGACCTCGTGATCTGCCTGCCTCGGCCTCCCACAGTGCTGGGATTACAGGCGTGAGTCACCGGGCCTGGCCCCTCATTTCTTTCCTTCTAAATAAATGAAAGGTATCTCTTATGTTTGTTAAATGAAAGAAAAGTGTTTTTGTGTAGTATAAATTTGAAATTCCAGAGAAGAAGGAAGAAAAAAATGAAAAAAAATAAGAAATTGAGGAATTAAAAATGAGGAGACAGGAAAGCAGAGTGATAAGGAAAGAAGGAAAGAAGGGAGGGAGGGAGGAAAACAATTAATAAAAGCAGTTTTTTTGAACATTCATGAGCTAGACAAGAGCATCAAGTTCTCAGCTTGGAGTATGCAGTTGACTCAGTAGGTGACCTGGACAAATTCCTTAACATCTCTGGATAATAGCTTTTTCATGTTTCAGTTGAAATGGTCTGTCTACAGGCATGTTTCAACATGTGTACTATTAGCACTTTCAACGGAATGAATCTTTATTGGTTGGTTCTGACCCCACACATTGAACAAAAATCAGCACCTCTGGCTCCTGCCTATGGAATACCAATAATGTCTCAGTGACTGTAATAAAAACTCTACCACCTTGCTATCATTGCATGAAATCCTGAATGCCGACCTTTAGGAACTCTAGTACAGTCATACCTTATGGAATTGAGAAGTGATAGTTAAGATTTTGTATTGAATTCTTTTATTTCAAGTGTAGAGATTATTCTGTTTCATGACAAATGATAATGAGCATTGGCTGGATCTTCATGTTGGAAATGCTTTGGTGAATGAATGAAGAAAAAATGAATTATCAGGTAAATATTAAGTATACTACCTACCAATTTTATATATTTTATCTTAAAACAGCAGTAATGTGAAAAATTGGAATTTTCTAAATTTTAAGAAGAAAAAAATAAAGTGAAAAGGGTATTATTTACTTGTTCCAGAAATTAAACATATTTTCTGACTTCAGAGACAGTGGTTTTTCAAATGTTTTCTGAGCAGATGTAGATGATAGCGTCAGAAATGTAAGCAAAGAGTGTCTATGACATCTCATCCCCACTAGTAACAGCCATGGGAGATACTGCAAAAATGACAAAATGTCGTTTTTCAAAATACAGACAAGGGTATACCATTGTATTATAATATAGGGAGGGTGTAACATTGTATTGAATTCACAGGCAAATACTGTCAAATATTTGCTTCTCACAGTGGTCAAGCCAATTTACATTATCTTCAGCAGCTTACAGAAATTTCTATTTCCCTATCTACATACCTACTCCCTCCCTCCCCACAACCATTCAAAAATTATCAAACTATTTCTGATGTTTGCAGTGTAAGAGGTAAAAATCAATTTTATTTGAAACACATATGTGAAATTATACATATTTTAAAAAAACATTTGCATTTTATTTTCGATGAACTGTTTATATACTTTATATTAAGATTTTGTTATTTGTATGAAGGTGTTCTTTATGTGTTAAACAAAC
>NW_012107052.1:0-1804 GCF_000951045.1 Mandrillus leucophaeus
GAATACAGCTAACAAAGGACACAAAGGATCTCTTCAAGGAGAACTACAAACCACTGCTCAAGGAAATAAAAGAGAACACAAACAAATGGAAAAACATTCTATTCTCATGTATAAGAAGAATCAACATTGTGAAAATGGCCATACTGTGTAATTTATACAGTCAATGCTAGTCCCATCAAACTAACATTGAAATTCTTCATATAATCAGAAAAAAAAAAACTACTATAAAATTCATATGGAAATAAAAAATAGCCCACATAGACAAGACTGTTCTAAGCAAAAAGGACAAAGCTGAGGGCATCACACTACCTGACTTCAAACTATACTACAAGGATACAGTAACCAAAACAGCATGGTACTATTAACAAAACAGACATATAGACCAATGGAACAGAATAGAGACCTCAGAAATAAGACCACACATCTATAACAATCTGATCTTCTACAAACCTGACAAAAACAAGCAATGGGGAAATGATTCCCTATTTAATAAATGATGCTGGTAAAGTTGGCTAGTCATATGGATAAAACTGAAACTTGACCCCTTCTTTATACCTTATATAAAATAAACTCAAGATAGATTAAGGGCTTAAATATAAAACTCCAAACCATAAAAGCCCTAGAAGGAAACCTAGGCAACAGCATTTAGGACATAGGCATGGATAAAGATTCTATGATGAAATTGCAAAAAGCAACTGCAACAAAAGCTAAAATTGGTAAATAGGATCTAATTAAACTAAAGAGCTTCTGCACTGCAAAAGAAACTATCATCACAGCAAACAGGCAACCTACAGAATGGGAGAAAATTGTTGCAATATACCCATCTGATAAGGACTTAATATCCTGAATTTACAAGGGATTTAAACAAATGTATAAATAAAATACAAACAACCCCACCAAAACATGGGCAAAGGATATCAACAGACACTTCTCAAAGAAGATGTTCATGCGGCCAACAAACATATGAAAAAAGCTCAACATCACTGATCATTAGAGAAGTGCAAATAAAAACCACAATGAGATACCATCTCAAACCCATCAGAATGGTGAGTATTAAAAAGTCAAGAAACAACAGATGCTGGAGAGGCTGTGGAGAAATAAGAATGCTTTTACACTGCTGTTGAGAATGTAAATTGCTTCAACCATTGTGGAAGACAGTGTGGCTATTTCTCAAGGATCTAGAACTAGAAATACCATTCGACCCAGCAATCCCATTAGTAGATGTAAACCCAAAGGCATATAAATCATTCTATTTTAAAGATACAGGCACATATATGTTTATTGCAACACTATTCGTAATAGCAAAGACATGGAACCAACTCAAATGAGCAACATTGACAGACTGGATAAAGAAAATGTGGTACACATACACCATGGAATACTATGCAGCCACAAAATAGAATGAGATCATGTCATTTGCCACAAAATAGAATGAGATCATGTCATTTGCAGGGACATGGATGGGGTTGGAAGCCATCATCCTCAGCAAACTAACACGGGAACAGAAAATCAAACACCACATGTTCTCAGTCATATGTGGGAGCTGAACAAGGAGAACACACGGACACAGGGAGGGAAACAACACGCATAGGGACCCCTTTGGCGTGGGTGGCAAAGGGAGAGAGATCATCGGGACAAATAGCTACTGTATGCAGGGCTAGGTGATGGGTTGATAGGTGCAGCAAACCACCATGGCAGATGTATACCTGTGTAACAAACCTGCATGTTCTGCACATGTATCCTGGAACTTAAAGTAAAAAAAAATTAAATAATAAAATTTAAAAAGACACACACATATGCACTC
>NW_012107052.1:3589-4024 GCF_000951045.1 Mandrillus leucophaeus
ACTTTTTATTCCAATTTCAATTTGTTTAAATTGAAGTCTTAGTTTCACATATTTAAAAGGAGGATAATCATGACAAGATTGCTACAAGAAATATAAATAATACTTGTTAACCATCTTTGGTTTAAAAATCAATAAATGCTTGCTATTACTAAAATTATATATTGAAAGTTATGAATTAAAGTTTAAATAGTGTCCCTCTATATCTCTATTTAGTGTAAATGAAATTTAAATTATAAAAGAAAAAGTCGGTGCCCGGGACTTATAAGAAATGCAGTTCTCTCATTTTGCATGTCTTTATGTAGAAACATAATTTTTACAGCTTTGATGAAGTTACATATTCTGGAAACAGAGCTTTGATGACCTACTTTATCAAATTGCCAAATCACTTTTATAAAATTGCAAAAAGACTCTCAACTTGATTAGAAAAGCACTAGA
>NW_012107053.1:0-21938 GCF_000951045.1 Mandrillus leucophaeus
CATTGGGAGTTATACCTGATATAAATGACAAGTTGATGGGTGCTGACGAGTTGATGGGTACAGCACACCAACATGGCACAAGTATACATATGTAACAAACGTGTATGTTGTGCACATGTACCCTAGAACTTAAAGTATAATAAAAAATAAAAATAAAAAAATAAAATAAAATAAAAGTGTATTAAAGCAAAAAAATAAAGAAATAAAAAAACGAAAAGGGGAAAAAGAAAAAAAAAATTTGGAGTGGGCCCCAATATTTCTGTCTTTCCCCCCAGGATGCCAATTACAAATACTTACATAGTTTACAAATATATTACAAATATATAACCTACAAATACACCTTTTGATTTTTCCCACAGGTCACTAAAGCTGTATTCATTTCTTCAATCTTTTTTCTCTGACCTTCAGGTTAATATTATTTATCAATTTCCAAGGTCATTAACTCTTTTTTCATTCATAATCTGCTACTAAATTCATTCAGTAAATTTTTTATTTTAGATACTGTATTTCTCTATTCTAGAATTTGTTTTTTTTTTAGTTTCTGTCTCTGTGAGATTTGTTATTATAAGCCTCTCCATCCTTGAGTATAGTTATAATAGGTACATTAAATTTCATCTCAGAATCAGTCTCCATTGATTGCCTTTTCTCTTTATTATGATATTATTTTTTCTATTTCTTTGGATTTGTATTATATCTAGGAATTTTGTCTGGTACCGTGGACACTATAAATGACACATGGTAGAGAATGTAGATTCTGTTATGTTCCTCAAAGGAATATTAATTTTTGTTTTAGCAGGCGTTAACTTGGCTGAATTCAAACTCTAAACTTGGAAACAGTGCTTTTAGTCTTAGCTGGGTTGCTTGGAGTCTGCCCTGCTCATGAAAGGTGTTTTCTGAGATTTTGGAAATGTATACTTTTGTCTCTCCTTTCTAGCATTCCCCCACTTTCCAGCTACTGCAATTACCTTAAACTCTGGTTCCTCACAAACAGCAGGACTGTGCATTTCTGTCCATATTTTAAGCCTATGTGTTAGTAGTCTGGGGCTCACCCTCAGGCTAGAAACTCTAAAAAGTGAAGCTCACCCAGTACCATTTCTTTTCTTCAAATCTAACCCCTCTTTCAGTATTTTTCTGCTTTTATTCACTCTACATAGCCTTTAGATAGCTGCTTTACATTTTGCCCAAAATATGTAGATATTATTTGCAGGATAGGTGATCTGATAGACCTACTTGGCCATTAGTGGAAGTGGAACCAGAACTCACATTTTTAGTTATCACTTATTTTAGCTAACATAAAAAAGCAATTAATATTTAATAATATTTAAGGATTAATACACCCTCATTTGGATCATATAAAAGGAAGTTATCATTATTATATGTTATATGAAGTATTCTATAGGAAAAGTTGGAGAACTGGTAGAAGTTACAGGCATGGAACTGTTGAAGACAGTGATATGGTTTGGATTTGAATCCCTGCACAAATCTCATGTTGAATTGTAATCCCCAATGTTGGAGGAGGGGCCTTCTGGGAGGTGACTGGATCATGGAGGCAGATTTCTCCCTTGCCATTCTTGTGATACCGAGTGAGTTCTCATGAGATCTGGTTGTTTAGAAGTGTGTAGCACCTCCCACTTTGCTCTCTGCTTGCTGTTCCACCCATGTAGGACATGCCTGCTTCCCCTTTGCCTTCCACCAAGATTGTAAGTTTTCTGAGGCCTTCTTAGCTACGCTTCCTGTACAGCCTGTGGAACTGTGAGCCAATTAAACCTCTTCTCTTTATAAATTACCCAATCTCAGGTAGTTCTTTATAGACTAACACAGACAGCATTCTCACTCATTTGTTCACTTTTGGTATATTAGCACATATTGCAGGCCATGTGTTTCTTCCCATGTATATTTGTGTGTTTAAAGATTATATTGTCTAGTCTTAGAAACCAATCTAATCTTTGTAAAATGTATCTGTGGCTCTAAAAATATAGAGTAGACATACTAATAAGCAAGAAAAATCAAACAATAAGAATACGGCAAACTGATACTCTAACCTATGAGCTCTTTAGCCACACCATAAAGTAAGAAAAAGAATAGTCTAGTCATACCTGATGAAAACTTAGAACCCCCAACATTTAAATTGCCGAGTGGAATATTAGAAGAAAAGAATATATATCCTCTCATTAACGACAATCCTCATTCTAAGTGAATTTTGTGTATTAACATATTAGCCCTTCAATCATTCATTTGACAAATATTTATGAAGCACCTATTATTCATCTGGAACTCCTCTAGATGCCAGGGAAAGAGTTGTGGACGAAACAGTCAAATGCTGGCTTCATGGAGTTTTGATTCTAGTGGAGGGAGATGGACAACATATAAAATAAAAGATAAGTAAAATACATACGATGCTGGTAAATTATAGTAACATTATAACGTGATAACATCATTAAGAGTATGACAATTAACAACTAAGTACCCTGAACATAAATGCAACCTACCAAAATTTGAGAGTAGACAATTTCTTGTATCATTTCTAAATGAAAAATTTCTTATTCTTTTTTTCATTTTTAATTGTTGTGAGTACATAGTAGGTATACATATTTATGAAATAAATAAGATGTTCTGATCCAGGCACGCAGTGCATAATAATCACATCATGGAAAATGGGGTATCCATCCCCTCAAGCATTTATCCTTTATGTTACAAACAATTCAATTATACTCTTTTAGTTATTTTTAAATGTATGATTAAATTATTATTGACTATAGTCATACTGTTGTGCTATCAAATTCTAGATTGTCTTCATTCTAACTTTTGTACCCATTAACCATCCCTACCTCTTTCTCACTCCCTCACTACCCTTCTCAGCCTCTGGTAACTACTCTTCTACTCTATCTCTATGGGTACAATTGTTTCAAATTTTAGATCCCACAGATAAGTGAAAACATGCAATGTTTGAATTTCTGTGCCTGGCTTATTTCAGTTAACATAATGATCTCCAGTTCCATTCAAGTTGTTGCAAATGACAGATCTCATTCTTTTCTATGGCTGAATAGTACCACATTGTGTACCATATTTTCCCTATCCATTCATCTGTTGATGGACACTTAGGTTGCTTCCAAATCTTGGCTATTGTGAACAGTGCTGCAACAAGCATGGGAGTGAGGATATTTCTTCGATATACTGATTTCCTTTCTTTTGGGTATATGCCCAGCAGTGGGATTGCTGGGTTTTATGGTAGTTCTATTTGTAGTTTTTTGAAGAACTTCCAAACTGTTCTCCATAGTGATTGTACTAATTTACACTCCCACCAATAGTGTACAAGGGTTCCTTTTTCTCCACATCCTCGCCAGCATTTGTTATTGCCTGTCTTTTGAATATAAGCCATTTTAATAAATTATTCTAATATATTGTTTGGTTCACTATCTTCCTATTCATTTCTATTATATTTATGTGTGCTGTGATGATTAAACAAACGAATAGCTTTCAACAAATAAGAAAATAATATATTTGGCTAAATGCACTTACAGACCTTGAGATTTAAAAAAAGAGAGCTCCGTAAATGTTTGTTATTATCATAATTATTAACATCATAATCACTTTACATATATATATATATTTATCTCCTATAAATAAATAAATAGGTATACCTACATTGGGCCAAAGTTCAAAACATTTTACTGCCAAGTCAAAACTAGTGTGAAAACCACTTCCCTATGCCATAGCGATCCATTGGAAAGCTTTGAATACGGTAGTTCATATAATTCATTTTTTTTGTTGTTAATAATTCATTCCCTGGTAAGAATGTAGGACTGGAACAGACAGTGTCAAGACCAAGAGTCAAGGACACCACAATGGCTCAGTCTTGAGATCACAGTATCTGATAGATACTGTGAACATAGAAGGATAAGAAAACATTTTTAAATTCAGAATAATAATAATAATAATAATAATAGTAAATTTAGGCAGTTAGGGATTGCCAGAATAGAGGAGTCAGGCTAGGGAAGAACCTAGAACAGCTACCATATTTCTGAGAAATTCATTCTAGCCATTGAATTAGAGTAAAATGATTTTTGGTGGGAAGCCAAAGCTGCAAAGTTCAGTTTTGGATTTTCCAAATTTAATTCACCTGTTGTAAATTCAATAAGCAACCTGGAACACAAGTCTGAAGTTTAGCAGAGAACTAGGAATTGGACATGAATCAGAGTAACCTTCACCAAAGAGATAAAGATTTTAAAATTGTGGGTACAGTACAGATTTACCCAGAAAAAGTGTGGGGAAGAGTATCGAGAATACAGTCCTTGCAGGCCACATACCAAGGGTAGATCAGGGGAGGGAACCATAAAAATGTATTAGGAGTAATCAAAGAAGTACAGGTCCAAAGAGAGTTGTGATCTGAAACCCTGGAACCCAAAGAAGGAATGGTTTTGACCTAGAGGGGAAGGAGGGCCTTCAGAGAGGGGCAAGATGAGGGCTCCCTGGAGTAGTTTATGAATCTCTCCAAATCATCTCGTACAAACACTAACATAAAAAGAGGAGAGGGAGAAGGAGAGGGGCCAGGGGTGAGGGAGAGCATCTATCAGCAGGAAAACCTGGCAGCCTGATCCTGCAGGCCAGGTGGGTTAGGAAAGCCACAGAAGAGCCCTGAGGGTAGTGACCTGGGAGACCCTGAGCAGCCCCCTGGGGCTCACTCTCAGGAGGGTGAATCCCACTTCCAGTGGATCCCGGCTCACTGCACTCCCTGCCAGGGTTCCCCAGCCTCTCATTAGGGCATATGTGGAAACAGTCCCATGAGGGGCTGCGGGAAGAGGCAAAGTGGGGCAGGGAAGGGGGTGACCTGAGCAACTGAAGCCCTCAGAATCCTCAGCTAAACTCTCCACAAGACAAAGCTACATCTGGAGGCAGACCCCTGGGAAAAGAATCTAAGGGGCAGGAGGGGCACACTATGGGGATGAAGCAGGGAATTGGAGATGGCTCCCAAGAAAGGCTGTATGTTTTAATGCTTGGCAACAGCCGTGAGGTTGGGAAAGCTTTCCTGGCCCACTCCCATTCCTTACAAAGGAACTCCTAAATGTACAGGAAAGCCCATCACATTTTGCCATGAGAAACAGAAAAGGATCAAGATGGAGCCCCAAGCAAATACAAGCAAAAAGGGGAAATTGTCCAAATCATATACTAAGACAATTACCATATACTAGAAATATAAATACACATATATGGAGAGAGAGAGAGAGTGAGAGAGAGAGAAAATCACAAAGTAACTGCTGTAATCTAATATTTCAAAATGAAATAAATTAAGAAAATGAGAGAAGCTAGGAAGGAACAACATGACTCAAATATAGAACACCCACAAATGGTACAACGAGAAACCAGAAAGATATGAAAACAGAGCTGACAAAGTTCATAGACTCAAACAGATGAGAAAGCACATAGAAATTGCAGGTAGAGACATTGGGGACAAATGCCACAGACATCCCTATTGTGTTTACAATCTGGTTCTCACATAGAGAGCAAATAAGGACTAAATTCTCTAGCTTATTAAACCTCTGTGGCTTTACCTTGGGTTTCACCTTTACCTTTTGCTTATCTCCACCTCTAGCATTTTGTATCCTCTTCTATATCATCCCCTAGGTTCTCCTTCTAAATCTCATAGACCCACCCCAACACTCTTGAAGCCCTTCTCTATGCAGATGTCTAGTAGTATTACCTATACTTACAGGGCCCGTGGTGTTGAGAAGTCTTAACCTTGGCATCCTTGTTGCTTGAAACCCTCCACCCCACATCAAGCCATAAGAAATTCAGACTTTGACTACAGAAGTAACACATGGCAACTGGTGGCACTTTCTCTTATCATAGTATAAATGGAATAAATAAGAGCCTGGTGGTGTCAGCCTCCTAGCAGATGATGAGGATTTTTAAAATAGGGGTCAGAAAAACTATTTTTCAGGGACACTGAGTTGACTACAAATAAATGATAATTGGAATAACAGAAGTCCAAATACAGTGTTTAACATATTTAGCTAGTTGTACTATTATATCAATGATAATCAGAGAGTTCTGGTGCTATGAAGTTCCATGCACTCCAGTAATTCCAGAGGAAAGGATTCTTTCCCTGAAATCAGCAAAATCTATTACCAAAAATGTGGTACCAAACTAAAAAAGACTAAGAGAAGTCACTGTGGAAAAAATATTAAAGCAAACAAGCAATAATGTCATTCTGCTTTTTAAGTAAGACACATTTTTAATTTTGTAAATCAGATTGTAGAAATCTTAATTTTCCTTTCTGTTCTTTTATTTTTAAAGTTTATTCTCAGTTTTTTCCTTAGTTAGAGTTATTAAAACCACCTTGACACTTGGAAAGCTAGGGTGATTTAGCAAGCATATAAATCTGAGCTTAATATCTACACCAAGAGTTTCTAAAGCCTTAGGGATTTTACTCTAAAGATGACAGCATGTCCTCCCAAACGGTCCCTGCCACCATGTGGCAGCATGCCTGACCTCTTAGGATTAAAGTTGGTGATGATGAGCTCCCAGCTTTGCTCACAAAAATCTAAGTAAAGTTCAGGTAACGTGATCCAATACTGATAAAGGAAGATGGCATCTCTGATTACATTGCAGAAACTAAGTAGGATGCATGCAGGTTGCAACTGTATATACTGCAGATGGCAGATGTTAAAAAAAGAGAAAAAAAAAACAAAAAATCTACCAAATTTTATTTAGTGGAACAAATAGTTCTGAGAATGACATCAAAATGTAAACCAGACAATGGCTTGGTTAGTTGGAGGAGGGGAAATAGTGCAATCAGGATGGTTGTATATAGTTCATTTTCTACATAAACAAATTTTGATATGTAAGAATGTCAGTGCTGCCAGACTGTTTCTATAGTGATATCCTAATAGCTTGGAGACCTCCTGGGAAAGTTATTTCTCTCTCTGCCCTATCTGGTGGTATGTGAAACCAATCAGGTCCAAAATAAAATACTGAGAACAGCACAAAATGTAAGAGCAGAGTGAAAAGATATGTTATCTGGCTGCCCTGATCCCAAGAAAGAACTAGAAAATTCAGCCTGTATTTGATTTAAGCCAAAGATAGAGAAAAATAAAATAAAATAAACCTCCTTTCTTCCTATTTCTGTTATTAGTGAATTTGAGAAAAGGACAAATACTCCCAATTAGAGTTGAGATCTGAGAGCTGTAATATGTGAATAATTACAAAAGGATCTCCCTCCCCCCATACCCTCCCCTTCTAGGTTAGAGTTTGAGGTGTTTTTGTTTGTTCAGAAGCTCTTTTTTATAACATTCAATAATTATTTTAAGGAAAACAACTAAATCTAATATGAATTAATATAAACATTATTAATTATACATACATAATAGCTCAAATTATAGCTCAAATTAACTCGTTCTGTTAATTAAGTCAGAACTCCTGGTAGTGAGAAAGTTTTTCCTGAAATAAGCATGGTGAAGGCAATTACTCTGTTCTGCTGTAATTGTTGCAGGTGAAAAGCAAGAGAAATGCCCCTCCACCAAAGGACTGTTCATTTTGTGTTTAAATGTAATTAAAGCCAATTCCCATTTCCAACTGCCCTGAGACAAGCAGAATTTCCAGAATAATCTTACTGTTTTGAATTCAACTCAAGAGGGAGCCTAGAGATAGTGCAGAGCTGGGGATACAGATGGGACATTGTTTCCTTCAGATTAGCATTAAGAAGTGCTTCTGCTTTTCTAATAACCTGGTAAATGAGAAGATGTCTACTACAGATCATCCAGTGGTAAAGTTATAGTGGAGACATCCACTATAACTTTGATAAAAATCTATCTTTGATAGAAATGATTAGGTAAATACTGGATATAAATCCTAGCTATGCACCCAATGGTAAAACCATAAGTAGCAAGCAGTATAGAAAAAAAATGCAAAAGAACCCGTTGCTAATTGCTTTGAAAATGCAAACATGGTCTTGATCAACAACAGGAAAGACTTGGTTCTATCTAGGAGAGACAGAGAAGGAGGAAATGAAGGGAACCCTTCAGCCAACAACATACCATGTACTTTTTTTGTCCTAAGAATACGCATGAATATATTAACAGCATAAGAGTAAGCTAGCAATGTCATTATCCACAGGATTGTAGAAAGAATGTGAAAACTGTTCAAGTTACTCAGGAAATTCAGGTTAGTACAAGATTACAAACAGCTCTTTCCTCCCTCAACAGGCAGAGCATAAACATCTTTGCACCAATTTTCAAGACATAGAAATACAGCCCTGGTAGCAAGTACAGCCTACAAATATGGACCCAAAAATAAGATTCACAGGAAGCAATCTGTGCAAACACAGTATAGCCTGTCACCAAGTACAAAACTCAGCTAGTACCTTCTTCCACTTAAGCCATGAGACAAGAAAATCAAACTAAATGGATTTTCTAAAATCCCTAAATGAAAGCTTATATCCCTTTCTTTGGGAAAGGCAACAAAATAAGCCATTGACTTTTTTTCATCCCTAACTCAGTCAGCATTCAAAATGCAGTACAAAGCAGAATATTTATCCTACCACCCTTTGCCCAAATACAGATTTCCATAAAATCAATTAATCTTTAGGGTGAAAGGGGACTTGGAGGTCATGACACCCATTCTCCCACCCAATACTCCTACAGCCAGGAGATTACCCAGCCTGTGTTTGAAACACTCCACTGGGAGCTTACGACTGCTTCAGGCAGCTCCTTTTACTGACAAACAGCGGCAGTTATTAGAATGTTCTAATATTGGCCTGAAATCCGCCTCCTGGTAATTTCCACCCACTGGTCCTAGTTTTGTTCTCTGAAGCATTTCGGAGTCTAACTCTCATCATCACCATGACAACTCTTCAAATATTCAAAGGCAGCAAGAGCCTTCTTCACTCAGGCTGCACATTACCAGTTTCCACACCTCTTCATTTAGAGCAGACCCCGTATTCCCCAGGACATTATCCCATGACTATGTCTATTTGGTCAATGTCAATATGAAAATATACTTACTGGAAGATTCACACAGTATTTAGTATTGCATTTAGTAGTATTAAAAGTAATGGCAAAAACTGCAATTACTTTTGCACCAACCTAATGGATTTAGAGCCTAGTGCAAAGGCTTTTGTTCTTTCTGGAGGAACACATTTTCCTACATAAGAATAGAAACTTTTTTCAATTTCCCTAGTAATTCCTGCTACCAGAACCATAAGTGATTGTACTCAACCATGATGCCCCAAGAATAGAAGTGTTTCATAGCAAACATTAGCGTGTAAGATTGACTTCAGTCTCAATAAATGGTTTCAAGGACTTAAGATATAGAAGGTTTTATGCTAGGGGTTATGGAAGACATAAGATGTTCACATCTAGTAGGAAAAAATAGACAAATGCAAAAATAAACTACACAACAATGTAGAAAGAGATAATTCCCCTAAGACTTGTTAAAGATTCTTGGATAGGGAAGAAAAGGACACTGTTTCCCCAGAAAAGTCCAGGAAGACTGCCTGGAGGACATGGGAAGAGGTAGGGCTTGAGGGGCTCTGGAAGGATGAGTGAGATTTTAACAGACAGAGAAGCACAGAGAAGAATGAGGGATTCCAAGACAGCAGACAACTGAAGAAAAGGACTAAAGGGGAAATAATACAGTAGCCCAGTCAGACTGAAGTGCATAAGGCAAGAAGGGAAGGAATGGGGTACAAAGATCCAAAATCCTTTTGAAGGAGTTGGATATTTTTTAACATAATACTTACCAATTATGCTAAACACATAAATTTGACAAATCACCTACTCATGGCTAATGACTTTTCTATTCAGTGTGAGGATCTCTAAGATATTTATTTCTATACTTTTAATATGTTCAAATAGATAAACCAGAGGAATAGGATAATGAATATTTTGTCAAATATAATAACAATAGCTAAAATATTTTATTTAGTAATTTTTATATAGTCTATTCACAGCAGGGCTTTACATGATTGAGCTCATACTTATAATATCCATTTGAAGTAGGAGCAGTTATTTTCTCTTTATTACGGAAGGAACTGAGGCACAGAGAGGTTAAGGCACTTGCCCAAGATCACACAGCTAGCAGGTGGTATAGTTAAGATTTAAATCTACAAAATCTGGCTCCAGAGCTAATTTGCTACACCATGCTACCTCTTACTCAAACATGTGGTTACTTATTCTAACAATCTGTTTATAATCTTACTAATTCAGGCTTTTTAAAAGTTGTTTTTAGCCTGCAGGATGAGCTAAAGCAACTTTTGTGGTTTATATCTATCTGCTCATCTTCCGGAACTCTTACACTATTCTGGATACTGATTAAGAGACTCATTTGGCATGTTGAATTCCAAGAACTCTGAATCATCAGGGAAAACAAGTCATGCCTCTATGGCCAACTGAAGGAAAACTTGCCTGTGGTAAAAATATATCTATAGATCATATACAATTCCCCTCATACCTCCTCTAAAGCAGTTTCCATAAGTAAGGGTAGACTAATCTCTCCTAGCTGCCACTCCTTCCCTGCTTCCAGGATGGCTCACAGCTGCACAGCTCTAGACAAATAAAAATGTAACCTGCTGTTAAAATCCCTAGAAAAGAAAATTCCACAGCCACCCCCAAGGTAACAAATCCCCTTGCCTGACCACTTGGCACAACGCCTATTCATCAAGTCAGAAAGTTTATTTACATACTTCCAATGAAACTGCTTTGTCCTAATTTCCTTAGGGGCCCTCTGGTGTCTGAAAACCTGCTTTGTTCTTTGGCAGCTGCTGCTATTTCAGACTCTAGGATCACTTAATTGGGTCATGACTTGTTTTCTGGTCCTGACTCCTCTGCCACCACAGAGACTTCCTGAAATCAGCCTGAGCAGAGGAGACTTAAGAGAAGTCCATCTCTCTACACGGAACTGTTCTTAACATTGACCAAGGAGCTGGGCTGACTGGGAGATCCAATGTGCAAATCCAGTGTACAGATCCAACAACGTGCATGAACTGTAACGGCTGACCCTCGCCTGCTAAATGCAACACTCTCCTCTGTGTCGGCTGGGGCTTCTGTTCTGATTAATCTGATCCATCTTTTGCAGGGGTGTCACTTACCCTTCAAGTCCTCAGAAACTTGAAAGGCTGGGCTACTCTGAGTAAGATAGCTCCTAAATCTGAATTTTCAGGAAACTTCAATACTCTGGCAGTGGACACCGCACCAGATGCTCCAGGCAGCAGCCAGGCCCTCCTAGGCCTCCCAATCAGTCAGCGTAGGAGCATAAGACACAGTCACCGGCTCCATTCATTTCCTATTCCGACCCACAAATTCTCCTGCTATTCCCAGGTCAGGGAGGTAATTATCTCAACATGAATGACTACAGTCAGAACATTAGAGTGAGTCTCAAATCACCAGACCCTCCTGACTCCAACCAGCCCCGGGCTATTGGTTAACTTTTGAGGTAGAAGGATGCTTTCACTCTACTACTCTTCATTTATTCATTCAACAAAAAAGTATCAAGCATCTACCAAGCTGTTCCAGGTACTGTACTAAGTTCGTGGGGCACCAAGATGAGGAAGTCAGTGCCCATACCTACCAGGCTCTCACAGTCCAGTGAGACAGGTCAATTACCAACCAAATGACCATATCAGAGTGTTAGGGTCCTATGCTTGTAGTGATGTGTTCATATGCTATTATAATAGACAGGAAGAAGTTTTAAATAACTGCCTGGAGAAGGTGGAGAATGTGAAATTTAAGCCGAGCTTTAAAAATGAATAGGAGTATGTCTAGCAGCGAAGGGGAATAGAATACTCCTATCAAAGAAAGCAACACAAACAAGACATTAATGTATAAAATGATATATGCCATTGAAGAAGATATGTGCTGTTCAGAGAAGAGAGAGTGAATCTGCCGTGGTGGCTAAGAGCTGAAGAGAGGAGAATGGGTCAGAAAGAGTTACTTGAAAGACAGGTTGTGACTCGATTGTGAAGGCCTGGCCAGGGGATTTGGTTTTACTTGGTGGGCCATGGGAATTGAGAAGAGTCAGGGCATTTTCTGGGTTTTAGAAAAATCCCTCCTAGATGGAAAAAGGTATGAAAGTATTCAAGGTAGTATAGTTAGTCAAGAAGGAGAGCATTCTCTAACAACCTGGAAGCCTTTCTGCTGTTTTCCCTGTCTACAAATGGGGAGGCAGTTGAAGGCAGCACACAGTAGCTGCTGTTCTAGGGGAGGGATCAATCTCCTTCTCTGTGGCCCTTAGGGATAGAACCAGACACTGTAGAGAGGAGGGAGACCTCACCTCCAGAGAAGGAACCTCTGGGCAGGTATAGTGGCTCATGCTTGTAATCCCAGCGCTTTGGGAGGCTGAGACGGGCAGATCACCGGAGGTCAGGAATTCAAGACCAGCCCGGCCAACATGGTGAAACCTCATCTCTACTAAAAATACAAAAATGAGCCGGGCATGGTGGCGCATACCTGTAATCCCAACTACTCTGGAGGCTAAGGCATGAGAATCGCTGGAACCTGGGAGGCAGAGGTCGCAGTGAGCCGAGATCACGCCACTGTACTCCAGCCTGGATGACAGTGAGGCTCTGTCTCCAAAAAAAAAAAAAAAAAGAGAGAAGGGACCTGTGAGGTTTAGTGCTGAGGATGGAATAGGCTGCCTTGAAATGTTGCTGCAAGGAGGAATTCCTCTTGTCTGGGTTGAGCCCTGGGACACTAAGGAGATATCAGGTTGACAGGATTCATAAGAGACTCAAGTTTCACACAGAAGAAAGTGCTTACAAATAGTAACATGCTATGGTACTGGAGGGAAATTTTGTTCTATCTCACATTCCTCAGAAGCCCATTAAGAATCACATATCATGCTAAGGACATACCAAAAGGATTCCCATAAAGACTGCCCACTATGATCCTACTGCTGTATGTGAGAAATACATTACATTTTTTAACTTTTTGGTTAAGGGACAACATGGAGATCTGTTGCTAATATAAAATGCTACTGAGAGTCAGCAAAGCAAATATTTACTAAATCCCTTTCCTATGCAAGGGCCAAGTCCAGAGCAAAGATCAGCTTCTATTTTGAAGGCCCTATTTCTAGCTTGCCACAATAGCTACCACTATGGATCACCTATTCAGTGCCATACTTCATACTAGCAGCTTTCTTATAGACTCTTAATTTTTTCAACAACCATGCTAAGTAGGTATCATTATCTCCATTTCACAGATATTAAAATGGAAGCACAGAGGGCAAATAACTCACCCAAGTTCACATTCCTGGAGGACAGTAGAGATGGGAGTGGATCTCAAAGTCATCTACTTCCCAGGTACCACATCCTCCCTGGGCTGCTGTCGGGATGGTGAGAGGGGCCCTGACAGGGAAGGCTGAAGCTGAAGCTGGAAGGCGGGGAGAAAACAGATGCGGGGTGTGGCTCTGGGCAGCAATGTTTTTGATAACTTTTTCTAAGTAAAGCCACTTTCAGTGTTTTCTCAACCATCTTTTAGGATCGCAAGAGAAGAGTGTTACCAGACCCTAGGAGGCCAAAGTGTCTGACCTCCCAGCTCTGCCTTTAGAACCCTTTCTTTGGGGGAATAGTCCAGGTCAGCATCACCAATATGTGGATGGAGAAACATGAAGCTCCTGAGAAGCACCTCTTTAAAAAGGGAAAATACGTGTTTAGTTTTGTGTAGCTCAGCAGTTCAAAAATTCACTTGACCCAGAAGCCTTCTTTTTTTCCATAGAACACCTAGGACCCTGTAGAACTGAGAATTCACCAAACCCTTAGTAAGGCAAGGTAAGACAAGATCTACTCCTACTGAGACAATCCAAATATCAAGATGTGGATTAGCCTCTCAGGCAATAATTCAGCTACAGCCATTTGCAGGCCTTGTGGGTGTGAATGACTGATTGAGGGAGTCATTTAATTCCTTTGAGCCTCAGTTTTCTCATCTATGAAATGGAGAAAGCATAAGGATGTCTTGGGGATTAATAAACTAATTCACTGAATGAGTTAAATATAACCGCCCGATATATAGCAAGACTCAATGAGTGTTAGCTATTACTTTTTTAAAGTATATTAAATGCTAGAGATGAAACTACATGAGACTTGTGAAAATACTTGCTAAACTACAGAGCACTGTATAAATGTCAATGGTTAGTTGTTATTATTACCAGAAACTTCTTGGTCGCTATAAAATGCTGCTATCCAATTAAATCCTCTGTGTCCATAGAAAATATCCAATTGTTGAAGACTGATTACTCAGCTTGTTAAGGTGTCATTATTCAAGTGGTTCTGACCTGCAGTTGAAAGAAACAAAAATCCTCCTTTTCTTCTTCTGCAAATGGAAATTACTTTCCAAGAAGCCATCTCCTTTTGAAATGAGAAGCAAAGCAGAGAAAGCACCTGGGTAGGGGTCTTTGCAATCAATAAAGTGTGAAAGAAAAAAGATCACGTAAGCAGATCATTTGAGAGTTTTAAAATCCATGAGGATTTTTAGAATTTTTTTCAGGTGGTCAGTTTCTAGCTAACTGACGTCATGCTGAAATTTCAGATATCATGTAATACTAGAGGTACTGGGAAATAATCCGTTGTGTGGATGCTCCACAGTGTACCCGGCACGGGGCTTTCGGATGCGGCTACTGAGAAGCCCTTTGTCTACTTCTACAGCAGTCTCTGGTGAACATGCTTCCCAGGAGAGCAGGAGCTTTGTGAATGTTTCCTTTTTCCACACATTTTGTTTACTTATCTGGATTCTCAAACGAAGTAGGTGACACACCTAACAAAAGCCTGGCAGGTTTGAGTCCAGCAGGGTGAGATCCAGGCAACTGCAAGAGTGTAGTATCCTTCCCAAAGAGGCTAACTGCCTGCCAACATGACCAGGATGTGCTGGAAGAAGCTGTCAAAACACAGAGTAGATATGTGCAGTACAGCCGTGCTTGCCCACCTGAGCGGGCACATGACACGTGAGCACTGCCCACCACCCAGGCACTCCCTCCTACAGTCCTCTCTTGGGTTTGTGTGTAGGGCACGAAAACAAACAAGAGATCCTGCTCCAGTCTTGTTGCCCTAGATCTCTTCTTCCTACTCCTGTCCACTCCCCTACTCCCTATTGTCCTCCTGCTTTTTCTCTCTTTCCCCAAAATAAGATACCTTGCCAATGTTAACACTTTCCAGTTTATGAGGCAACTTTACAGTTGCTCCTAACACATGGGCTTGAGAGCCCAGATAGATCAACGTGTGTTTGAATCTAGCTCTAGGTCAGGTTTGGTGACCTTGAGCAAGGTTCACTGACTTCTCTGGAAGGGTAAAATTCAGATAAGCATACCTACCACAAAGACACTTTGGGAGGAGAAAGTGTTCCGATGTATTAGAGCATTTTCCATGGTGACTACCATGGAGGAAGTACTCTTTAAAGTAGCAGCTGTTAGCCTGAGGTCCTCTGAGTTAGGGGCTAATCACATGTTTTACATAAGAGAAGACTGAGGGACAAAGGGCAGGACAGGATTGTCCAATGTCACTCCATTGGTAAGAACCAGAGCTGGACTTTGAGCCCAGACTTGATTACACGGACACTCCTCACCACACTGCTTCCTGGCCCTTTTGTCTTTTTTTTTTTTTTGATCCTATCCTCCACACAACCTAATAAACGTATTTCTTATATGGGGAATAATTCAACTGTGAGTTCTGCTTATTTTCTGGCTCTAGTGGCCAAGAACTAACATTCCCACAATACTACGTTGGTCAGGCTCAGAGCTTTAAATATGTAGGAATATATATGTACACGCACACATAACATACACAAAATATATCCACTATATAAACATATTACCTATATACACATGTGATATACACATATACATATATGCACATATGTATATGTATACATGTATACTAAATTCCATATAATTTTTTTTGTCTAAGAAAACTGTAGGTAGATAAGGTATGGAAAATCTGCAGTGACATTCAGAGGGGACATTCAGAAACAAAGCAGAGGCCAATGATATGAGAGAAGAGAGAAAACAATTTCAGTTTCCATGTGATTCCAATTTTGCTGCAGTATTGATGATTCAGTGTTTTCATTTCTTCAAAGAAATATTTGCAGTAGCTCTTATATTTAACAAGCCAGCTTGTGCTTAACGTTTTATAAATATGAAATACGAATACAAATTTTAAAAACAGCAAGAACACAGTATTACTGAATAGTGCTGAGAAAGCATCATAATTTGGAACAATATATTTGATGTAGAAGAAAAGAATATTTCTGGTTATAGTTTCGATAGCTATGTTAGAACTTGAGAAAAATGCACGTAAACTACCAAGACCTCATCAAATATAATCATGTTGAGAAGTCAGAAAAGTATTAGTTTTCTCATAAATAAAATCTACCTTTTATTACAACCTGTCTTAAAAACTAGATAGAAAATTTCTTTCAGGTTAAAATCAATCTCTGTAGTAGCCCTTGAAAATGTATTTTATTAATATTGGACCCCTTTGAAAAACCTCAAAAATGGAGAATTTGTTTGGAGGTGGAGGGTGTAAGTATCTTGATCCTCTGGAGTAGTTCTATGAGTTCTCAAAGCTGGGTATCCTTATACTTTGACTTCCAAAAGTTCCCCAGATCGTAGCAGCTTGTTATTATAAGGATAGGAAAGACCAAAAAGTACAACGGAATCTCCATGGGGTCACTGTATAAATGCATAATTTCATCCAGAGTATAATTTTTCCCCTTTAATAATATACTTTTAATCATAAATAGTGAAAATATAGAAGTAGGATGTCATGTATAAACTCCCACAGTTTTAGGTTCTAAGACTTAAATCATGTTGTAAAAGAAAGCTATGGAAAGATGTGTTTGAATCCTGGCTCTACCACTATGAGCTCTGTGTTTTTGCACAAAACACTTATCCTCCATCAGCTTTTGTTTCCTTGGTTATAAAACAGGGATAATAGCACTCAAAGGTGCTATGAGGAATGGGTAAAAGGACATGCATGAAAGCTCACAGCATGGGCCTAGACACACAAAGAGTTCTGTAAATGTTGGCTAAATATGGCTGAAATGTTGGCTATAAATGTTGCCTCTACCCTGCCCCAAATCCCTGTAGTTTTATTCTAGGGAATAGTGGGTTTCCAATCTACCGAACTCATTTTTCCTTCAGAAGATTTCTTGGAAATAACTTTATTCTCAGAAAGTAAAGCATAATATATTTTCTTTGAAAACACAAGTTTCCAAACATCAGGGGAGTTTTTCTTTTGTTTTTGTTTGTTTGGTTTTGTCTGTTTGTTTTTTTGAGACAGAGTCTCGCTCTGTCACCCAGGCTGGAGTGCAGTAGTGCCATCTTGGCTCACTGCAAGCTCCACCTCCCGGGTTCACACCATTCTCCTGCCTCAGCCTCCCAAGTAGCTGGGACTACAGGCACCCACCACCACGCCCGGCTAATATTTTGTATTTTTAGTAGAGACAGGGTTTCACCGTGTTAGCCAGGATGATCTTGATCTCCTGACCTCATGATCCACCCGCCTCAGCCTCCCAAAGTGCTGGGATTACAGGCATGAGCCACCATGCCTGGCTGGGAGTTTGTTTTATTTTGTTTAAGGAGTGAAATCTTCATTAAACTGAGTTTTATGTTGAAGCATAATCTCTACAAAATCAGTAAACACTGCATATGCAGTGGTGAAGGTGTGTGGGTTTGGACTAAGGTAGGGTCTGGCCTCTAGCCAGCTTGCCTGCTCTCTAACAACCCACCTCCTGCACATCCCCCAAAGGCCCCAGTATAATTCCAGAATTTGCTAGGATTATTTGAAAACTTCTGGTCTAAAGGGTCAAATAAACCTTCCCATTCCAGGGTAGTAAAGCTGTTAGGAACAGTCTGCTAAGGCACTAATGACTGTGATCTTGCTCTTTCATTGGCCAAATAGAAAGATGTGTAATTCTGGAAAAATCAGCATATTAGATACCAGTAGGGTCACCATCTATTGAGAAGTTACAACCAAACAGAAATCCCTACCCTTATTTCATTTCAAATTACTGTAATCCCTAACACTATCTTGGTTTACTTAATGAATAAAGGCTCAAAGTGAAATTTATGTTTAACCTCACTTGTAAGCCCACCCTTAGTATTCGTTTGGTGATGAGTGGCACAGATGGTAGCCACACAGGGTTTTTCTGAATTGGGGCATAAGCCAGCAAAACTGCAAGGTCCAATGTTCTGCAGGTTTGAATTCATCTAATGGTTAACACTTAATTGCAGACATCCTCCAAAATACTACAAAGATAGAAACAATCCATTTGGGTCTAAATTGAGCAAAGTAGGCATAATGCCATGGGAGTATTATAGATGAGTTCTTGCCCTGGTGTCAAGCTTACTTCAATCTCCCAAGCAGGAGGAATAAAGAAAGTACTATGCTTTAATTTGGGCTATTTATACACCTTAGTAATTACAGATGTGAAAGCAATGTATTTTCTAAGAAAGTTCTGGCTAAAACCATAGTTTTAAGGATCTGGATAATAGCTTTTCAGCAGCTATTTGTATTTCTCTTCAGTCTGACTCTCAGCGGTATCTTTATTTACAGAAATGTGCACCACACAGTTAAATCTAAGACTATTACATTTCAGAAAGGAGAGAGAACCTTTTATTTGGTTGGAAGCAGGCAGAAAGATATCCGTACTAATCCTCTGTAGCTCTAAACATTTTCTCTAGCACTGCAAGTAACAGTTAAACCATTTTAACTATTGAGTGAAAATGAGTAACTACACAGCACTTTGCAACTTAAGCTCTTCTTTTAAATTATACATTTTCACTCATAAATTCATTCCCATGCAAACCTTATTTTTAAAGGCAAGCGTTAAGAATGCTCAAGCTGCGCTATTTCCTACATAGAGTGTTATCCATTAATACAGCTTGTTTTAATCTCTTGGAAAATGGGCCCTTTCAAATCAGAGAGTGGCCTCTAATCTAACAAACTCAGATCAGTCTGAATTTGTCACACTCTGCTCATTTTTCCTCTTTTCCATGTGAAAGCTTAAACTAAAGAGGTTTATTTAGTCTTAGACTTTGTGTTTGCTCTTGGAGACATGCAAGAAAAATTTCTTGAAAGAATCATGTTTTCCTAGTTGTGGAACTGGAGAGAAACAGAATGTGTGGGTTGTGAGACACTGAGACGGCTAACTTAGAAACAGAGCCTGCTGCTCAGCCTTCTGGCTGAAGATCTGAAAGTGCCAATATTCTGGCCTGAACGGGTGGCTGAGTTTCATAAATATCCATGCTGTTGTGTGATTAGTCACAGAGAGGAAAAACTGTGAGCCATTGAAATGCAAGCAAATTAAAACAAACAAACGAAAACCCAAAAAACCCAAAACTATAATTTAGTGCAGCATGCAGGGATAAAATGTTATTTCATTGCCAATGGCCACAGATTACATTCCAATGCTAGCCAGAAAATTGAGGAATTCATAAGACAGGACCCAGATTCAAGATGAAAGACCAAACATATGCATCAACTACTCTTACTCCTCTTGTGTCCTAATGAAATGGTAGAAAAGTTGTTGGTTTTTTTAATGAGCCTACAACAATCCTCGGAGGAAAGGAATCAAGCATAAGAACAGAAAGTTCAAAGGAACCAGGAAGAGAGAAAGCAAATATGATCAGATGTACAAAGAAAACCGAGTAGGGAAAACAGCACTTCCAAACCACATTGCCCAGTGAAACTCCAAGATCTAGGTCAACTGACACAAAAAGCAGGAATGGGACCTGGGGCACCCATCAAAGTAGTTAATAAAGAATTGAATGTAGAAGAGCTAAGCCAATTGGTCTCTTGCAATTTCCATAGTTATAATGGAAGACTTTCATCAAAGACTCAAAAAAGTCAGGTACTCATGAATCTTCATTACAACTCTCTGAGGTAGGCCCTATTATTATCCTATTTGTTAAAGAAACTGAGGCACTGAGATGATAAGCAACTTATGGTCACATGGCTAATGACTGATAGAACAGGAATTCAAATTCAAGAAGAGTTTGGCTCTAGAAAACACGTTCCTCAATAACCATGATATACTGCCATAGAAGGCCAGTTGAAAACTGCCTTTATTAAACTGGGGGGCTTCAGATTCAGAATGGCAGACTGAGAACAAGCCCCAGCCTTACCTTTCTGCACCATCCTTAGAAATAAGAGTAACCAAAGTTTTAGCACTCATCTTTACAGTGAAAAACAAGGAATGTGCCATCCTTCAAGACAGTGGCAACAAAAAAAAAAATTAGCATTCATTTCTACAGTAAGAAAAAATGTCCTCACAGGACCAGAAAATTTGAAGACTCCTAAAGACAGAAGTCAAATGGAATCAGATTAAAGAAGGAAACCACAAACTATGCAAAAAAGAGACTGTGGAATAAAAATAGAAAGGAGGCCCAAAGGTGCTTGAAACCCAGATGCAGCAGTTACTATGGAGAGGAATGGGCCTTGGGGCAGCTAATGAGCAAGTACCCCTCTAACTCCAACAGGCATGCTGCTGCTCAGGGAGAACTTGGACTGCAAGCACTTGGGTCATAGACACAGAGCAGAGCCCTGGGTAAAATGAGGGGAATCGGGTATCCTCTAGACCCAGAAAACACCTACATGCTCTAGACATAAGCACTACTGCTCCTTCTCCACAGTCACTGGAGAATGTACCTATGTAGGCAGCACATGCTGACCCTCTCCCAAAAGCAGGCTTCACAGGCAGGCTAGTGGGGAATCTGGAGAAGAACACAAAACCAGGCTGGGTGCAGTGGCTCACGCCTATAATCCCAGCACTTTGGAAGGCCGAGGCAGGTGGATCACTTGAGGTCAGGAGTTCAAGACCAACTTGACCAACATGGTAAAACCCCGTTTCTACTAAAAATACAAAAATTAGCCAAGGTTGGTGGTGCATGCCTATAATCCCAGCTACTCGGGAGGCTGAAACAGGAGAATTGCTTCAGCTCAGGAGGCGGAGGTTGCATTGAGCCGAGATTGCACCCCTGCACTCCAGCCTGGTGACAGAACAAGACTCTGTCTTAAGACAAAACAAAACAAAACCATGAATCATCAGTATTTGATTAGAGGCATCAAACATAACAAATGGAAGCAATTGCCTCCTAAAGAAATCAAGAAAAAAGAATAAAACTTTAGGATAGGTATAAATAATATCCTCAAAGATGTAAAAGTGAACATGATATTCATAAAGTGAATCAAGTATAGATCTTGAACACTAAAAATTTAATCATTTAAATTAAAAATAAACAGCTAAACTAAGTAGCAAAATGGACAATGAAAGCAAATTAATTAGCTAGATAATCAGACTGAGGAATTCACAACAGAATTCAAAGGACAGAGAGTTTGAGTACACAGCAAAAAAGTAAGAGTTCAGAGGAAAGACCCCAAAGTTTCCAATATTTATCTAACCATTATCCCAGAAAGGAGATTATATATTATTATATAGAAAAAAATATTCAAAGCAATAATGAAAGAAAAATTTCCACAACTGAAGACAGGCATCCTCAAGGTAGGTAGAAGCACCCACTAAGTGTCAAGCAACGTGAATCAAAAAGACACATTATGGTGTAAATGAAGAACTTCATTGATAGAGACAAAGCTCAATTGCCTCATAGAATTAAAATGTCTTGATTCTGTATAAAGGAACAAGAATCAGACTGACATAGGCTACCTCATCATCCACAGCACATGAAAGAATGTCTTCTTGAGGCTGCCTCTTAAAAACTTATGTGGGAAAATTATTTTGAACCTAGAATTCTATGCCCAGTAAACTATCATTCAAGAGTAAATAAAAACAAAGACATTTTGAACACATAAAATAATCAGAATTTTTTTAACACATTAACACTCTCAAAGAATTACTAAAGTACATTAGCAAAAAAAGTCAAGAGAAAGTAGTTTGATACAAAACAGCAATAAGCAAAAATAATATTAAAAATATTAAATATTAAAAAGCCTTACAATA
>NW_012107053.1:28200-61649 GCF_000951045.1 Mandrillus leucophaeus
ATCTGACAAAGGGCTAATATCCAGAATCTAGAAAGAACTCAAATAAATTTACAAGAAAAAATCAAACAGCCCATCTGTAAACTAGTTCAACCACTGTGGAAGACAGTAAACTAGTTCAACCACTGTGGAAGACAGTGTGGAAGACAGTGTGGTGATTCCTCAAGAATCTAGAACTAGAAATACCATTTGACCCAGCCATCCCATTACTAGGTATATACCCAAAGGATTATAAATCAGGCTATTATAAAGACACATGCACACGTATGCTTATTGAGGCACTATTCACAATAGCAAGGAATTGGAACCAACCCAAATGTCCATGAGTGATAGACTGGTTTAAGAAAATGTGGCAGATATACACCATGGAATACTATGCAGCCACAAAAAATGATGAGTTAATGTCCTTTCTGGAGACATGGATGAAGCTAGAAACCATAATTCTGAGCAAACTATCACAAGGAAAGAAAACCAAACACCGCATGTTCTCACTCATGGGTGGGAATTGAATAATGAGAACACTTGGACACAAGGTGGGGAACATCACACACTGGGGTCCATCATGGGTTGGGGGGACAGGGGAGGAATAGCATTGGGAGATATACTTAATGTAAATGATGAGTTAATGGGTGCAGCACACCAACACGGCACATGTATACATACGTTAACAAAACTGCACATTGTGCACATGTACCCTAGAACTTGAAGTATAATAAAAAAAGAAAAATAATTAAATATATGATGGATAAATTGTAAAATTTATCTGGGAACAACAATGCAATACCACCTTACTCCTGCAAGAATGGCCATAATTTAAAAATAAAAAAAAATAGATGTTGGCGTGGATGTTGTAAAAAGGGAATACGTTTGCACTGCTGGTGTGAATGTAAACTAGTACAACCGCTATAGAAAACAGTATGGAGATTCCTTAAAGAACTAAACGTAGAACTGCCATTCAATCCAGCAATCCCACTACTGGGTATGTACTCAAAGGAAAAGAAGTCATTATATGAAAAAGACACATGTGCACACATGTTTATAGCAGCACAATTTGCACTTGCAAAAATATGGAACCAACTTGAATGCCCATTAACCAACAAGTGCATAAAGAAAATGGGGTATATATACACCATGGAATACTATTCAACCATAAAACTGAATGATATAATGGCCTTTGCAGCAACTTGGATAAAGCTGGAGGCCATTTTTCTAAGTGAAGTAACTCAGGAATAGAAAACCAAACATCTTATGTTCTCACTCATAATTGGGAGCTAAGCTATCAGGACGCAAAAGCATAAGAATGATATAATGGACTTGGGGAACTCAGGGGGGAAGTGTGGAAGGGAGGTAAGGGAAAAAAAAAAGATCACATATTGGATGCAACGTATACTGCTTGAATGACAGGCGCGCTAAAATTTCAGAAATCACCACCAAAGAACTTATTCGAGTAACCAGAAACCATCTGTTACCCAAAAACTATTGAAATAAAAATAAAAATAAATTTCTGGGAACAAAGAGACAATCCTAAAAGCTTTCAGAGGCCAAAAAGAGGTTGTATGTAAGAAAAAAAAAATCAAAATTGGAAAATTGGAGAACTTGGAGAATGATGCAATGCCTACAAAAATTCTGAGGGAAATGGATTTCAACAAAAAATTCCATATACAGTTAATTGCCAACTAATTATGATGGCAGAGTAAAGATATTTTCAGGCATGAAATGTCTCAAAAATTTATATTCCATGCACTCTTTCTCAGGAAGCTACTAGAGGAGGTGTTCCTACAAAATGAGTAAGTGAAACAAGATACAATATATGGGATCCTAGAACAGCGAATTCAACCCAAGTAGGTGAGGAAATTCACCAAATGATGGTGAAAGGAGACTCTGGGATGATAGCTGTGTGGGAAGCCTAGGAATAAACAGGTCCAAGTTGGAAAAGTTCAGAAACTTCCCGTAGAGAGTTCTCCAGATAGACAAAATTGATAGCATACCAGATGTGCTCAAATATATCAAAAGGATATTTAAACAACTGGTAGACTCTGGGTATAAATTAGTGATACGTACATGTTTTAAAACTAAAACAAATAATTCCAGGGAGAGCAAAAAGAGGTGTAAGAGAGCTTTGAATAAAGTTTACATAATCCAATCATTAAAATATAATATTGATCTAACCAAAATTAAGTATAAGTTCATCAAAAAGATAGAAGGAATTGAAGGCTTCTTGCAGAAGAATGAAAGAATGCTACTTTTTCAATCTCCATAATGGAAGGTCAATAGATAATGCTTCAAACAAAATAAAAAAGAAGGAAGAAAGGAAGAAGAAAGAAAGGAAGGAAGGAAAATAAAAATAAAAAAGGAAGAAAGAAGAAAGTGTCAGTAAAACATGTTATTTAATAAGCTTGTTAAAGCTATTTGACTCTTTAATCAGAAAACAGCAATAGCAACTTGAAAGGACTCATGTAATACTTTGCTAAAAATAAATTTTAAAGACTTACACTTAACTACAAAGAAATGAGAAACAAACTGGCAACAGGCCATCAACAACACTGCACACTAGACTACCAAGCTGCAACACCTTCAAAGCTCCAAGGAAAAATAATTTTCAACCCAGAATCATATATATCTATAAATATACATATATATGCATGTATACATCTCAACTATCAAATATTATAAAAATAAAATAAAGATAATTTCGGTCATGTATGGATGCAGAAAGTTTACACGCATGCATCCCATATGAAAATTTTCCCTAGAAAAAAAATTTCAGCAAAACTAAAAAGGAATGTAAGAAAGAATATGACTTGAGATACAAGCAACCATGGCAACCGAGTAATGCCTAAAAGAAGAAAAGAAACTGAAGATGCAATTGAGATGTTCTTTTCCCATTAGTTAGATTTCAGAAGGAGCATTATGGTGGTTTATCTAAAAACAAAAAAAAATTGATTTTGACAATAAATTTTTTAATATTTTGAGTGTTATTTTGATTTGGGTTTTGAGTCAATCTACAGATATATCAGGTAATGCTTAATTCTAGCTAAAGATTACGTTCTAAATGTTATAAATTTTGACCATAAAAAATAAGAATAAAACTTCTGTTAAAAGCAAGAAATTGAAGAGGTTGTGGTTGAGGGATTGTGTACTAAATTCCTTATTTTTCATAGTTAATATGTGAAAGGTACCATCCAAATTATGAATTATAAGTTACGAATCATAAATATTTTATTTAAATCATAAAGAAAAGTGCCAGCAAACATAAAATAGAAGTAGTTAAAAGTAGTACTACTGTTTTCTTTGGGAAGTGGAATTAGGGGTAGAAAGAGAGAACTATTATTTTTCTTTTCATATTTTTTTTTTTATGGTTTGGATACTTTCACTATGCCTAGATAAAACTTTATTTTTTTATGAAAGACTAGCTTAAAATGAAGGCGGGCCCTCCCTAACAGAGAATTAGTAGTATATCCTCCAATAGTTCATAAGGTATCCATGCAATGGAGTCCTGTGTGGATGTTGGAAAGACAAAAGAGGATGTCAGGGCCCTCATGGAAGGGTGTCCAAAATGTGATGTTGGTGAAAATGTTTTCATTCATTTGTTAATTTACTTACTCAGTATTAATCGAGGGCCTATCATATGCCTAGCACTGTGTTAAGTATTAGGTGCATATTGAAGGATAAGAGTTCTTATGCAGTTTACATGCTGGCAAGAAAAATAAATGATAAATAAACATAGAAATAAGTGTATAATTATATAAAACTTCTGTACAAAGACTGAATCCTAAGAAAACATATATAATATGTCAGTTTGGGGTTAAAACATTATATATTAATAGACATATGCATTAGGAATATAGGTTTATACATGTATAGGAAGAGGACTGGAAGGATGTACACTGAAAGATCAGAATCAGGAGCAGTAGTGGAGGAAGGGAAAGAGTTTCACTTTTTATTTTCACATCTGTTTTGGGTAAGTACTAATTTTGCAATTTTTATAATTTAAAAATTAAAATAACACAAATTCCTTGTAAAAAGAAGCAGAACTGGTCAAGGAAGTGAATAATTGAACAATCCACTTATTCATCAATTCTGGAAGAAATACAAACATTTTCCCTGTGAAGAAAGAGTTGTCAGCACTGTATTCCCATAAAAAGGAGAGCATGGTATTATTTACCATAATTAATTATATTTATTATTATTAAACATATTAGCAAACAAAAAGGGGTGTTCTATAGCATTACTTTACAGACCTTTAAAATACTGAATTACAGGGGCATTGATTCCTATTTCTGTACCATAGGCCTCTCGTGTTTTACTTGTAATTTCTTTATAGGAAAAGTCACTATTGTGCAAGTCTTTAAATTCTAGTAATTCAGTTCAGTTAGATTGAACAAACTTTTGATGAGCATCTGTGTGACAGGACCTTTCCCAAGGACCTGAGGGATGCAAAGGTGAGTAATACAGCAAAATGACCCCCAGGAAATTCACAGGAGAGTCTGTATCCATATCAGAATTTCACCATCTTTGAAAGCCATAGGAATCTCTCACAATTGGCCTGTGGGGCCTTAGCATCTTCTCATTTCTACATCAAGTTATTAAGTTGTTTTTCAAGGTAGCCAGGAGTCATTTGGCTCTTTTTTTCTCTTTTTTTTTTTTGAGATTGAGTCTCACTTTGTCACCCAGGCTGGAGTGCAGTGGTGTGGTCTCTGCTCACTGCAACCTCCACCTCCTGGGTTCAAGTGATTCTCCTGCCTCAGCCTCCTGAGTAGCTGGGACTACAGGCGCCCACCACCACGCCCGGCTAATTTTTGTATTTTTTAGTACAGACGGTGTTGAACCATATTGGCCAGGCTGGTCTCTATCTCCTGACCTCATGATCTGTCCACCTCGGCCTCCCAATGTGCTGGGATTACAGGTGCGAGCCACCACGCCCGGCCATTTGGCTCTTTTGGTTAATGGAGGTTGGAAACGAGGTCCCAAAGGCATAAAACATAGTTTTGGTACCATGATCTTCTCTGGTGAGTGATATCAGCAACCAAAATTAGAGTTGTGCCACGCCCAGAGTCTGGATGTAACACCATTTTTGTGCATCAATGTTACAGCTTCTGTATTTGCATTCCCAGCTGGATTTTCAGACAGAGGCACCAAGTTTATACAGGTAGAGTATTGGCTCTACCTCCTTCAAGCTTCATTTTGCGTTGACTTGAATTCAGCTGCAGGTCCCTATCAGGTGACTATAAGCAGGTTTAATTGCTTTTACATCCTTTACTAACACTGGAGACCAAAAGTATCTGGCATCCCAGTGTTTGTAGCTTTGTTATGGCACTCATGGTATCGTTTGTGAGTTTATATGTTTACATGTCTATCTTCCTTCTCCAGAATATGAGTTCTCTGGAGGCAGGGATATGTCTTATTGTTCTTTGTCTTCCTAGTGCTATGCAAAATATCAGAAAATATATATTTTGTTTAAAAGTATTGAATAAATGAAAAAAATAAGGTTACTCAGTGGACAGTCTACCCTGCAAGAATGATATCAAATATTTCTTGTATTTCATACATGTTCACTCCCATTTCCCAAGGTATTGAATCTTTGACTCTGTACTTAAAGAACATCAATGAAAACCTGGCCTTGATAATATTAGCAACATGGATTAATTCCTCTCTATGTTCTAAATCATATGCTAAGAGTGTGTGTGTGTGTGTGTGTGTGTGTTTGCGTACAAGTTGCATTATTTTATCCTTACAACAATGCATTAATTAGATACCTTTATCATCACTGCAACACATGAAAGAACCAAAGCCTAGAAATAATGAGCCTGTGTCAGGACACAGGGAATACAGGGTAGACATAGGATTTGGATCTACGCCCTTATGCCTTTAGAGCCTAAGCATTTAGCTACTACGCTATCCTAAAGGTGGAGTTCTCCAGACTGTGAGAGGTGAGAAAAAATAGTAAAGAAATGGATTAATGTAATAAAATGGTAGAGACAGGCAGGGCAACTTAGAAAACTGTGGCTTTGTCTGGAATGCTAAGCTTTGGGTTAGGTAAAAGTTAATTCCAGTAATACGGAATTCCTTTGCTTTAATAAGAATAATACACTTGAAAAGTCATTCCATCATGTTTCTTAGGCAGCATTTAGCCACTTATTTACATCAGGAGAATAATTAGAACTCATTTTGTAATTTGTACAAATTCACATAATGAAATTTACAATATTAAGGGCCATGATTATGGCATGTAATTATAGCACAATGAATTTTTTTTTTTACAAGGGTTGATAAAATGAATCTTTTACTTGGTATTTTAATAATGCCTTTTAAAAAATTCCAGTGTTTGTTTAATTATTAATATTTTTATTTCTTTCTGTCTAACATTTTTGGTAAAACTCCTTCCCCTTCTCATGGAAATAATTTTAAAGTTTAAAAAGTCAGAAAGGCCTGGGTTTACATCTTGGCTGTCCCACTCCCTAGCTGCATGACATTGGACATGTTACCCTCAATGAGCTTCAGAGCGCCACATGTAAAACAGGAAAAGAAGCCCTAATTTGTGAAGTTTTTTGAGGAGAAGAGATAGTGTATAAAAATCCCCTAGCCCAAGGTTCAGTCACCTAGTAATGGTGATGATGATGATAACATCAACAACCTTTATTGAGTGCTTGCTATTTCAAGGCCCTTGTCTAAGCATTTTACGTGAATAAACACATTTACTCAATAGATAGTAGCAGGCAGTAGTAACTGTAGTAGTGGTGGTACTCAGTCTAAGGACCCCATTCCCATGCCCACCATTTCCTCATCAAAAACAGAGCACTGGAAACTTTTAAAACATCTTGTATTTAAAATTTTTGATACCTACCCAAATGAGATGAAAATTTACGTCAACACAAACCTGCACACAAATGTTTATAGCAGCTTTCTTCATAACCACCCAAACTTAGAAGCAACCAAAATGTTCTTCAATAGGTAAATAAACTGTGGTGCATCCATACCATGAAATATCATCCAGTGATAAAGAGAAATGAGCTATCCAGCCACAAAAATATATGAAGGAACCTGAAATATATGGGAACCACACAGGTCCCTGTTAAGTGAAAGAAGAAAGAAACCAATTTGAAAAGGCTACATCCCGCATGGTTCCAATTATGTAACATTATGAAGAAGGCAAAACAATGGAGACAGTAAAAAAAAGATCAGTGTTTCCCAGGTGTTTTGTAGAGGAAAGAGAGGAATAAATAGGTAGAGCACAAAGGATTGTTAAGGCAGCGAAATTCTTCTATATAATGTCATAATGGTGAATATTGTCAATATATATTTGTCAACACCTGTAGAATATATAACACAGAGTGAGTCCTAATGTAAACTATGGACTTCAGTTATTAATAATGCATCAGTATTAATATTGGGTCATCAGTTATAACAAATGTTCCACACTAATACAAGATGTTAGTAATAGAGGAAACTGTTCAGGGGTTGTGAGTAGTAGTATATGGAAACTTTGTACTTCCTATTCAAATTTTCTGTAAACTTAAAACTGTGCTAAAAAATGAAGTCTACTCATTTAAAAACAGCTATCAAATTGTACACTTTAACAAATACTACAGAGCTGTTTCAGAGACTTAGTTAATACAAACATTAATTTTTCCTGAAAAAAAGTCATTATAAAACACTAAAAGTTGGGAATTATCTTCAGATTAGATGTAATCAGTTTCATTACTATGTTATTATTGCTTCTTGTACACACACATACACATAAAAGAAAGAAAAAGTTGTTCAGAGGCTAAATAAAGGGACCACCTTATCCATGCTGAACAGTCTCAGATAGAGGAATCTCTATGTCATTGATTCTTAGTGTGGGATATGTAACAACAGCAGCAGCAGCAGCAGCAGCATCACCTGGGACTTGATAGAAACCCAGAGTCTCGGCTGCCCGGCCCTTCAGGTGATTCTGATGCTTGCTGAAGTCAATGGATGTCTACCCCACATTCCTCCCAGACACACAGATACACAAACAAAAGACTCCCATGCTTGACAATGGAGCTTCAGCAGAAGACTGGGACAAGAGTGAGGCCAGTGAGGTGCCAAAACATTCAACAATCAAGATGAATAATATTTTAATGCAATATTTTAAAAAAATCATATGAATGCAAAAAAGTCATGATGAATAAAATACTAAAATTTTCCATAAAGACAGGATCAGTGTAACTGACATTCCCTTTCACCTCAGGCTGCATTCTGGCTCTGCAGGTAGTGCTTCAGCATCAGGAGGTGGGAGTGGGCCAAGGGCTGGGATCCCTGAAGCCAGCCTTGGCTCTCTTTCCTCCCTGCAGCATACACACACACCAGGGTGTCCTGCTGTCCTCATCAGAGTCATGGTCTGCTCATTGCTACTTAGACTTCCCTTAACTACACCCATTAAAAAGTAATTCTAATTTAGTGGAAGCTCTTAGTATTTCTTACAGTAATTAAATAATGATGGTTCAAGAAATTTACCATTTTTATGGGAAGATTGAGTGTACACAAGGCATAAACAACTCCCACAAAGTAATATCACTTCATGCAAGCTACGACAGTGCTCAGTATTGACATTCTGAGGACTCACTAAGGAGTAGGGAGAACTGAGCCACATGAAGTTCATTTGACAACTCTGCGAAAGTGCTTTGTGAACTGCACATCACCACGGGAAGTTAGCTGTGGTTATTCTCTTCCCGGGAAATATCAGCTGTAAGCCATATTTGGAACAAAGTCAGGTTTATAGATCTGGGGGAGGGGGTTAGAGAAAAATCTACCATAGCCAGGAAGAACTGAGAAAACAGGAATGTGGAGGGGAAAAAAAGAGACAGATTTGCTTACCTCCTATATACGTAAAGAAAACTGGAAGAGACAAAGTGGGTGTAAGAGAGAAAGGGCAAAGTGGGAAAATGGGGGGTGGGGAGGGCATCGCTGGGCCAAAGAGCATGGCTCAGCCTGAATCTCACCTGGACTTTGGAAGCTGAGCAACTATGGATTCTGATTCAAGTTAAAAGCAGCCAACAAGTAAAAAGAGCCAATGACATTAAAACTGAACTAAATAGTCATTTTTAAATTTCAAGCGAAGAAACCTAGTGGACACTTCAGCACAATTCAAACTTGTTCTCTGAAATGGCAAGGGCTCGGGGAGTGCTTCCGTTGCAATTATTTCTTTAAAATAATTGAAAAGAGGAAGAAAAGTTCAGTTTGGAAGCTTTGATTGATCCTTGGACACTTGAGTCATTCTGAATGAAAACATTCAACATCACTATGGGAATCTATTACCCTGGTGGTTTGGGCAGGGCAGAACTTTGCAAACTGTTTTCTTTTTGGAGAAACATATTTTTATTTTTCAGTAATTGTTGCTGAAGACCTAAAGCTGAGAGCCAGCAGCAGTTACAGGACCTAGAACGGGACAAGGCTCAGCAGGTTACAGAAATCAGAGCTGTAGCTCAAGAAGGAAGCAGATAAAGGAATCAGGCGGACTAGGTGAGCTCTGCCTTGACGTTCTGCTAAGAACTAAGCTGCCCATAAGTATCGGGGTCAAATAAAAATCGAAAGTCACCGCCACTGCTTTTAGGAACAGAGAACGAAAGGACCTCCTCAGGGTTATCAGCAAAGCTTGTAAGAACTAATTTTTTTTTTTTTTTTTTTTTTTTGAGACGGAGTCTCAATCGGTTGCCCAGGCTGGAGTGCAGTGGCGCCATCTCGGCTCACTGCAAGCTCCGCCTCCTGGGTTCACGCCATTCTCCTGCCTCAGCCTCCCGTGTAGCTGGGACTACAGGAGCCTGCTACCACGCCCGGCTAACTTTTTTGTATTTTTAGTAGAGACGGGGTTTCACCCTGTTAGCCAGGATGGTCTCCATCTCCTGACCTCGTGGTCCACTCGTCTCGGCCCCCAAAGTGCTGGGATTACAGGCTTGAGCCACTGCGCCCGGCCAAGAACTAAAATTATTTAACATCAGTGTCCCAAAGAGAGCCTATTAAGGGAACCTGTGAAGCAGTGAATGGCATTTGAACAGAGCCTAGAAGAGTACGGGTATTGGGATCAGGGTCTATCAGTTCTATTTGCCAAATTATCTAACAAGAACCATCAGTCAGATTGGATGTAGGAAAGAATGGGAAGGCCCCTACAAAGCAAGGACTTTGTGGAATAGGATAATGGAGCGGACCTGTTCTGGCAACAGATTCCCCAGAAGACAGTGCTCACTGCACTGTCTCAGCCCATCACGTTACAGTGAGACAAGGGTATTCTGATTAGAATAGTCTTCATACAGGAGGTCAACACAGGCTGGTCAGGTCTAGGAGGGGAATCCACCATACATCGCTGACATGTAACCCAGGTCTGGATCTAAGGAGATGACAACCTCGGGCCCACACCCAGGTAGAAAACAAAAAATAGAAAAAGGTTCTGAGAGGGACAGAGAATTCTATCAGCCCAACCTGAGGGCTGAGAGTGAGGAAAGAAATTCAAAATTCCAATTCTGAGGGTTGTATCAATAAAGTAGATAATGGTTTTCCTAAAATTAAAAAAAAAAAGTCTATTAATCTATGTATGCTTATATTTATTTTTGTTTTTATTTTTTATTTTATTTGTTTTTGTTTTTATTTTTATATTTTCTTTTAGAGTTGAGTAATAGTCCTTTTTGAAAATACTAACTTGTCTCTTATTAATTGGGAGTAAATGATTCTTGTTACTGTTGGAAAATAAAGACAACGCCAAAAAGTTAAGATCTTTGCATTATAGAGCTGAGAGTTTTTGAAGATTCTTGATTTACCCAGGGATGTGATAAAATCAGTCTTCCTCCTTGAAAGATTTCAACAGCAGTGTATAGCACGAATTACAAAGAAGAGTAAAGACAGAAAGCCTACTATTTCATGCTGTTAGAATGATTTAAAATGTAAGAAAATAATTGCTAGGACTTGATGGTAATTGTAGAATGGGACAAATCTGAGAATTGTTCAGAGCTACATGTAGGTAGAAAACAGAATACAGCAGATCCATGTCTTTGGGAGGACACTAGAAGGATGGAGGAGCTCTGGAGAGCAATGAGGAAAGTGGGTGGAAGTGACTTTAAGAGGGCCAGATAGCAAATCATTTCAATGGTAGATTTTAGATTAAGTGTAACATCCATATTTTGTGGACAACTAGAGCTATGATAATGGATAGTGGGTGAAAGGTCAAAGAAAATTTAGAAAAGAAAATAACTAGGGTTAAAATTATACTCATAGTACTAGAGAAAAGAGCAAAAGGCACAGAAATAATAATAACAGTAATTACAACTTCCACCACTCATTGAATGGCTGCTATTTTCCAGCCATTGTACTGAAAGTTTCACTTATTTGATCTCTAGACACTCTGAGATAGATTCGATTGTCCTATTACAGATGGGAAATTGAGGCTCCAGGTGGTTAAAGGACTTGCTTACATCACATATTGAAGAATCACAACTAAATTTCAAGCAGACCAATCTGAAGCCCATTCCACAGCCTATTTCCTTTCATGTATGGTGTTACAGTCTCCTTGTCCCAAAACACTTGATGTAGAAATATGAAAATATAGATATCGTGGAATACAACTGGAGTAATTTTACATGGAAGACAGTAAGGCACAAGGGACTTCAGGGTGTGAAGATTGGGTAGGCTCAACAGGGCACAGGCCTGGTCTAGAAAGAGGCCAAGAAATTTGTAATGCCCTCCTACAATACCAAGAAGTCACTAAAGAAATTCACTAATTTCCTCCTTTGTCCTTAACCTGACACAGCACAAAGACAGAACTTTGAAACATAATTTGGTTTTGAAACACTTAATTACCTTCCCCACTGAAGCAAAGGGAAAGATGAAACCCAAACAACAGCTTCAGAGAGAAGCAGAAGTTTCAATGGGGAGTTGAACAGAGAGAATCAAGATGCTTCATAGCTTCATTAATAAATTTCCAGGATACTATACTCATTCACATTCAGTTATAAGCCTCCCTTTGACCCTGTACATTCCAAAGCCAAATGTAAAGAACTTCTATTTTCCTAGTGTTGACTATAATAATTATGTTTGTTTTGAAGTCAAATGATAAGATGTTTAAATCAGTTATATTTATCCTGCATTTACTAATCAGTTAATATGTGCTGATCTCTGGTAGTTACTAGTATACAGAGATGAAGTAGACATTTCTTGCCTTCAAGAAATGCACCATCCTTACACAGGAAAATATAAATTATACCAAGTGATAAAGGCTATCAGAGAAGTTATGAACTAAGTAAGCTAGGGCATAAAGAAAAGCATGAAAATCTTGACCTGCAATTGCCAGACAGAATACCATCAAAAGATAATGGTTTCTCTGGACCTTGAAAGGTGAGTATTTTCTGAGAGGATCAAGGACACATAGAAAGGATGGAGCATTTTAACTTGGGCAAAAATGGAAGGTAGAGTAACTGACCAGACTAGGCCCCAAAGCTCACAAGCTAATGGACAGTGTGTAAAGGAGCTTGAAGGATATGTACCTTCCTTCAGTCCTGGTACTGAACTCCCATCAATTGGGTGGACAAATAGCAGAAGCCCAGACAGCAGAGAGCATCTGAAGTTAGAGGGTGAGCAAAACCATGGTTCCAGGGCTTCCTCTGGCTGTGACAGCCCAAGCCTGGGAAAGGCTCTGACAAAGGCCTAGCTATGGGCTCAACATAGGGTACAGTCCCTCTCAGTGAGAGAGTGCTTAGGAGATGCTAAAGCCAATGAAAAATAGTCGTAGCCATGCCAACAGAAAAGGCCTGGTGTAAAGCCATCTGATGCCTAGATCACAGCTCAGGAATATCAGATATCAGGTCCGGGGCAGTAAGATTAATGTGAGACCCCATCCAGCCAGCATGATGTAGTTCTGAATATTTGTAATAATTCCCCAAATTACTACTATAACAGAAGGTAAGTATTCATAATATATTCTCTAAGTAACTAAATAAATATGCTTTTGTGCTACTTTACACCTGTTTCACTTCCATTTCCTTAATGACTATAGGCTTTATCATCATCATCATCATCATCATCATCATCATCATCATACTAGCTACCAATTATGGTATATTTATCATGTGCCTGAAGCAATACTGGGAGCTGGGAGGGCCTCTCATCCTTAGAACATTGCTATAAAGGAAGACATTAGTCCCATTTTATAGATGAAGAAAATCAACTTCAGAGGGATTACAGATATTGCCCCAAATCTCATATGGTTAACAGGGGCAAAAATAGTGGGATATCAAAGCCGATGTTTTATCTGGTAACAAATTAGCTCACCTCAATGGTAAATAAGTCATTTTAATAAAAAATTTGGTTAATTAAAAGAGAAAATAATTCAGATTGGTAATGTAAGAATGAAACAGTTGAGTGACTTTTTAAAAGGTTTTATTACATATACAGGAAAGTAAACAATTTATTGAATTTTCACCAGCTGACAAGACTAATTTTCACATTTTGATTGGATGTATTAAAGATCCATGGATATAGCACAAAATCACATTTTCTTTGTCTATTACAGCCTTATAACAAATAAGAGAGGAGACATAATTTCCAATTCACAGACTTGTATAATCTTATTCTAAAATCTACAGCCTTCTGACCCCATAACTTAAGTGTCTTGACTACTTTTCTGACCTTCACTTGTTAAAAATTAGTCACTACATCCAATGAACTCCATCACCAAGAACTTCTAGACTGACTTGAAGATATTTTTACTCCACTATATTCATGTTATTTTTCCCAAAGGAATATCTCAATTATTCCCACTATTTCCTAAGGAAACTCAACTCCCCTGAACTCAGTTCTGAGTTCTTCAGAAGTGAGAGATCTGTTGGAACCTGAGTGGCCCCACTTTCATCACACAAAACTGCAAAATGTAGCAAGGAAGTCACATTTGACTGTAGCAAACAACTTGCAACATTCCATTTTTAAAGTGTTCCTGTCTGTCAGGGCATATGAATTATTATCCTACTCCCCTCCCTGCTAAATCTGCCCCCTCTCGTGGAGGTGCCAGATGCTGCCTGTTCACTAGCAACAGCTCTGTCACTTTTACTTTGCATCCTAATTAAGAAGACAGAGAGAGACACAGGGAAGTGCAAGTACCAGAAGGATTCTGCTATCTGTCATACTGTCCTCCAGATGTTCTAATGATGCCTTTGAATTTGGATGGAGGAGACACACAGAAAGAACTCTGGCACTATGAAACCTTTCCGTGACTACTTGTTGAAGAAAGACAATTAACAACCAAACAGCTGCTAATGGGAACCTTTAGCTGGAGAACTTGTTATGAAGAGCATTTACCAGCACTCAGAGGAATTCATACTGATAAACATCTTACTTACATGCTTTATTTTTGTTCTAAAATGCACAATTCATCCTTCCTAAACCAATTTCCTTCAATTACAAACAGAACTCCTTAAGACAAGAAAGATTTATCACAGGTTTTTAAAAAAATCATCCTGTGAGCTCGTGAAAGCCTACAATAGGAATCATTTCCCTGAAATGTTCAAAAAACTTCCCACATATTTGACTGGTAGCTAGCCCCTAGTATTGCATAAGGGAATTGCAAACAGATACTTTTGAATACTGGAGCCAGACAGTAGGAAATTCCCTTTTGGACATTATTCACTAATTCGCTTTCAAAAAGATACTGTGCTTAGAGCTCTATGACAGCTCGACACCCCTATCCAGAAGCAATTAATACATGTTCTTGCTTTGGATATATGTGACCTGCTGGGGAAATAAAAGGATAGTCAGTAATTCTTAAGTTATCATCATGGCAGTGGGCCTTGTCTTCAAAGTGGCCAGACTTTATTATAACTAGGGGCTGCTACTGTTCACAGTTGCTCCCAAGTGTGGGGTGGAATTGAAAGGTAAGCTTCTGGTAAGAAAACAGAACTTGATCTCATTCCCTGAGGGAAGAGAAAGGCTAATCAATAAAATGGTCTTTTAAATAGAAACACAGACAATTCTGCCCAATTTCATTATCCTAACAACCTCTTTCTCCACTCCCAAAGAAAAATGAACTATTCTTACCAATTTTCATAAACCCTGTGCTAAGTAATCAGGAAATAATTCATTTCGAGCTCTTCATTAATAATGGGGATGAAACTCCTTAATGAACAGCCTCACTTTAATTTAATGATAACTATTACTGAAATATTTATTGATATAAAATTAGATCAGAGAAAGAAAAAAGCATTTTTCTTAAAAAAAAAAAAAGGTCAAATCTTCAATAAGGCATAGGTGATTGCTTGTCCTTTTTATTGCTGAAACAATACCATTCTAAAGAGTATTAGAACTTTGGAAAATATGTTTAAATACTATTTTTGTTAAAAACATTAGCCAGTCGACAGCTACTATGTATCTTCTCAGTTATAGCACTAGATTAAATGATATGAAGTGATACAAGTAAAAGTAAAGATTTTCCCTCAAGAAAATTATCATGTAATTCGGATTTGCTCAGCAGCAGCTCTCTTGACATTTTAGGATGAATAATTACTTGCTGTGAGGGTTCTCCTGTGCGTTAAAGCCAGGGCAGAGGCCAGAGGCATTACCCCTTGCCCCAGCCGTAGCAACGAAAACTGTTTTTCAGACATTACCAACTGTTCCCTGGGAAACAAAATCACCTCAGGTTGAGAACAACTGACTAATTAAAGGATCTAAAGTGCTGAGAAAACCTTCAAGCACATAGTTTTCATGAAAGAGACACTAATAGATTGAATAATAGCTCAGCATCAAAAGAAGTATCCAAATAGATAGCCCTCCAGCTCAATAAGTGGGTGACCTAGTGGTTAAAAATTTGACTGTAGAGCCAGATGGCTTAGGTTTAAATCCTGGCTCTAACTTTTACTAACGTTAGGCAAGTTACTTCTCTTCTCTAAGCCTCAGTCCCCACCTCTTCAGTATGGGCATAATAATAGTAGTTACACATAGTTTGTTTGGAAGAGGAGACAAAATGATACATAGGAGGGCCTGGAATTACTCATATCTACTATTAATATTATCATAGGTGGCATTCACATTTTTGTTGAATTGGAGAGACTAGACTTATAATAAATATTCATGTAGACATTAAATGAAAACTTTGAATAATTATTTTAGTGGTAATGGAAATTTTAAGCATTTATTGTGTATTGGTAGATTGATATTTACATTTTAAATAATGTTTTATAACAAATATAACATATCTAATCTCATTAGTTTTTTCTTTAGGGTAAAAGGGCATATACTGACCTAAAAATAAATAACCCAGAATGATCAAAATTGACATGTATCCTAGGAAAGTTATTGAAGTTTAAATCCAAAATTTGGGGAACACCTAGGCAAAAATATGAAATAATACATAAATTAAAAGAAACAAGGCTGACCTTGTATTTCTCCACAGAATCCAATGCCAAAAACCAGTAAATCAATACACAGGAGTACTTCAAAGAAAGAATTGTGAGCCAAAGAATTTATATCCAGTAAGCTATCCTCCAAATTTTATGAAGGCTTCAGTCAAACCATTTAAAATATGCAAAAATTCATGGAATTTTGTTGCCATGATTCCTCCTTAAGAAAACGGCTAGATGACAAGTTTCCTCCAACTGAAATATAGCTGAGGAAAAATCTAGCAAAAGAAATGATGGTAAACACTGAATGTATTTAATTGTACACTAAAAGAGAACAAAAGTTTGGAGAGAACTTTTTTTTATAAAAAGATCAAAAGAAGGTGATAGGTAAAATAAGTTCTCTGATTGTTTCAGCTTTTATTCCTGGAAATCCAAATATCTGAAAGGTAACAAGTTAAATAACATAAATTTAAACATACTTGGCAGTACAAATAGAAACACTAAAAAAGCTAATGTTATTGACTGAAATTAGTTGATAAAGTAGAAAAGGAGGGGAAAGAAGATTCTAATCTTCTTTCATGGTAATTTCATTATTTTGTATATTAAGAAACTAATAAGTACTCAAAAATGAAAGAGCTAAAGTTATTATATAAAAGTATAATTAAAAGGTAATCAGTACAAAAATGTAAACTTCTCAATATCAAAAAAACTGCATGAGGCAAAATAAACGAAAACAGACCAGAATGTGAAGGTTTTTCAAAACAGAAACTATAACATGAACTAACATGACAGAATCAAGACCAAGCATCTCTGTCATTTCAGTACATTTAAATGGCCTACACAAAAGACAAAAACTGACCCACAAATCAAAACCCAGTTCCAAAACAAAGTGAGTCAGAAAGTGAAAATATAAAGATAAAATATAAAGATTGTAATTAGAAAGCAAGACTTAGAATTTTAACAACTGGCAGGATGGAATTCAGAATTAAAAGTGTTAAACAAGACAAAGAAGCCTACTTTACAGTGACAAAATGTAAAACTCACAATGAAGATTCAAGTGCTACAAATATTTATGCACCAAGTAGCATAGCTGCATCATAAACAAAGCAGAAATGATAGGAGCTTCAAAGAGAAATACCTAGGAACTCATTAGTAGTAAGAGACTTGAAATCACCTCCCTCAGTTTTTGACAAATTGTGTAGGAAAAAAAAATAAGGTTATAGAATAATAACATGAAAATCAGTAAATAGAAACCTGATTAATAAATGTAAAACCCTATAACATGAAAATTATACCTCATTTCATATAAACAGAAACATTCGCAAAAATTAACAACATATTAGACCCCAAAGATAACTTTTGTAAATTCAAAAAAGTAGAAATAACAATACGATTAAATAGAAATTCCATCTAGAAATAGTTTGTTTATAAACATACATATATGTGAGATATATTATGAGATACATATAGCTCACAATTTTCTAAGTATAACACCAAATCCATAATTCAGAAATGAAACGACTAATAATTTAAAACACACAAAATAACATTTTTACATAACTAAAACCAGCACATGGTAAAGACAAAACACAAAGAAAAAAATCGTGAAAAATATTTGCAACACACATTCCAAATGGCTACTATTTCTAAATTAAAAGGAGTATTATAATTCCATATGTAAAAGAGCAACAACTCAATTTTAAAAGGCAATGAACAGTTTGCAGAAAAGAAAATAAAAATGGCTCTTGAACATATGACAAGATGCTAAACTTCACTCTTAAGAAAAATGCAAATTAAAACATGACTGAGATTACATTTTTTCACTTATACTGGCAAGGATCAAAGAATTAGATAACACACTGGGCTGGCAAGAGTGAGGGAATAGGCATTCTCATGCATTGCGGCTAGGAGGCTAAATTCATACAACCATTTTGGAGGGCTATTTAACAAATCTAGTGTAATTACCAATGTCCTTACCCTCTAACCCAGCAGTTGCACTTCCAGAAATGTATCCTACAGATAGATATGTACTCACATATCTGATATGGTATTTGTACAAAGGTATGCATAGTCACATAAAAAGAGCAAATGTAAGCAAACATCCAAAATGCCTATTAATAGGGAAATTGTTATAGAAATTTTGGTATATTTATATAATAGATTCAGAAAGAATAAAAACGCACTGATAAGAATGTACTAAAATGGAATGGACTCCAAGATATAATGCTTAAAAAGAGAGGGAAGGAGGGGAGGGATGGAGGGAGGGATGGAGGGACGGAGGGAAAGAGGGAGGGAGGGAGGGAGGGAAAGAGGAAAAGAAGGAAAGTGGTATAGAAAAGCATGTATAAAGTTGAGGCTGGGCAATGGATACACATATTTGTTTATATACACATTTGCACAAACTGTCTCTGGAAGGATCCATTAGAAATTGGTTAGTTTCTCAACTGGGGAACAATAGTGGAAGAAATATTTGCCTTTCACTATACAACCAAAAGGTATCTTAATTTTTTTTATAAAAAGAATCTATTTTGGGGCCTATCGGTTGGATTTGGCCTGTGATTTGCTAGTTTGTAATCTCATTAATAGTCATTAAGCCAAAAGGGATCACTTTATCATAAAATTGGTAACTTCCTGTTTAAATTTATCTATAACCCATATAATATTTGCATTATTCAGTCAACTTTATCCCGGTATGAACAATTATTGTGATGCAAGCACTCTAACTTCTAATGCCCTAAATTCTGAGTCTACTATAAAAATAAAACATTTCAATATGTCACAGATGAGACTATTCTGTTGCAAACTAAATTATACAGGGTTTCACTTACAACCTGTCTACTTCTGACTTGATAACTTTATAGTGTAGATGAATTCTTTCAGATTGAAAAAAATTTTTAATCTGTCCTGTTAGAAATTCAGGGAAGAGAAAAAAGGAAAGGTTTATTTTGCTCTATTCATTTCTCAGGAGAAACACAAGCTACATTTGCTCGTATTTGGGGAAGAGTTTAAAGCATAAACACTGATAAATCATAAGTAATCATGTAAAAGAAGGAGAAAAAAACTAATCATATCTGACAGCAGAATCTCAAAACAAAGCTTTTATTTTTATATCAGAAAAGTTAGGGGAAAAAATCCATCCTGTGTTGACTCCCAAATTGCTCTATAGATTCAAGTCTCTTTTGTCAGTCTCTGAATGGTTCAAACTTCTCAGACCTGAAGGCCTTTCGACCTTTGCAAAATGCTTATATTCCATAGACACACAATTTCGTGTATGTGTCTCACTCCCAATTAAATTTGTAATGGGTTTTGACCAAACTGATACCTCCTATTTCAAGTAATATTTAGTGCCACGTCTAAAGAACATAGTGCAAATAGTATCCACACAGTGATCTCATTTTAAGGCTTTTCTTCCCAAAAGGCAGCTTCAACTTCTCATCATATAAGCTAAAATTACCCAAAGTCTTTATTGAACTATTTATCTATATGCTCTGGGCCATTATTTCATACAAAAGGTTTTTGGTGAAACAAGAGCATGGTCTCTTGAACTTTGCCTTTTAATTAGTATAAGCTCCTTGGAGGCTGATGGTGTGACTTCACAGCAGATAATAGAATGGACCTAAGGAACAGTGCTAAAATTAAACATTCCTTCCAAATGTTTCAGGCAATCCTAAGCCGTGAAATGCCTGCCAACCCCCTGAGAAGATCAATAGAGCGACCACTGGGCATATAAAGCAGAACCGCCCACTGGAAAGACCAGTTAATGAAAGTCCGCAATGGGCAATCGGTCTACAATATACTCACATTCTTACAGAAGAATGGATTCCCTTTATCTGTGCCTCTAACTCTGGTAGATGGTTCAGTGAGCAATTAGGCCTGCAAAAACTAACACCCGCAAGCCCCAAACTGATAAGATGGTTTCATGTGAATAGAATTAGATTATTATTGAGTCCTTGCCTTTAGGAATCACTTGAGTACTGATATTAAACACAAGGATTCTAGGGTCATCTTGAATAACAAGGCTTTTTCTTTAAGAAATTCAATTCAAATCACAAGCATTAAGATTGGTTTTGTGGAAATGGTATTTGGTCTTTTACTGACCAGCACATTTATCCATGTCATTTGGTTTGCTTCATTAAATTTAATGCTCACGTATTGTACATTATTTTTAAGAGGAAAAACAATGTCAAGCATTATAGGCTCTTCCTAATAAATCCATCAATGCAGTAGTGTATACTATATCTACTTTACAATTCTATACTAAGTTAGAATCTCTCTTTCCACAGCAAGTTATTTATCCTTCAAAATAAATATCTCCTATGGTACAGTATAATTAAATATTTTTCACAGCTGAAATTACCCAGCCTCCTCACACAGAATTAATAGCCCTTTGTTCATACATATTGCTATGGTTTGAGTATCTCCTCCAAAACCCATGCTGAAATTTAATTGCCATTGTGATGGTATTAAAAGGTGGGACCTTTAAGACATGATAAGGTCAAGATGTTCAGCCCTTGTGAATGGATTAATGCTGTTTTCATGGGAGTGGAATAGTTATTGGGAAAGTTCAGCCTTCTTTTTCTCTCAGGGGTGCTTCCTTGCAATATGACGCCATCTGCCATGTTATGAAGCAGCAAGACAGCCTCTCCAAGATGTGGCCCCTCGATCTTGGACTTTCCAGCCTCCAGCACTGTGAGCCAAATAAATCTGTCTTTAATGAATTACCCTGTCTGTGCTATTCTGTTATAGTAGCAGAAAAGGGACTAAGTCAGAAAATTGGTACCCAGAAGTGGGGCTGTTGCTATCACAAATAACTGAAAATGTAGAAGTGGTTTTAGAATTGTGTAATGGGTAGAGGCCAGAAGAATTTGGAGAAGCAGGCATTTCACAGCTTAAACATTGGGAAGGAATGTTTAATTTTAGCACTGCTTCTTAGGTCCATTCTATTATCTGCTATGAAGTCACACCATCAGCCTCTAAGGAGCTTATACTAATTAAAAACCTAGATTGCTGCAAGTGGAGCAATAAGAGCGATTCTTGTAAGGGCTCAGAAGAAAAAGAGCTGTAGGGAAGGTACTTTTAGACAGTACTTGAGTAGTAGTGATCAGAATGTTAGTACAGGTTGAGTATCCCTTATCCAAAATGCTTGGGACCAGAAGCATTTCAGGTTTTGAAATTTTTTTTGGAGTATTTGCATATATATAATGAGGTATCTTGAAGATAGGACCCAAGTCTAAACATGAAATTTATTTCTGTTTTATATACACTTAATATACATACTCTGAAGTAATTTTATATAACATTTTAAATAATTTGGAGCATGAAACAAAATGTGTTTACATTAAACTATCGTATTACCCTTTGTGGGTGTGCTTTCGTGAGGGAATCTGGGCATGACAAGAAAAAATATGTTGCAGATGAAGGGGCCTGGGAGGGTCTTCTATCCCTCAGGACACTGAATAAACCATGTGTTGTGCACCTCAGTTTTGACTGCAGCCCTTCACATGAGGTCAGGTGTGAAATTTTCCACTTGTGGCATCATGCTGTTATCTAAAAAATTTTGAACTTTGGAGCATTTCAGATTTTGGACTTTTGGCTTAGGGTTACTTAACTGGTAGAAATATGAACAGGAAAGGCCAGTCTGACTAGGTCTCAGGGGGAAATGAGGAACAAGGTATTGGAAATTGGAGTAAAGGTCATTCTTTTTATATAGTCGCTAGGACCTCGGTTGAATTATGTTCATGCCTGAGGGCTTGATGAGCTAGAATACCTGGTGGAAGAAATACCTAAGCAGCCAAGCATTCAGGCTGCTGTGTGGCTACTTTTAACTTCATACAGTGAGATGCAAAATGAAGAAAGTGATTAAAGATTGAATTTATATTAATAAAAAAACAGAACAGAAAGATTTAAAAAATTTACAGCCTGGCCATGTAAAGAGTGAAAAGGCATCTTTAAGAGAGTAAACCAAGAGTGTGGCCAAGCAACTATTTGCTAAAGAGATGGCCATGGTTAGAAGGGAGTCGAGTATCTTCATAAAGACAATGGGGAAAAGATACCAAAGGCATTTCAAAGATCTCTGAAGCTGTCCCTCCCACCACAGGCCCAGAGGGCAGAATGGTTTCTTGGGTGCCCTCCATGGACCCACTACCCAGATTCAACTCAGGATCCACACAGTGCTCCTCAACTGCCCCTTCTGTGGCTCAAGTGAGCCCAGCTATGACTCTACCTGCCATTCCAGAAGGTTCAAGACATAAATGTTTAGCAATACCTATGTGATGCTAACTCTGCAGGAACACAGAATGCAAGAGTTGTGGAGGCTTAGCAGCTTCCATGCAGACTTCAGTTTTACAGATAGCCTGGGGGCCCAGGAAGAGATTTGTAACCGGAACAAAACCATCACAGAGAGTGCCAGCTAGGGCAATGCTGAGTAGAAATGTGAGGTCAGGGCCACCACAAAGAGTCCCCACTGGCGAAATGTCTAGTGGAGCCACAGAAGTGGGACCAACCCAAGACCACAGAACTGTAGGGCCACCAGTATGCACCTCCAGCATGGGAGAGCTGCAAGGCACAAGATGCCAATCCATGAGAGCTGCTGGGTGGACTGAGCCTAGCGAGACCATAGGGATGGGGCTTCCTAAAGCTTTGGGTACCCAGTCGTCCTTACCCCACCCCTCCACCCCCAGTGTGCACAAGTTGTGGGACATAGAATCAAAGGAGATTATTCTGCAGCTTTAAGATGTGATTTTTACCCCCTGTTGGATTTTGGCTTACTTGGAACCAGTTACCCCTCTTTTCTTACATATTTCTTATATATTTCTCCCTTTTGGAATGGGAATGTCTACCTATGCCCGTCCTGCCAATATAGTTGAAAATAGATAACTCATTTAATTTCACAGGCTCACAGCTGGAGGGAATTTGCCTCAGGATGAATTATGCCTTGAGTTTCACATATATCTGATTTAGATGGGACTCTAAACTTTGGATTTTTGAATCTGTGCTGGAACAACTGAAGACTTTTGGGGCTATTAGGATAGAATGAATATCTATCTATCTATCTATCTATCTATCTATCTATCTATCTATCTATCTATCTATCTACCTACCTATCTACCTATCTATCTATCTATCTATCTATCGAGAGAGAGAGAGAGAGAGAGAGAGAGAGAGACGGAGTCTCACTCTGTTGCCCAGGTTGGAGTGCAGTGGCGTGATTTTGGCTCACTGCAGCCCCTGCCTCCTGGGTTCAAGTGATTCTTCTGCCTCAGCCTCCTGAGAAGGTGGGACTACAGGCACACCACCTTGCCCAGCTATTTTTTTTTTTTTTTTGTTTTTTTAGTAGAGACAGGGTTTCACCATGTTAGCCAGGATGGTCTCGATCTCTTGACCTCATGATCTGCCCACCTTGGCCTCCCAAAGTGCTGGGATAACAGGCATGAGCCACCGTGCCCAGCCAGAATGAATATATTTTGTACGTGAGAAGGATGTGAGTTTGGGGGGACCAGAGATAGAATACTATGGTTTGAATGTCCCTTTCAAAATTCCAGTTGAAAGCTAATTGCCATTATGATGGTTCAGTAGCCCCCTTAGGCTCATAGAATATATTCCAAGGCCCTCAGTAGATGCCTGAAATCATGGATGCCAAACCCTATATATACTATGTTTTTTCCTATACATACATACCAAAGATAAAGCTTAATTTATAAATTATACACAGTAAGATGAATAATAATAAAAATAGGATAATTATAACATACTATAATAAAAGTTATATGAATGTGATCTCTCTCTCTCTCTCTTTCTCCCTCAAAATATTGTAACTAGAACCATAGAAAGTGAAACCAACTATAAGGGTGGACTACTATATTAAGAGGTGAGACCTTTAAGAGGTGATTAGGTCATGACAGCTCCATCTTCATGAATGGATTAATGCCATTACCATGGTAGTGGGTTAGTTATTATGGGAGTTTGGCCCTCTTTTCCTCTCTGTCTCTCTCACATGTACTTCCGTGTCATGTGACGCCATCCACCACATTATGACACAGCAAGCAGGCCCTCATCAGATCTGGCCCCTTTATCATGGACCTCCCAGCCACCAGATTCATGAGCCAAATAAATCTCTTTTGTTTATAAGTTACCCAATCTGTAGTATTCTGTATAGCAGCAGAAAATAGACTAAGACACATATATCATACTGTTTCTCACATTTTCAATAGGTGCTGTTGTTGATAGATCTTCTGTTCTCACCAGATTGTGACCCTCCTGTTGAGAGTGGAGAACAGATCTTCTTTATCTTCAAGTAAGCTCCAATGACTTTCACAGAGCCTCCCACATTATAGATGAATGAATAATGAAAACTTCTAGCCAGAGGTTTGTAGTCTTCTCTCTTCTGCCTACTCCCCACAGCAACACTGTGATGTGGGTGGCAAGGCAGAGGGGGTGGAATGTTGAAGCACTTAATTTCTCCTGAGTGCCTCTCAATCTCATAGTCATAGTTCTCTTTTTTCTCTTAAGTTCTATTGCAATTGTAACTTCTAGATTCACAATGTAACTCTCTTCTGAATGTGGCAGGTGCTGCAAAAGAATGGCAATTAAGATCCATTGCAGTACAATGCAGAAACAGGCAGCCTGTGGCAATGAAATTACCAAGTGGCACGTGTGTAACATTCTCACACTACCTACTACATAGCCCTCTTTTATTTGTGCCTCACACAGCCCCTCCTCTCTCCCTTCCTCTGGCTCTACTTCAATCCCCTTTTTTCTTCCCCCACTCAGCTATTTCAATTTCCCTGCTTGCGCTCACAGTGGCCCATGAGCTAAAAATATTGCTGGGTAGGGACAGAAAATACTCGGCGAAGTGCCACCATTCTTCTCTCACTTGCCCAGGACAAAAGTCATTAGCTGATTTTTTAAGACTCTTACTTGCAATCTCAAAATCCTAAAACATGGCTAGAGACAGCCACCACAAATTAATAAGAGTGGGCATGGAAGATGACACCTGTTGCAACCTCTATGGAATTTTTATCCTCCTGGCAGTAGAAAGTATTAACTTAACCCTCAGTATTGAAAATATTTTTTGGGAAAAAAAAATTTCCTTTGCCCCTTCTGCCACTGCGGTTGACTGGTAATGGCTCTTCTGGGGCACTGTTTAAGGTGATCAAGAGATAGCATTCTGGTCCAACAAGAAATAGTGCATTAGTAATGTCTTGCTAAGCAATTAGGAACAGAGTGGCAACATACATGCTATGTAATTGCCCTATCTGCCTTACTCTCTCATTTGGTAAGTTACTATTCCACTATCCTCAGTGCAACCAACAGGGCTTGCAAAGTTTATTTAGTTCATTCAACAATTAACTGAACTTGAATATGAGTTCATTAGATTTGAGTATAAGCCTAGCACGATCTAGGCACTGGACACAGAAAGATAACTAAACACATCATTAATCTCAGGCAACAAAAAATGTCTAGTTTCTAATAAACACAATATGCCATTCGAACTTAAAACCAACCAATAGACAATATTGTCCATGTTCTTAAAGTTTAAGAAAAGGACTTGCATTCAAATAGAACCATTCTTTTATGACTAATCTTAACCTTGGCTTTGCAAAAGCCTAAGCAAGCCACAAATATTTGCAGGAAATTCCCCAAAGTTTCTTGTTATATTTAAAAGGGGGTTAGGGTCCCTGGTGTAAGTTCAAATAATTAAATATTGAATGCTGCCACTCCAAAGTGTTTGAGAATTTGTGGATTACATGTGTGTTGTATGTGATGTCAGTAACAATAGTTGAAATCAGAACAAACATAAAGAAAATAATAAAGTAATATAATTCCCCACAGATATAAGAATATGCCACACAAACACTAACTTTCCATAATTATCAATTCAGAAGAGTTGCAACAAACATAGAAACTGTGACAGTGACGCATGATGGGAGTAAAAACTTGTTGTCTTTGTTAAAGAAGAGCTGTTTCCTTGCAAAAGAATGAAACTTGAGAACAGAGGCAGCAGCAGGGCAAAGACAACAGATCAGAATACAGTGTATATAATTTAGCCTTCTGAGCTGAATCATCGTCTGCCATCGGTCTCCTCTCCTCTCTTATCAGTCATGGTGGTTTCAAGCCCACCAACCTCCAGAGCATTAGGCTGCTGCTGTCTTTTTAGATCTCAAAACTTTGTTTGCCTCTGACATCTATTATATCAATACACTTTTAGTTTTGTTTGTTTACTTGCTTGGGCTATATTTGTATATAGGTTTCAGAACAGTCTCCAAGCTTTTAAGTTTTGAACTAGATATATGCAATATTTTAAATATATAATTTTTAACTAGATACATCCCAATATGAAATTGGAAGACAGTGTATTTTTCCCCAAACTAGCCAAAATAATCCAATAATAGGTCTATTTTTCAACTGCTGTTTTCTACTCAAAGGTGAAGCAGGTACCCAACCACCAAACCATCCCCAGTCATTGAAGTAAAACAGATCCACATGACAGATAAACATATTCACTGGCAGTATATTTATCAAGGTGTGATCTATAGACTGCCCACCTCAAAATCTACCTGAGAAACATTAAAACGCAGATTTCTAGAGCTATCAAGAGCCCCCAAATCTGTATTTTAGCAAACCCACCAGATGATTTCTAAAGGGACTGAAGTAAGAGGTGCCCTACCATTCTAGGGTAAATGCTCCATGGCAAAGGGCTTTTCCCATCTAGTCCCTAAAATATATCGGTCAGACTAGTCACATCTGTGCAGAAGTATTAGGGTAATTCAAAATCCAAATCACTGGAAATTTTCCTAAGGTTGGCATGAGGCTCCTGTCCTCAGCCTAACAGGCCCAGAATAGTCTTGTTCTCTGAGTGCACAAAGCTTCTGGAAGCTATGTATATCAGTGATGGAGTGAGTCTAGAACTATTTATGCATTGGGTAAAAATCTTTGAACCTCATATAGGTCTCCCACTAGCCAGGTGCCCACCTTCACTTAAAAGGCAGTGCCTCTGGCCATCTGCCTTGATATTATTTATTGACTGATATTACTGGCTCAGAAGGGCAGCTGCAAGTGAGTCACAGAGGGATTTTTGCAGCATCTCTGGCTGGTGCTGCTCAAAGACAAGCACCCATAAATCCTCTGGTTGCCATCGATCAATGGCAGACACAACAAAAAATACTACCCAGGCAAGTTTAAAGTTCAAACATGGCTACTGAGGGACAGCAAGGCCATACGCTGATTCCCCAGTTCCTTTTTAAGAAAGGAGAGCTCAGAGATAAATACAGAAAATCATTCTCTTACTATTTTCAAATATCTAACCTTTAACTTTGTTTAACTTCAATAATTGCCTGAGTTGAGACTGCTTCTAAAGACAAGTTCAAGTTGAATACTAAGTTTCCCACTTGATTTTATTCAGTATAGATTTCCTTTTAGAGCAGTTATTTTGATTCAGACACTCTTAATTCACATCATACACTTTAACACAAAAAGAAGCCCCCATGCTAATGCTGGTATAGAATAAAAACACTCGAATTTGTGAATTCCAGAAGAATTTGTAAGCCTCCTTGTACATGTATTATGCTTCCAGCAAATATACTTCTACGAAGGGCATACAGAACATGACTTTGTACAGAGATCTTACTTTGTACAGGACCACACATGCATGAAAGACCAGAACTGTGAAAGAACTGAAAATTTAGAGACAACAATAACTGGAAATTATCTAATCTACAGTCCTCATTTTGCAGTTAAAGAAGGTGGATTCTCTGGAGTGAACTCAAAGTTTCCTTCTAGCTCTGAAATTGGTTTTTGCTTCATACAGCAGAGGTTCTTGGTGCCCAGAATGATCACTTCACCAATCAGGGTTCCTATGTCTGACCACAGCTTCCTATGGTAGCCCTTCCTAAGGGTTCCTGTATCTCCCTTTTCTAGCCACAGAACATACTGAGTTTATGCATAAGTAGGAGGAAGGTGCTGGAAAGTTAATGCTGCATACCAGCTCTCAGCTAATGACAGAAGAAGGCAGATTATTAACCAGCTTCTGACCTCCAGGTGGGACAACCCTGAAGTGTGCTTTACACCAACTCTCAGAGGTCAGGTACAGTGCCTGCTGACACACCCTGTGGGAGCTTCCCTGACCCACTTCACTTTCCCACCAGTGTCCACTGAATACTTACCCCTACTGGCACTCAAATCCTGGCCTTGGAGTGATCTACTGGGAGAGTCCACACTAACACAAAAGGTTCCAAAGCTATGGCAGAAAGGGAAGACCACACTGGTTTGGTTTTGCATATTTTAAGAATATTTAAAGAAAAAAGTTGGGAGCAGTGGTTCATGACTGTAATCCTAGCACTTTGGGAGGCCACAGCAGGAGGATCACTTGAACCCAGGAGTTTAAGAACAATCTGGGCAACAAAGCAAGATCCTGACTCTACAAAAAAAAAAATTAAAATTTTTAAACTTCTAAAATAAATAAATAAATAAAAATTAGCCAGCCAATGTGGCTTGCACCTTTTGTCCTAGCTACTCAGAAGACTGAAAGAGGAGGATGACTTAAGCCCAGGTGTTTAAGGCTGCAGTGAGCTATGATCATGCCACTGTACTCCAGCCTGGGCAACAGAACAAGAATTTGTCTCCAAAAAAAAAAAAAAAAGATAAATATATTAGATCATGTCATGGAAACCTGGAAGAGTAAGTAAACAGTCTGTTTCAAACAGTGTGAGACATATTCATCCAATTCTTAACAAGAGCCAAGTTTTCAGAACCTTAGTTTCAATTCAAATTCAATCAGACAGTTATTCAGAACTGAATATCAATCAGGCTCAAAACTGATTTAACAAGCAATTTTGAGGTAAAACTAAAAAAATCAACCATATTTGTTCAAAAGCCAAAAGTAGTATTTGGAATACTTGCCTTATCAAATGAGGACAAAACATAACAATTATGTAAATATCTTCAGAATTAGGAGGACAGACAAGGAAAGATGACTGAAGAGAAGCCTCCAGTAATCATCCTCCCCTCCAAAACACCAAATTGAACAACTATTCACACAAAAATCACCTCAATAAGAACCAAAAATCAGGTGAGTGGTCACAGTACTGGGTTTTAACATCATATTAAGGAAAGAGGCACTGAAGAGGGTAGGAAAGTCTTGAATTGCCAATACCACCCCTCTCCTATTCCCTGGTAGTGGCCTCATGACATGGAGAGAGAATCTGTGTGTTCGGAAGAGGCAGAGTGCAGAGCTTGTCAGAATTTGCACTGGAACTCAGTGCTGCCCTGTCACAGCAGAAAGCAACACTGAGCAGAATTCAGCCAACTGTAAACAACAATTAGACCAGCCCTAGGCAGAGAGGGATCACCCATCCCAGTGGTTAGAACCTGAGTTCTGGCAAGCCCTGCCACCACAGGCTAAAGAGCTCTAAGGTCCTAAATGAAGGTGAAAGGCAGTTTAGGCCATAAGGACTGCAATTCCTGAGCAAGTCCTGGTGCTGTGCTGGGATCAGAGCCAGTGGACTTGGGGTACATACAACCTAGTGAGACTCTAGCCAAGGGAGTGCTTGTGTCACCCCTCCTCCAACCCCAGGCAGCACAGCTCACAGCTCCAGAACAGATTCTTTCTTTCTGCTTGAGGAGATGAGAGGGCAGAGTAAAGAGGACTTTGTCTTGCCATTTGGATACTGGTTCAGCCACAGTACAATAGGGTGCCCATCAAAGTCCTAAGGCCCCATTCCAGGACCTAGCTCCCAGATAACATCCATAGACACCCTGGGCCCGAAAGGAACCTGCTGCCTTGAAGGGAAGGATGCAGTTGTGGCAGGATTCATCACCTGCTGACTAAAGAGCACTTGGGCCCTGAATACTCAGCAGTGGTAGCCAGGTAATACTCACCACAGACCTTGGGTGAGACTCAGAGCTGTGCTGCCTTCAGTTATGAACCAGCACATTCCTACTAGTAGTGGCTATGGGGAGATACCCTTTCTGCTTGAAGAAACGAGAGGGAAGAGCAAAGGAAACTTCATGTTACAGTTTGGGTACCAACTTGGCCACAGTGTAGTACAAAATCAAGTGGGCTTCTGGGGTCTCTAATTCCAGGCCTTGATTCCTGAAACTGCTGTGAGCCAGAGGGACACCAACTGCCCTGAAAGGAGAAACCCAGACCCAGAAGCATTCACCACAAGCTAATGGAATAGCCCTTGGACCTTAAGTGAACATCAACAATAGCCAGGCAGTACTCACTGCAGGCCTGGGGTAGTGGTGACCATGGGGAGAAACTCTTCTGCTTGTGGAAAGAAGATGGAAGAGTGGGAAGGATTTTGTCTTCATGGTTTGGGTATAAGCTCAGTCACAGTAGAATACAGCACTAGGTAGATTCAAAAGTTTTCCAGATCCAGGCCCTGGCTCCTGGATGGAAACTCTTAACCTTCCTGGAGCTGGAGGAACCTAACCTTCCTGGAGGAAGCCTGGAGGAACCTTGCCTCCATGACAGGAAGAACACAAGCCTGACTGTATTCACTATGTGTTGTTTGCAGAGCCCTAGGGCCTTAAGAGAACATAGGTGGTAGCCAGGCAATAGTCACTGTGGGCCTTGGGAGAGACCCGGTGCTGTTCTGGCTTTGGGATTGACCCAGCACAGTCCCACTGGTGGTAGCCACAGTAGTGCTTGTGTCACTCCTCTCCCACCTCCAGGCAGCTCAGCACAGAGAGAGAGACTCCATTTGTTTGGGTGAAAGGAAGGGAGGAGAATAAGAATCTCTGCATGGTAATCCTGGGAACTCTTCCAGATCTTATCCAAAACCACCAAGGTGATACCTCTTCAAGCCTGCAAGAACCACAGCATTACTGGGCTTGGGATGCCCGCTAATGAATATATGGCTCCACTGAGCAAACATGAAGATGATAACACTCAAGTCCCTTCAAATATCTGGAAAACCTTCCCAAGAAGGATGGGTACAAACAGAGTTAGATTGCAAAGACTGCAATAAATACCTAACTCATCAATCCAGACACCAATAAACAACCACAAGCATCAAGACCATCCAGGAAAACATGACCTCACTAAATGAACTAAATAAGGCACTGGTGATCAATCCCAGAGACAGAGATATGTGACCTTTCAGAAAATTCAAAATGACAGTTTGAGGAAATTCAGCAAAACTTAAGATAACAAAGAAAAGGAATTCAGAATCCTATCAGATAAGTTTGACAAAAAGGTTGAAATAATTAAAAAGAATCAAACAAATTCTGGAGCTGAAAAATGCAATGATGCATGGAAGAATGCATCAGAGTCTCAAGAGCAGAACTAATCAAGCAGAAGAATTAGTGAGCTTGAAGACAGGCTATTTGAAAATGCACAGTCAGAAGAGACAAAAGAAAAGAGAATAAAAAAGAATGAAGCATGACTACAAGATCTAGAAAACAGCTTCAAAGGGGCAAATCTAAGAGTTACTGGCCTTAACTCATTTTCCGTTTGCCCAAGAATACTCCTGTCTCTAATCCTAATGTAACATCATACACATTTCTGTTACATTAGGATTAGAGACAAGTTCTACTAAGAAATAACTCCAAGAACAATTTTTATATTTTATTTTTACATTGTAAATCAGTCAGATTTGTTTCAGCCTCAAAGAGTATGTTAATGTAAAATTAAATGAGCACTTGGCAGCAAGCTACACTTCTATTCCTAAACAGGAAATAGGTTAAAGAGGAGCTTGAGAAACAGATAAGGGGAGAAAGTTCATTCAAAAGGATAATAAGAGAGAACATCCCAAACCAGAGAAACATATAAATATTCAAATAAAAGAAGGTCACAGAACACCAAGCAGATTTAATCCAAATAAGACTACCTCAAGACACTTAATAATCAAATTTCCACAGGTCAATAAAGAAAGTATCCTAAAAGCGTAAGAGAAAATAAATAAATAACAAACAATGGAACTCCAATATATCTGTCACTAGACTTCTCAGTGGAAACCTTATAAGCCAGGAGACAGTGGCATGACATATGTAAAGTGCTGAAGGAAAAAGTTCTATCCTGGAGTAGCATATCCAGCAAAAATATCTTCCAAACATGAAGGAGAAATAAAGACTTCCCTAGACAAAAAAAAACCTGAGGGATTTCATCAACACCAAGACTGTCCTACAAGAATTGCTAAAGGAATAGACAATATGTTAGGCCACAAAACAAGTCTTAAAATTTTCAAAAAAATTGAAATTATATCAAGGATAATCTGTGACCACAATGGAATAAAACTAAAAGTCAATAACAGAGGAATTTTTACAACTATACAAATACATGAAAATTAAATAATATGCTCCTAAATGACCAGTGATCAATAAAGAAATTAAGAAGAAAATTTAAGAATTTCTTGAAACAAATGATAATGAAAACACAACATACAAAAACCTATGGGATATAGCAAAAGCAGTACTAAGAGGAACATTTATAGCAATAAGCACCTACATCAGAATAGCAGAAAAACTTCAAATAAACAACCTAACAATGCATCCTAAAGAACCAGAAAAGCTGAAGCAAACCAAACCCAAAATCAGTAGAAGAAAAGAAATAATGATTGAAGCGGAAATAAACAAAATTGAAATAAAAGAATAATAAAAAAGATTAACAAAATGAGAACTTCTTTTTTGAAAAGATAAACAAAATCGACAAACCTTTAGCCAGACTAAGAAAAAAACAGAGAAAATTCAAATAAATAAAATCAAAGATGAAAAAGGAATCTTTACAATCAATACCACAGAAATGCAAAGGATTATTAGAGGTTACTATAAGTAACTATATGCCAGTAAGTTGGAAAGCCTAGAAGAAATGGATAAATTTGTAGACACAAACAACCTACCAAGATTGAACCATGAATAAATCCAAAGCCCGAATAGACTAAGAACAAGTAATAAGATCAGGGCTGTAATTCAAAGTCTCCCATCAAAGAAAAGTCCAAGAACCAATGGCTTTCTACTGAATTTTAGCAAACATTTAAAGATGAACTAACACCAATCCTCCTCAAACTATTCTAAAACATAGAGGAAGAGTGAATACTTTCAAACTCATTCTACAAATCCAGTATTACCTGATACCAAAACCACACAAAGACATATCAAAAAAAGAAAACTACAAGCCAATAT
>NW_012107053.1:61699-66007 GCF_000951045.1 Mandrillus leucophaeus
ATGAAAATTAAATAATATGCTCCTAAATGACCAGTGATCAATAAAGAAATTAAGAAGAAAATTTAAGAATTTCTTGAAACAAATGATAATGAAAACACAACATACAAAAACCTATGGGATATAGCAAAAGCAGTACTAAGAGGAACATTTATAGCAATAAGCACCTACATCAGAATAGCAGAAAAACTTCAAATAAACAACCTAACAATGCATCCTAAAGAACCAGAAAAGCTGAAGCAAACCAAACCCAAAATCAGTAGAAGAAAAGAAATAATGATTGAAGCGGAAATAAACAAAATTGAAATAAAAGAATAATAAAAAAGATTAACAAAATGAGAACTTCTTTTTTGAAAAGATAAACAAAATCGACAAACCTTTAGCCAGACTAAGAAAAAAACAGAGAAAATTCAAATAAATAAAATCAAAGATGAAAAAGGAATCTTTACAATCAATACCACAGAAATGCAAAGGATTATTAGAGGTTACTATAAGTAACTATATGCCAGTAAGTTGGAAAGCCTAGAAGAAATGGATAAATTTGTAGACACAAACAACCTACCAAGATTGAACCATGAATAAATCCAAAGCCCGAATAGACTAAGAACAAGTAATAAGATCAGGGCTGTAATTCAAAGTCTCCCATCAAAGAAAAGTCCAAGAACCAATGGCTTTCTACTGAATTTTAGCAAACATTTAAAGATGAACACCAGTCCTCCTCAAACTATTCTAAAACATAGAGGAAGAGTGAATACTTTCAAACTCATTCTACAAATCCAGTATTACCTGATACCAAAACCACACAAAGACATATCAAAAAAAGAAAACTACAAGCCAATATCCCTGATGAACACTGAAGCAAAAATCTTCAACAAAATACTAGTGAACTGAATCCAACAACACATCAAAAAAAATAATACACCATAATCAAGTGAGATTTCTCCCAGGGATGCAAGGGTGATTCAACATATGCAAATCAATAGATGTGATACATCATATCACAGAATTAAATTTAAAAAACCAAATAATCATTTTAATTGCCCCTGAAAAAGCACTTGATAAAATTCAACATACCTTTATGATAAAAATAAACATTAAAAAACTGGGTCTAGAAGGAACATATCTCAACACAATACAAGCCATATATAACAGACCCACAACTAATATCATACCTAATGGGGAAAAACTGAAAGCCTTTCCTCTAAGATCTGGAATATGACAAGGATGCCCACTTTCACCACTGTTACTCAACATAATACTGAAAGTCCTAGAAGAGCAATCGGACAAGAGAAAGAAATAGAGAGCATCCAAATTGGAAAGGAAGAAGTCAAATTATCCTTGTTGGCAGATGACATAATCTTATATTTAGAAAAACCTGAAGACTTCAATGAAAAATTATTAGAGCTGATAAACAAATTCAGTAGTTGCAGAATACAAAATCAACATACAAAAATCAGTAGCAGCAGTTCTATAGCCAACAGTGAACAATGTGAAAAAGAAATCCCATTTACAACAGCTACAAATAAAACAAAATACCTAAAATTAACTTAACTGAAGAAGTGAAAGCTCTCTACAATGAAAACTATAAAACACTCTTGAAAGAAATTGAAAAGGACACAAAAAATGGAAAGATATTCCATGTTCATGGATTGGAAGAAACAATACTGTTAAAATGTCCTTACTACCCAAAGCAATCTACAGATTCAATGTAATTCCTATCAAAAGACCAATGATATTCTTCACAGAAATAGAAAAAAAAATCCTAAAATTTATATGAAACCTCAAAAGACTCAGAACAGTCAAAGATATCCTCAGCAAAAAGAATAAAACTGGAGGAACTACATTACCTGACTTCAAATTATACTAAAAAGCTATAGTAGCCAAAACAGCATGGTACTCACATAAAAACAGACACATAGACCAATGGAACAGAATAGAGAACTCAGAAGCAAATCTATTCATTTATAGTGAACTCATTTTTCACAAATGTGCCACGAACATATTTTGAGGGAAAGACAGTCTCTTCAATAAATGGTGCTAAAAAAACTGGATATCCATATGCAGAAGAATGAAACTAGATTCCTATCTCTCACCATAAACAAAAGACAGTGGATCAAAGACTTAAATCTGAGACTCAAACTATGAAGCTGCCCCAAGAAAACATTAGGGAACTCTACACAACATTGGACTGGGCAAAACTTTGTTGAATAATACCCCACAGCACAGGCAACCAAAGCAAAAATGTACAAATGGAATCTCAACAATTTAAAAAGCTTCTGCATAGCAAAGGAAACAATCAACAAAATCAAGAGACAATCCACTGAACGGGAGAAAATATTTGCAAACTACCCATCTGAGAAGAGATTAATAACCAGAATATACAAGAAACTCAAACAACTAATTAGGAAAAAAACTTAATAATCAGATTTTTTATTGGGCAGAAGATCTGAATAGACATTTCTCAAAGACATACAAATGGCAAATAGGTTTATGAAAAGGTGGTCAACATCATTAATCATCAGAGAAATTCAAATCAAAACTACAATATCATCCCAACCCAGCTAAAATGGTTTTTGTCCAAAAGACTGGCAACGACAAATGCTGGAAAGGATGTGGAGAGAAGGAAACCTTTGTACACCATTGGTGGGAATGTAAATTACTACAATCACTATGGAGCACAGATTGGAGGTTCCTTAAAGAACTAAAAATAGAACCATCATATGATGCAGCAATCCCACTGCTAGGTATGTATCCAAAATGAGTATATAGAAGAGATATCTGCATTCCTATGTTTATTGCAGCACTATTCATAATAGCCAAGATTTGGAAGCAACCTAAGTATCTATCAACAGGTTAATGGACAAAGAAAATGTGGTACATATACACAATAGAGTACTATTTAGCCACAGAAAAAAAAAGAACAAGGTCCCGTCATGTGCAACAACATGGATGGAAGTGCAGAACATAATGTTAAGCAAAAGAAGCCAGGCACAGAAAAACAAACTTCATATGTTCTCACTTATTTGTAGGAGCTATAAATAAAAACAATTGAATTCATGGAGCCAGAAAGTAGAATGACGGTTACCAGAGGCTGTGAAGAGTAGTTGGGCAAGTCGGGGGAAGGGAGCATGGTTAATGAGTACAAAAATATAGTTTGATAGAATGAATAAGAGCTATTATAGTATTTGATAGCACAACAAGATGACTACAGCCAACAACAATTTATTGCATATTTAAAAACAACTAAAAGAGTATAATTGGATTGTTTGTAACACAAAGAAAGGATAAATACTTGAGATGATGGATACCCCATTTAGCCTCATGTGAGTATTATGCAGTATATGCCTGTATTAGAATATCTCATGCACTCCATAAGTATATACACCTACTATGTACTCACAAAAATTAATTTTTTTAAAAAAAAATTGAACTAATATTTGGTCTGAATAAGCTGGGTTTCTGTATTTGGTGCACTATATTTCGTTTTGTTTTAACTAAGACAGTTTTTCACCTACGTTTTGTTAAATTTGTATTGAGTTAACCCTAGAAATTATTTAAAAGGTTCACCTTTATGTTATCTTTTTACTTCACTCGTATTTGGTAATGCTTTAATCTCTACAACAATACACAATTTTTATTAAACAGGTCTTGTCTATAAGTTATAGGTTTTCAAGACACAGACTTGTCTCCCTTCCATTGTTGTTTTAATGGATATATAAAGACATAAAAGAAGACTTTAAATTAGAGCCTCTGCTTCACTGAGTCCAAGGTCACTCAAAAATTAATTTAGGATGAAAAATATATATAATACTATAGTATATTGGTACAACTTTTTTCCAAAGAAAATATACTGTCTTATAAATAGTCATTGCTTGCTGCAGCAACACTGATGGGGGAAAAAAAAAGTAACAATTATCTGTGTTTTCCAGAACAAGCTAAGATGCTAAGACTCCAAGTGAGCAAGTGATTTGAATGAAACCACTCAGTGAGCCAAAGGCAAGAATGCAAACAGGCTGCAGGACCCTAATTCCAAGTTATGTTGTATAGATTAAAATTTGGTTATTTAATCTCACTTCTGGGCAGAAGTGGATTTATACTGAATCCAATGAAGCTTAAACTCCAAAGCCCCACATATGCATACATCCCTTTCAGAGCCCTGGAACCACAGCCCATATAACCTCACTTAGTGTATGACTTTGTAAAAATTGCCAAGGTGCACACTGAAACCTACCTTCACTCTGACTTTAAAGAGGACTCCTCAAATTTTATAAGCTGCAGATTCTGCAAAACAGGAATTCCTTCTTGTGCTAG
>NW_012107053.1:66057-68702 GCF_000951045.1 Mandrillus leucophaeus
TCTCTACAACAATACACAATTTTTATTAAACAGGTCTTGTCTATAAGTTATAGGTTTTCAAGACACAGACTTGTCTCCCTTCCATTGTTGTTTTAATGGATATATAAAGACATAAAAGAAGACTTTAAATTAGAGCCTCTGCTTCACTGAGTCCAAGGTCACTCAAAAATTAATTTAGGATGAAAAATATATATAATACTATAGTATATTGGTACAACTTTTTTCCAAAGAAAATATACTGTCTTATAAATAGTCATTGCTTGCTGCAGCAACACTGATGGGGGAAAAAAAAAGTAAAAAGTATCTGTGTTTTCCAGAACAAGCTAAGATGCTAAGACTCCAAGTGAGCAAGTGATTTGAATGAAACCACTCAGTGAGCCAAAGGCAAGAATGCAAACAGGCTGCAGGACCCTAATTCCAAGTTATGTTGTATAGATTAAAATTTGGTTATTTAATCTCACTTCTGGGCAGAAGTGGATTTATACTGAATCCAATGAAGCTTAAACTCCAAAGCCCCACATATGCATACATCCCTTTCAGAGCCCTGGAACCACAGCCCATATAACCTCACTTAGTGTATGACTTTGTAAAAATTGCCAAGGTGCACACTGAAACCTATCTTCACTCTGACTTTAAAGAGGACTCCTCAAATTTTATAAGCTGCAGATTCTGCAAAACAGGAATTCCTTCTTGTGCTAGATTTACATTAAAACATTACCTGTGTTTCTCAGCTGATTACTTACCCCTACAACTCAAAAACCAACCAAAATATTTTGTCTTTCAGAAGAGACATTTTAGTCCAGAATTAACTCAGGCCTCACAGCATCTTCCCAACTAACAACTTCACTAATCCATGGTCTTCCAGAAGATATTTTACAATTACTCTGAACCTTTGTGAGAAACTTAGGAAGCTTTAGTTCATCAATGAGCTGTTAACATCTGTGCATCCCTACTGAGATCTGAGGTTAACAATTAGTGGTAATCAGGAGCTTTGCAATGCACTTTCATACAAAACAAGCATATGCTGATGTTTTAAATTTAAAAACATACTTTCCTGTAGAGAATGTCCACACAGCTTTCTCCTTCTTTGGCTCATGTAATTATGATTACATTTTGTGCTCCAAGAGTGATTATGGGACTCACAGAAACCCTAAGTCCCAAATGAAAAGATTTCTACATAAGAAACCATACTCTTTGAATCCCATTACTTTGTGTACTTCTATTCATGTAGTTCTTTGTATCTGTTTATTTGCAAGCCTCCACAGTTTGTTCTTCATTCTCCACTCCCAGATCCCAGCCAAAATGCTAGATAAAAAGAAATGAGCCTTAAAATAATGGCCAGACACCCTAGTGTAGTGCTACAACCCTTTTGGGCTAAAAGCTAGCCATGGAGAACAGATGGCAACTCACCCTTATCTTCAACTCTTGAAATTGTAACTAATGATACACAGTTTGTCCTTATTAGTTTCATTAATAATAATAATAGCTAACATTTATTGAGCTAGGGCTATGTGCCAGGTACTACACTAAGTACTTGACTGGCATGCATTGTCTCATTTAACCAACCCAGTAACAATAAAGGGTAGGTACACTTTAATGTCTCTATAAACAAGGAAACTGAAGCACAACAAGGTTAAGTAATTTTCCCAGAGTTACTTTTGGTGACCACCATCTTTCATTCCTAGGAATGCACAGTCCCAGTCTCTCTCAACATAGGTTTAGGGGTGTGACTTAGGCTGGCCAGTTAAAGAATCCCATTCCTTTAGCCACAACGATTAATTCAGAGATGGGCATTGTATTAGTTTTCTACTGCTGCATAACGAACAACCACAAACACAGAAGGTTAAAACACCACCACCAGTTTATCAGCTTATAGTTCTGAGGATCAAAAGTCCAGGCACAACATGGGTGCATTCTCTGCACAGAGCATCATAAGCCTAAAATCAAGGTGTCAGCCAGGATGAGTTCTCATCTAGATGCTCCAGGTGTGAAATCTGCTTCCAAGTTCATTCTTGTTCAATTCCTTGCCATTGTTGGACTGAGGATCCATTTCCTTGCTGATTGTCAGCCAGGGGCCACTCTCAGTTGCTAGTGGCTGCTCACATTCCCTGCCATAAGGCCCGCTTCATCTTCAAGCCAGCAGGTGTGTTGAATTATTCTCATACTTTACATCTCTGATATCACCATCTCTGACCTCTAGACCCAGATTTAAAGGGTTCCTGTAATGAGGTAAGGCCCACCCAGACAATCTCTCTAGCTTAAAATCAACTGATTTGGGATCTTAGTTATATCTATAAAATCCTTTTGCAGCAACATCTAGATTAGTGCCTGATGAAATAACTGAGAAAAGGTGTTGTGGACACCAGGGGCTGGGAATTTTCAGCACTATCTTAGAATTCTGCCTCCCACAGGCACATAAATAAACCAAGCTAGACTAGTCAGTATCCTCTACACAAAGAAGCCTTCTCTATTCTCTAAGCTCACTAACTGTGTGCACAACATATGGTTGGAGCTTCAAGATGGAGAGAGCATGATTGCATATGAAACTAAAATAGAAGGAAGAAAAGTCGAAAGAGATGATGCTGATAACATTATTAAAGTCTCTGGATGCAGTAGCTTGAGTTGGCCTTCTGTTATGTGCAACC
>NW_012107053.1:68752-72582 GCF_000951045.1 Mandrillus leucophaeus
CTTTTGCAGCAACATCTAGATTAGTGCCTGATGAAATAACTGAGAAAAGGTGTTGTGGACACCAGGGGCTGGGAATTTTCAGCACTATCTTAGAATTCTGCCTCCCACAGGCACATAAATAAACCAAGCTAGACTAGTCAGTATCCTCTACACAAAGAAGCCTTCTCTATTCTCTAAGCTCACTAACTGTGTGCACAACATATGGTTGGAGCTTCAAGATGGAGAGAGCATGATTGCATATGAAACTAAAATAGAAGGAAGAAAAGTCGAAAGAGATGATGCTGATAACATTATTAAAGTCTCTGGATGCAGTAGCTTGAGTTGGCCTTCTGTTATGTGCAACCAAAGACTTCTGACCAATACAACTTTCTCACTCCAAAGTCCAAGCTCTTAATTACCACGACATTTTTCACTTTCTTTGACCAGGCTTTTGTATTCTAAGTCTGATTTGTATGAGTCTTTTGCACATTTTTTTTTTTTTAAAAAACAAGCCAGCACTGTCAATCTTCATTTTTCCTTCCTATAATTATTTAAATGATATTAAAACATAAGAAAGCTGTATCAATTAGTGACAAATATTTTTAAAATTGACAGGTAAACATCAGGGGAAGCTGAGTGAGGGCGCACACAAACTCTGTACTATTTCTGCAACTTCAGTTAAGTCTTAAATGATTTTAAAATTAAAGGTTTTATTTTAAAAGTCCATTGATAATCGACTCACTTAGGCATCAAATTAAGTCAACCATACTGCTTCACTATACGTTTATAAAATTTTTTTTTCTGCTTTCAGGTAAAATATACAAGATGAGGAAGCAGGGACCAATTGCACAAGAAACCTTGCATATATGTAGTCCTCTCTATTGAAAAGGTCTAAAACTAAAAATGTTAAATATATTGTATTTAATATGTAATATAAATATTTAGGTGTATTGACATCTAAAAAGTGTGCCACCATTCTTATTGATGTCATTTGTTACTACTGACAATGTTGAAAGCACCAATAGTTTTCTGTCTCCTGTACTCTTTTCTTTAATTATTGTTGTCTTTTGAGTTTCTTGTTTTTTGTTTTTTTGTTTTTGACAGAGTCTTGCTCTGTCACCCAGGCTGGAGTGCAGTGGTGCAATCTCGGCTCACTGCAACCTCCACCTCCCAGGTTCAAGCGATTCTCCTGCCTCAGCCTCCCAAATAGCTGGGATTACAGGCACGCACCATGACGTCTGGGTAATTTTTGTATTTTTAGTAGAGACAGGATTTCGCCATGCTGGCCAGGCTGGTCTCAAACTCCTGACCTCAGGTGATCTGCCCACCTCGGCCTTCCAAAGTGCTGGGATTACAGGCATAAGCCACCACACCTGGCATTTAATTATTGTTATATGCTGAATTATGTCCCTATCCCAACTCCAAAATTTATATGCTGAATTTCCAACCCCTAGTACCTCAGAATTGACTGTATTTGAAGACTGGGTATTTAAAGAGATAATGAAAGTTAAATGAAATCATTAGGATATGTCCTAATCCAATTTGACTGGTATCATTATAAGAAAAGGAGATTAGAACATAGACATACATAGAAGGAAGATCAGGTGAAGATACGGGGTAAAACAGCCATCTACACGCCAAGGAGAGAGGGCTTAGAAGAAACCAACCCTGTTGACACCTCAGTCTAAAATTTCTGTTGTTTAAGCCACCCAGTCTGTGGTATTTTGTTATGGCAGCCTTAGCAAATTTATACCGATTAGTATGATGTTAAATAAGGTACAGGCATATCTTATTTGACTGTGCTTCACTTTACTGTGCTTTGCAGATATTGCATTTTTTACAAATTGAAGATTTGTATCAACTATGCAGCAAGAAAGTCTGTCAGCACAATTTTTCTAACAACATGTGCTCACTTCATGTCTCTTGTGTCACACTTTGGTAATTCTTACAGTGTTTCAACCTTTTTCATTATTGTATCTCTTAGAGTGATTTGTGATTGGTGATCTTTGATACTACTATTGTAATTGTTTTGGGGTGCCACAAGCCACATCCATATAAGACAGTAAATTTAATCAAAAAAAGATTGCTCCCCTGTCTTTCTCCCTCTCTTCAGGCTTCCTTATTGCCTGAGACACAACAATATTGAAGTCAGGATAATTAATAACTCTGCAATGGCCTCTAAGAGTTTAGGTGAAAGGAAGAGTTGCACATCTCTCAAAAACAAATTTAAATCAAAAGCTAGAAATGATAGCTTTTGATTTAGCTGGAGAGAGGTAAATGCCTGGCTTCAAAGTTTCAAAAAACAAGCTGATTCTCTTAATGAGACTAATACAGCTGGTGACTCGAAATTGAAGCCAGTGCTCATTTAACATTCTGAAAATCCTAGGACCCTTAAGAATTGTGTGAAATCAACTCACCTGTGCTGTATAAATAAAACAATCAAGCCTGAATGACAGCACATCTGTTTACAGCATGGTTTACTGAATATTTGAAGCCCACTGTTGAGACCTACTGCTCAGAAACAAAAATATTTATTTCAAAATATTGTGGTTCATTAACAATGCACCTTGTCACCCAAAAGGTCTGATAGAGATGCATAAGGAAATTAATGTTGTTTTTATGCCTGCTAACAGAACATCCATTCTATAACATATAGAGCAAGGAATAATTTCAACCTTCTAGTCTTATTATTTAAGAAATATATTTTGTAAGGCTATAGCTGCCATACACAGTGATTCCTCTAATGAATCTGGCAAAGTAAATTGAAAATCTGCTGAAAAGGATTCACCATTTTAGATGCCATTAAGAACATCTGTGATTCTTAGGGAGCGGTCAAAATATCAGCATTAACACGAGTTTGAAAGAAGCTGATTCCAACTTTCATGAATGACTTCGAGGGGTTCAGGACTTCAATGGAGGAATTTGCTGCAGCTGTGGTGGAAATACTACCAGAACTAGAATTAGACATAGAGCCTGAAGATGGGACTGAATTGCTGCAATCTCATGACAAAACTTGAATGGATGAGGAGTCTCTTCTTATGGATGAGAAAGAGTTTCCTGAGATGGAATCTACTCATGGAGATGATGATGCTGTTAATATTACTGAAATGACAATAAAGGATTTAGAATATTACATAAACATAGTTAATAAAGCAGCAGCAGCGTTTGAGAGGACTGACTCCAATTTTGAAAGAAGTTCCACTGTGGGTAAAATGCTATAAAACGGTAGCACATGCTACAAAGAAATCTTTTGTAAAAGGAAGTCAATCAGGGCTCCCAAATACCTGGGACCATAGGCAGGCACCACCACGCCCAGCTTTTTTGTTTGTTTGTTTGTTTGTTTGTTTGTTTAGTAGATATGTGGTCTGGTTAAGTCATGTTGCCCAGGCTGGTCTCAAGCTCCTGAGCTCAAGCCATCCACCCGCCTCAACCTCCCAAAGTGTTGGGATTACAGGCATGAGCCACTATGCCCAGCCTTCATTGTTGTCTTATATTAAGGAATTGCCACAGCCACCACAACTTTCAGCAACCACCACCCTAATCAGTCAGCAACTATCAACATTGAGGCAAGACCTTCCACCGGAAAAAAAGATTAGGACTCACTGAAGGCTTAGACGATTGTTAGCATTTTTTGCAATAAAGTATTTTTTAATTAAGATGTGTACATTGTGTTTTTAGATATAATGCTATTGCACACTTAACAGACTGTAGTACTTAGGTAAATATGACTTTTACATGCACTGAGAAGCCAAAAAGTTTATGTGACTCACTTTATTGTAATATTTGCTTTGTTATAGTGGTCTAAAATCAAACAGGCAATTTCTCTGTGGTACACCTGTACTTAGTTCCAG
>NW_012107053.1:72632-78504 GCF_000951045.1 Mandrillus leucophaeus
AGGATAATTAATAACTCTGCAATGGCCTCTAAGAGTTTAGGTGAAAGGAAGAGTTGCACATCTCTCAAAAACAAATTTAAATCAAAAGCTAGAAATGATAGCTTTTGATTTAGCTGGAGAGAGGTAAATGCCTGGCTTCAAAGTTTCAAAAAACAAGCTGATTCTCTTAATGAGACTAATACAGCTGGTGACTCGAAATTGAAGCCAGTGCTCATTTAACATTCTGAAAATCCTAGGACCCTTAAGAATTGTGTGAAATCAACTCACCTGTGCTGTATAAATAAAACAATCAAGCCTGAATGACAGCACATCTGTTTACAGCATGGTTTACTGAATATTTGAAGCCCACTGTTGAGACCTACTGCTCAGAAACAAAAATATTTATTTCAAAATATTGCGGTTCATTAACAATGCACCTTGTCACCCAAAAGGTCTGATAGAGATGCATAAGGAAATTAATGTTGTTTTTATGCCTGCTAACAGAACATCCATTCTATAACATATAGAGCAAGGAATAATTTCAACCTTCTAGTCTTATTATTTAAGAAATATATTTTGTAAGGCTATAGCTGCCATACACAGTGATTCCTCTAATGAATCTGGCAAAGTAAATTGAAAATCTGCTGAAAAGGATTCACCATTTTAGATGCCATTAAGAACATCTGTGATTCTTAGGGAGCGGTCAAAATATCAGCATTAACACGAGTTTGAAAGAAGCTGATTCCAACTTTCATGAATGACTTCGAGGGGTTCAGGACTTCAATGGAGGAATTTGCTGCAGCTGTGGTGGAAATACTACCAGAACTAGAATTAGACATAGAGCCTGAAGATGGGACTGAATTGCTGCAATCTCATGACAAAACTTGAATGGATGAGGAGTCTCTTCTTATGGATGAGAAAGAGTTTCCTGAGATGGAATCTACTCATGGAGATGATGATGCTGTTAATATTACTGAAATGACAATAAAGGATTTAGAATATTACATAAACATAGTTAATAAAGCAGCAGCAGCGTTTGAGAGGACTGACTCCAATTTTGAAAGAAGTTCCACTGTGGGTAAAATGCTATAAAACGGTAGCACATGCTACAAAGAAATCTTTTGTAAAAGGAAGTCAATCAGGGCTCCCAAATACCTGGGACCATAGGCAGGCACCACCACGCCCAGCTTTTTTGTTTGTTTGTTTGTTTGTTTGTTTGTTTAGTAGATATGTGGTCTGGTTAAGTCATGTTGCCCAGGCTGGTCTCAAGCTCCTGAGCTCAAGCCATCCACCCGCCTCAACCTCCCAAAGTGTTGGGATTACAGGCATGAGCCACTATGCCCAGCCTTCATTGTTGTCTTATATTAAGGAATTGCCACAGCCACCACAACTTTCAGCAACCACCACCCTAATCAGTCAGCAACTATCAACATTGAGGCAAGACCTTCCACCGGAAAAAAAGATTAGGACTCACTGAAGGCTTAGACGATTGTTAGCATTTTTTGCAATAAAGTATTTTTTAATTAAGATGTGTACATTGTGTTTTTAGATATAATGCTATTGCACACTTAACAGACTGTAGTACTTAGGTAAATATGACTTTTACATGCACTGAGAAGCCAAAAAGTTTATGTGACTCACTTTATTGTAATATTTGCTTTGTTATAGTGGTCTAAAATCAAACAGGCAATTTCTCTGTGGTACACCTGTACTTAGTTCCAGGTCTAAGCAAAGGTCTTTGGCAAGGAGGAAATTAGGTCCAATTTTAGATTGTGAACTCTGATCTGCTAAAAGTTTAATGAACCTTCTTGTTCCAACCTAACACTGAATGGCAAGCCAGCTTTCCCCACAGGATGTCTTTCAGTGACATAAACAGAGAGGTTTAAGGCTGGAGGAAATTTGAGGACTGCACGAAGGACTGTCCAGGGATAGTTAAAATGGTGCCCAGATGGTTACCATTACGCCACCTGCAACTCAGTGCCTTTGAAAAGCTATCTGTGAAGGGAATTATGTTTTCCCATTAACTTCCATTAATAATTTCAAAGGTGCATCTATGAAAAATAGAGACAGTAGAAAAAGGTGACACTGTCAGAGCTTGGAGAATACTGTTCTTCAGGGAGTGTCTTACTGTCAAAGATTCTGATGTTATTGCTAGGCAGTATAGCCCAAGTGTTAGGATTTTTTTTTAACTCCCTAGGAGATTTCAAATTGCAGTCATAATCGAAATCATCTGATATACAACAGTGCATCTCCAACATGAATAAACATACAGATAACCTAGGGATCTTACTGAAATGGGTCTCAGAGGGTAAAATCCCGGACAAGGAATATATCATCGAAGGATTTGAAAATATGTCAGCTGCATTTCTGGGAATGCTGAAAGGAGATAATTTGGGGAAAACAATAGTGAAAGTATGAAAAAAAGGACACATGGAATCTGGAGGCCATTTAGAAGATTATTTAATTTGTTTTTCACCATTTGGCAAAAACGTATACTACCTTAAATGTCTAAGAAACAGTACTTGTAATGAGTTCAATCTACTTAATAAAATACATTTAAGTGGTAAAAAAAAAAAAAATGCAGATTCTGATTCAGGAGGTCTAAAGTGATGCCTAAGAGTCTATGTTTCTAAAAATTTCAGGGAATGCCAGGGCTGCCGGTCTGTGAAACACACCTGGAGCAGAAAGGCTCCACTAGACAGCAACATGCAAGAGGGTGGCACTAATTTAATCAGAAAAACCCAGAGGGCAATTTGGAGACACAAAAAGTGGAACCTGTAGAAAATAGAAACAAGGTTCTTTAGCTTTGGCTACTGTGAGATCACATTGCAGAGAAATCCATGAGTGGAACTCCATCTTCCTTGCTCTGTTTCCATAAACTCATCAAGCAACTACATCATTAAGCTGTTGTGATCTAAGGCAAACATTGTAGGGATGGGGAGAGAGCAGCTTCCTTTTATGAGTAGAAACAATCTAGAGTGGGAAAGATGTATTCATCTTCTTTTTGTGTGACACCAGCCTGCTACAAGCTGTAAACAGGGGAACTCATTTGGCACACTTTCCCTGCAGCGATTTGTCAGATGTCATAATTCCATGAATAAAAAGCCATTGGGAAAGAATAATGAATGTATTCCTTAGTACTGAATTTCTGTTTATCCTGATATCTCTTGAGTCTCAGCTTTCATCTGGATACCAACATTATTTTAATATTAATATTATTAAGCTTTCTGGAAAAAATTTTTATTATACTTTAAGTTCTGGGATATAGCTGCAGAAAGTGCAGATTTATTACATAGGTACACATGTACCATGGTGGTTTACCTCATGACAAACCTGTCATCTACATTAGGTATTTCTCCTAATGCTATCCCTCTCCTTGCCCCCCACCCCACAACAGGCCCCAGTGTGTGATATTTCCCTCCCTGTGCCCATATGTTCTCCTTGTTCAATTCCCACTTACAAGTGAGAACATGCAGTGTTTGGTTTTCTGTTGTTGGGTTAGTTTGCTGAGAATGATGGTTTCCGACTCATCCATGTCCCTGCAATGGACATGAACTCATTCTTTTTTATGGCTGCATAGTATTCCATGGTGTATATGTGCCACGTTTTCTTTATCCAGTCTATCATTGATGGGTATTTGGGTTGGTTCCAAGTCCTTGCTATTGTGAATATTGCTGCAATAAACCTATGTGTGTATGTGTCTTTATAGTAGAATGATTTATAATACTTTGGCTATTTACCTATTAATGGAATTGCAGGGTCAAAGGGGAATTTCTGGTTCTCCAACCCTGAGAAACTGCCACACTGGCTTCCACAATGGTTGAACTAATTTACACCCCCATCAACAGTATAAAAGCATTCCTATTTTTCCACATCCTCTCCAGCATCTGTTGCTTCCTGACTTTTTAATAATCACCACTCTAACTGGCATGAGATGGTATCTCATTGTGGTTTTGATTTGCATTTCTCCAATGACCAGTGATGATGAGCTTTTTTTCAAATGTTTGTTGACTGCATAAATGTCTTCTTTTGAGAAGTGTCTCTTCATATCCTTTGCCCACTTTTTGATGGGATTGTTTTTTTCTTGTAAATTTGTTTAAGTTTCTTGTAGATTCTAGACATTAGCCCTTTGTCAGATGGATTACAAAAATTATTTCCCACTCTGTAGTTTGCCTGTTCACCCTGATGATAGTTTCTTTTGCTGTGCAGAAGCTCTTTAGTTTAATTAGATCCCATCGGGTTTTGCTGCCATTGCTTTTGGTGTTATAGTCTTTGCCCATGCCTATGTCCTGAATGGTATTACCTAGGCTTTCTTCTAGGGTTTTTATGGTTTTAGGTCTTACGTTTAAATCTTTAATCCATCTTGAGTTAATTTTTGTATAAGGTGTAAGGAAGGGGTCAAGTTTCAGTTTTCTGCATATGGCTTGCCAGTTTTCCCAACACCATTTATTAAGTAGGAAATGCTTTCCCCATTGCTTCTTTTTGTCAGGTTTGGCAATGATCAGATGGTTGTAGATGTGTGGTGTTATTTCTGAGGTCTCTGTTCTGTGCCATTGGTCTGTTTATCTATTTTGGTACCAGCACCATGTTGTTTTGGTTACTGTAACCTTGTAGTATACTTTCAAGTCAGGTAGTGTGATGCCTCCGGCGTTGCTCTTTCTGCTTAGGATTGTCTTGACTATACGGGCTCTTTTTTGGTTCCACAGGAAATGCAATTTTTTCTAATTCTGTGAAGAGAGTCAATGGTAGCTTGATGGGAATAGCACTGACTCTATAAATTACTTTGGGCAGTATGACCATTTTCACAATATTGATTCTTCCTATCCATGAGCATGGAATGTTTTTCCATTTATTTGTGTCCTCTATTATTTCCTTGAGCAGTGGTTTGTAGTTCTTGAAGAGGTCTTTCACATCCCTTGTAAGTTGGATTCCTAGATATTTTATTCTCTTTGCAGCAGCTGTGAATGGGAGTTTGCTCATGATTTGGCTCTCTGTCTACTATTGGTATATAGGAATGCTTATGATTTTTGCCATTGATTTTGGATCCTGAGATTTTGCTGAAGTTGCTTACCAGCTTAAGGAGATTTTGGGCTGGGACAATGGGGTTTTCTAAATATACAATCATGTCATCTGCAAACAGAGACAATCTGACTTCCTCTCTTCCTATTTGAATACCCTTGATTTCTTTCTCTTGCCTAATTGCCCTGAGCAGAACTTCCAAAACTATGTTGAATAGGAGTGGTGAGAGAGGGTATCCTTGTCTTGTGCTGGTTTTCAAAGGGAAGGCTTCCAGCTTTTGCCCATTCAGTATGATATTGACTGTGGGTTTGTCATAAATAGCTCTGATTACTTTGAGATATATTCCATCAATACATAGTTTATTGAGTGTTTTTAGCATGAAGGAGTGTTGAAGTTTATGGAAGGCCTTTTCTGCATCTACTGAAATAATCTTATAGGTAGTTTTTCTCATTGGTTCTGTTTATGTGATGGATTATGTTTATTGATTTGCATATGTTGAACCTGCTTTGCATCCCAGGGAAGAAGCCGACTTGATCATGGTGGATAAGCTTTTTAATGTGCTGCTGGATTCGGTTTGTCAGTATTTTATTGAAGATTTTTGCATCGATGTTCATCAGGGATATTGGCCTGAAATTCTCTTTTTTTGTTGTTATGTCTCTGCCTGGTTTTGGTATCTGGATGATGTTGGCCTCATAAAATGAGTTAGGGAGGAGTCCCTCTTTTTCTGTTGTTTGGAATAGTTTCAGAAGGAATGGTACCAGCTCCTTTGTACCTCTGGTAAAATTCAGCAGGGAATCTGTCTGGTCCTGGGCTTTTTTTGGTTGGTAGGCTATTAATTACTGCCTCAATTACAGAACTTGTTATCGGTCTATTC